>NC_053160.1:179872340-180211840 GCF_016835505.1 Polypterus senegalus | reverse complement strand
CCCTTCCTGATTTCTTATTCTTTTGCATGTTTGTCACACAAAATGTTTCTGATCATCAAACACATTTAACCATTAGTCAAATATAACACAAGTAAACACAAAATGCAGTTTTTAAATGATGGTTTTTATTATTTAGGAGAAAAAATCCAAACCTACATGGCCCTGTGTGAAAAAGTAATTGCCCCCTTGTTAAAAAATAACCTAACTGTGGTGTATCACACCTGAGTTCAATTTCCGTAGCCACCCCAGGCCTGATTACTGCCACACCTGTTTCAATCAAGAAATCACTTCAATAGGAGCTGCCTGACACAGAGAAGTAGACCAAAAGCACCTCAAAAGCTAGACATCATGCCAAGATCCAAAGAAATTCAGGAACAAATGAGAACAGAAGTAATTGAGATCTATCAGTCTGGTAAAGGTTATAAAGCCATTTCTAAAGCTTTGGGACTCCAGCGAACCACAGTGAGAGCCATTATCCACAAATGGCAAAAACATGGAACAGTGGTGAACCTTCCCAGGAGTGGCCGGCCGACCAAAATTACCCCAAGAGCGCAGAGACGACTCATCCGAGAGGTCACAAAGACCCCAGGACAACGTCTAAAGAACTGCAGGCCTCACTTGCCTCAATTAAGGTCAGTGTTCACGACTCCACCATAAGAAAGAGACTGGGCAAAAACGGCCTGCATGGCAGATTTCCAAGACACAAACCACTGTTAAGCAAAAGAACATTAGGGCTCGTCTCAATTTTGCTAAGAAAGATCTCAATGATTGCCAAGACTTTTGGGAAAATACCTTGTGGACTGATGAGACAAAAGTTGAACTTTTGGAAGGCAAATGTCCCGTTACATCTGGCGAAAAGGAACACAGCATTTCAGAAAAAGAACATCATACCAACAGTAAAATATGGTGGTGGTAGTGTGATGGTCTGGGGTTGTTTTGCTGCTTCAGGACCTGGAAGGCTTGCTGTGATAGATGGAACCATGAATTCTACTGTCTACCAAAAAATCCTGAAGGAGAATGTCCGGCCATCTGTTTCAACTCAAGCTGAAGCGATCTTGGGTGCTGCAACAGGACAATGACCCAAAACACACCAGCAAATCCACCTCTGAATGGCTGAAGAAAAACAAAATGAAGACTTTGGAGTGGCCTAGTCAAAGTCCTGACCTGAATCCAATTGAGATGCTATGGCATGACCTTAAAAAGGCGGTTCATGCTAGAAAACCCTCAAATAAAGCTGAATTACAACAATTCTGCAAAGATGAGTGGGCCAAAATTCCTCCAGAGCGCTGTAAAAGACTCATTGCAAGTTATCGCAAACGCTTGATTGCAGTTATTGCTGCTAAGGGTGGCCCAACCAGTTATTAGGTTCAGGGGCAATTACTTTTTCACACAGGGCCATGTAGGTTTGGATTTTTTCTCCCTAAATAATAAAACCATCATTTAAAAACTGCATTTTGTGTTTACTTGTGTTATATTTGACTAATGGTTAAATGTGTTTGATGATCAGAAACATTTTGTGTGACAAACATGCAAAAGGATAAGAAATCAGGAAGGGGGCAAATAGTTTTTCACACCACTGTATATACACACAGATAGCGCACATTAGCTGGACAATTTAGGATCGCCGAAGCACCTAACCTGCATGTCTTTGGGAGGAAGCCCACGCAGACACGGGGAGAACATGCAAACTCCACGCAGGGAGGACCTGGGAAGTGAACCCGGGTCTCCTTACTGCAAGGCAGCAGCGCTACTCACTGCGCCACCATGCCACCACCCGCAAAAAAGCAAATTTTCAAAATATATTGTGGACGTTAGTTGTCGCAGTTGCCCCGTGAAACCCCATAGAGAGACGTCCAGGACACACTTGTAAAAGTACCAAGAAGAATTCTTTAATATTTTCTTCAAATATAGTGCACAATGGGCGGCACAGTGGCGCAGTGTTAGCGCTGCTGCCTTGCAGTTAGGAGACCTGGGTTCACTTCCCAGGTCCTCCCTGCGTGGAGTTTGCATGTTCTCCCCGTGTCTGCGTGGGCTTCCTCCCAAAGACATGCAGGTTAGGTGCATTGGCGATCCTAAATTGTCCCGCTAATGTGCGCTATCTGTGTGTGTATATAGCAGCTTAATATACACTGTACTAGCACAGCAAAATTCCCATTTAGTTAAATGGGCACACTAGTACAATGGTAAGTTCGCCTGTTTCAATCACATTGTGCATGTTGGTCTGTTCACCGGGTATGTTAGTCCAAAGACATGCAGGTTAGGTGCATTGGTGATTCTAAATTGGCTCTAGTGTGTGTTTGTGTGTGTCCTGCGGTGGGTTGGCACCCTGCCCGGGATTGGTTCCTGTGTTGGCTGGGATTGGCTCCAGCAGACCCCCGTGTCCCTGTGTTCAGATTCAGCGGGTTGGAAAATGGATGGATAGCGCACAGAGCATCACACTCGCCACAATTCTCCAATAATACAATAAATAATAATCAATCATACAGTAATCCTCCACTCCTCCCAGCAGCTTGTCACTCTACCACCCAACGCTGGGTCTTCACCAGTCCTTTAAATAGTCCATGACCCGGACATATTTCTCCTGGGTTAAACGCCACATCATCCATTTTTAAGTAGCCCGGAAGTTATGTTCCAGGCTCCAGGTTCTTTGTGAGCT
Organism: Polypterus senegalus; assembly: GCF_016835505.1. Taxonomy (NCBI): domain Eukaryota; kingdom Metazoa; phylum Chordata; class Cladistia; order Polypteriformes; family Polypteridae; genus Polypterus; species Polypterus senegalus. The sequence goes on along the minus strand of NC_053160.1, from coordinate 180,209,184 downwards.
CCCCCTGGTGGCATCCACGGCACCCAACAGGGTTGAGGAAACAGACTCCACGTCCCAGGATGCTTTGAGGGAATCTGGGGAACCGTTGCCGTCCAGGTGAGCTGCCACCTAGCGTCCCGGGGGATGCAGTGCCCTGAAAAGGCTGCCTTCCTCCATTCTTTTCTTTCAGGGACGTCCCGGCTAAACTGAACCGCCGGCCGACCCTCACAATTTGAATTCATATACTGTTTGTGAAGGATGAGCAGGCCATCTAGGATTGTTTTCCAGGTTGGCCAGGATTGGTTTTTAACACCCTGCAATTCTGTGTTGAAACAAGTTGGTCGGGAAAACAAATCAAGGAATCAATAAACACATTGGGTTCATGATGATGAACCTGTTTTTATTATCATTTTATACATTTCATAGTTTTGTTTTTTTAAATATCACTTAATCAGAGCATCTCTATTCAGGTTATTGCACGACCTTTACATGTTCATCAGTGCTGTTCAGTTGACGGCTGGCCTTGTGAGGCGTGGGAGGATGTCATGTTTAGGGGAATGCCCACATTATAATGCAGTCATTTAGATGTTATCACTTGATGACTAAAATAGCATCTTACACGGGACTGAGCGTGCTAAACATAACAGAGAAGATTTTTGGAAGAAATGTATCGGTCACAGTTTCCTCCTCATGTTCTTATATCTAGATTAAGTTATGACATATTAGAGTAACGTTGGCTACTGATCATCTTTTGCCACGTGTGGTCACTGTGAGATCAAGTGTCAATTTTTACTTGTAAAAAAAGAAAGTATTCACTTGAATAAAAAAATGATTTTACAGCTATTAAATATACCAAAAAGGAAGACCTAAGAAATGCAGCAGATTCATCAGTTTACAGGGGCAACTGACGTGGAAACCCTGTAATGAACTTCTGCTAAGTCAGCGCGGGTTTACGCCTGAAAGCTGAGCTGCCATTATAGGCACCGTTTGATTCTGTACTGGAGTAAGTGGGTTAAGAAAAAGAATGAAAAAGTGAACGAGTGAACCTAAGCAGCCAGTTTGTGGGATACTAGCCCACAGAAGTCCACCTTAAAATTCAGAACATGATGTGGGTGCAAGGAACATTAATCACCATGTCAAGCTGTGGCCTGACGATCATGAGATGAACACAGTTACATTGCAAAGAGACATGAGAAGCAGCTGGACTGTATTTACTTTTATAGGAGAACGAGTTCAAGTTATTAAGGTTGACTAGGACAGCAGATCCTTCAAAGCAGTGAAAGTCAACAGCACACACTGCACAGAGATCATTAGCAATGAAAGATGTACAGCAAGCAGCACTGAACCCATCCATCAATTATCCAACCCGCTACATCAGGGGAGCCCAATGCGTCGATCGCGTTACATTCAAAAAAAATTTTTTTTTTTAAACATTAGTCAATCATATATCCTCCCCATGGCATTTGCCACTTGATTGACATACAGGGCGGCCAGTCTGAGCTCTCTTTCTCACTTGCTCTCTCACTCGCTCGCTTGCTCGCCCACTCGTGCTCTCTCACTCGCTTGCTTGCCCACTCGCGCTCTCTCTCTCGTTCGCATGCTCGCGCTCTCGCTCGACAGTGCTCGCTCTCTCTCTCTCTCTAAACGCTTCCTATACAATCGCAACGCGCGTCGTACACGGGGCAAAACTTTTTTCACGATTTTCTTTGTAAACATTAGGGTGCACGTCTTACACGAGGGCACGTGGTACACGAGTAAATACGGTATTTTTTTAAATAATTTAGTTAGGTTATTCTAAGGCAGGGGTGCCCAAATGCATCAATCGCAATCCACCGGTAGATCGCCAAGGCAGTGCAGGTAGATTGCGTTGCATTCAAAAAAATTTTTTTTTAAACGTTAGTCAATCATATATCCTCCCTATGACATTTGTCACTTGATTGACATACAGGGCGGCCAGTCTGAGATGCTCTTTTCTTGTAACACACTGGTCATCCCGTACGTAAGATCAAACGCATGAGCTACTGCAAAACTCCGGCTGTGATCTAGTTAGCCTTCCAATTTATATCGACTAAAGAAGGGATTTTAAAAAATTGTTTGGGGGGTGGAGGTATGAGCTGGATGTGGAATTGGAAGAGGATTTTTTTCTCTCACAATGTCACAGTCGAAGTGCGTTTGTCTGATCTGTCAATCTATCATTGCTATTCCAAAGAAGGAAAATGTGGAAAGGCAGTTTCGAACTGTTCATAAAAAACTATGAAACTGACGTCCTTCCAAAAAGCGATCTGAGAAAGAGAAAGGAGAGGGAACTAAAATCGCAGTTAATCTTATGTACATGTGCTTTCTCCGTTTTTTTTATTTTTAATAAATTTGCAAAAATCTCAAGTAAACTTTTTTCACGTTGTCTTTATGGGGTGTTGTGTGTAGAATTCTGAGGAAAAAAATTAATTGAATACATTTTGGAATAAGGCTGTAACATAACAAAATAGCATTTTTAATGTAGGTAGATCATTTCGACCTGGTCATTTTAAAAGTAGCTCACAAGCCGAGAAAGTGTGGGCACCCCTGCACTACATCCTAACTACAGGGTCACGGGGGTCTGCTGGAGCCAATCCCAGCAAACACAGGGTGCAAGGCAGGAAACAAACTCCGGGCAGGGTGCCAGCCCACTTCAGGACACACATTAGGATCGCCAATGCACCCAACCTGCCTGTCTTTGGACTGTGGGTGGAAACCCACTCAGACACGGGGAGAACAAGCAAACTCCCCGGGTCTCCCAACTGCGAGGCAGCAGAGCTACCCACTGTGCCACCGTGCCGCCCAATTCACAAATATAACTTTTTTAAAATGTTTATATTGTTTGTCCTGCAGAATAACTTTTGACTATGAATGCTTTCTGAGATGTTATCTGTCATAAAGATTAACTGGTGGATTGAATAAGTATTTACTTGTCATAAAGTTTACAGTTTGGACCAGAGTACACAGTTGTACCGCAGATGAAAACCTGAATGCCATTTAAGTGGAGAACTTTTCAGCTGTCACCTCCGTTTCCTACAGTGCCTGATTGCTCCTGGCGCTCAGTCCTCAGCAGCAGAGCCCTCCAGCGTAACTCATTACTGCTCTGCCTCTGGTGGCACAGCTCAAGCAACCCATTCAGTGCTGTTTTCATCACAGCCCAGCTTAGTTTAGACAAAGCCAGCTCCCTGAGGCATGTGACACTGGAAACAAGCAGTGCCTGTTGGAATTTCCTGTCTGGGGTTAGTAAGGAAAATTACTGAGATGACTACTCAGCACTTTTTGTAGTCGAAGCCTAACTTACATTTCAGTCCTGTGTGAAGGAAGAATCACATTAACAAAGACAGTTGTATCATTATGAAAATATTGAAGTGCAGGTAGCATTTCATGAAACTGACCACCTTGATGAGAGTCGTATTTGCTAGCTGTGTTTTTAGGAGACATGCTGCAATAATCACAGTTTCTACCATTGCATCTTTAGTTCAAAAGAAATGTGTGAAGTTGTCTGGAAGTGTCAATTTCCCTAAATTTATTCTGGCAGTTATTTTATGTCTATGAGCAAACATCACATACACTCCATGCCACCACATTCTCAAATTTAAGCTGATTTTATGAAACAAAAGGAAAAAAATAAGGGCAGTATACGTAACAGAGCAACTAGACCAAAAAAGAACAATAAGGAGGCCAATGCAGTTCAGTTCAATTATTAAAATTTCAATTTACTTGTGTGTAGTGAGTTTCATTGAAGGCAGTAGTATTTATACAAAAAGCTGATACTTTCAATTTTATAGTTTGAAACAATACTCCACCCAAAAATGATATATTTTATACGTTACTTACCTCTTGTGGCTCAGCGCCCGGGTTATGTTCCTGCCTTGCGCCCTGTGTTGACTGGGATTGGCTCCAGCAGACCCCCGTGACCCTGTAGTTAGGATATAGCGGATTGGATAATGACTGACTGACTGGATTACCTCTTATAGGTTGTAGTAATGGCCAAGCAAAATTTTAATTATCATGTTTTAATGCAGAGCAAGAGAAAAAAAAATGACCAAATAGAACTGAATACGGACTTGTGCTGTACAACGGCAAATGTCTTTGGAAAAAAAGAACAAAATTCTCTTATTACTCTTGTTGCATACTCCACTTGATCCTTATCCAGCTGTATGCTCAAAAAGTGGCTAAAACATTATTAACAGTTTCTTCCAGAAAACACATTTCCATAATGCTGTGATTTTGAATTGAAGACGGGACTCTTGACCAATGAATGAGGAGAGTCTTCAATTAAAAAAAGTTATTCCCATGAGGCATTATTTTTGTTTATGGTGTGAGTGGAGTATTCCAGAAGTATATATTTGACATTATTTTAGCAAAAAATATATTATATCTTATATATTATATATAATATACAGTATATCTATCTATCTATCTATCTATCTATCTATCTATCTATCTATCTATCTATCTGTCTATCTATCATATAGTGCCTTTCATATCTATCTATCTATCTATCTATCTATCTATCTATCTATCTATCTATATATAATGCCTTTCATATCTATCTATCTATCTATCTATCTATCTATCTATCTATCTATCTATCTATCTATCTATCTATCTATCTATTATATAGTGCCTTTCACTTCTATCTATCTATCTATCTATCTATCTATCTATCTATCTATCTATCTATCTATCTATCTATCTATCTATATAGTGCCTTTCATATCTATCTATCTATCTATCTATCTATCTATCTATCTATCTATCTATCTATCTATCTATCTATCTATCTATCTATCTATCTATCTATCTATCTATATCTATCTATCTATCTATCTATCTATCTATCTATCTATCTATCTATCTATCATATAGTGCCTTTCATATCTATCTATCTATCTATCTATCTATCTATCTATCTATCTATCTATCTATCTATCTATCTATCTATCTATCTATCTATCTATCTGTACTATATATACTTAGATAATTACATATATCTATAGTTTCTTTTCATATGTAAACAAGACCTGTGAATTATTTAACAAAAAGACAATCAACTGCAAAAAACACAAAACCACACCGACATGCAGCAGTCAATAGCACAAGAATTGTCTACGCCTGCATCGGTGCCCGCAGAGCACTAACTTCCCATTTCGATTGTCATCTTATGTATAATGTTCGACGGCTCAGATCTACCACTAGATAGATAGATGGATACTTTATTAATCCCAAGGGGAAATTCACTAGGCAGACAAGTTCAAGTCCTGTCTTTGTTATTTAATAACTATAAGCTGCACTTCTCCATAGGTACTTCATTTTCATTTGCAGGCTGTAATAATACCATTGTTAGGCACTTAAACATTGAATTTATTATGATATAATAAGCGCTTTACACCACGGTACTTGATTCTTCTGGCCTTGAGAGCTTTCTGGCAAACATGAATTATAATTTGGTAGCATTTGGATGCATTTTCCCTTGACATTATATAACACAATTCTGAAGATATTGCCAGTTTGAGTGTCATGCTGGTTTAAAAATACTGAATTTAGTTTCCCTCCACTAATGAAGAAATGTTCACTAGAAAGGATGCCTTAAAATAAGTTGCCTGGGGTTAGCACAGTGTTCTTTTCCCAATTCCTCTCTGTTTCAGTGAGGAAACTTTTGAATTTTCTCATAAACACCATCAACTTCACTTTCTCATACAGTGGGGTTGGGTGGCCTGGCAGATGAGTGACAGAGGGGGGACTTTCTGTGCTTTTCTTGTGTTGCCCTGTACCTTTTTATAACCAATTACATGTGCTGTCACAGTTTTCATGTGTTTGTTTTTTGAAAATTCTCAATAAACATTTGTTTGCAAAAACATATCCATATTTAGTACAGTGTTGCTTACAATTATTCCATTATAGAGAAAATAATGAATTTTCTGCAGTTGGTTTGTGCCCTGCCTGTGGTTTGTTTCCTGCCTTGCGCCCTGTGCTGGCTGGGATTGGCTCCAGCAGACCCCCGTGACCCTGTGTGAGTAATGACTGACTGACTGTATGGGTTTTCTCTAAGTACTCGTCTTTTCTCTCAAATGCCACAGAAATGTTATTTGGGGATTGAGTGTGTAGGTGACTGCAGCTTGGTGGAGTAGTCAGTACTGCCCTACAGCTCCGTGTACTTGGCATCAGTTCCTGCCATGGTAAGTGTCTGTGCAGACTACTTGTGCATTTTCTCCAGATATGCCTACGTCCCAAAGTCAGGCAGGTTTCCTTAACTGGTGCAACTACTGACCTGGCATATGGTGCGTGTGATTAAGTGTGCCTTCTAGTATGTTGGCATCCCATCCAGAGATGGCTCCAAGCCTAACATTTCATACAACATGGATAGTAAATTAAGTAGCATCAGTAGCTACAAAGGCATATGATAGAATTTAAAGAACAATTGAAGAGGCTCCTCAGTGTTAGTGCCTGAATTATTTTAATTTACGACTCGTAGTTTTTATTTAATAAAACTAGCAGATTACCCAGTGGCTTCACTCACTGAGTGGAAGGGAAAAAACTGTGCCTCTCATGAGGCAACGACATTAATGACCCAATTCTATAATAGGTTTGCCCCCGCATTTTAAATGTCGGCATAAAGTCAAACTCCTCGGTAGCAGCCGAGGTGCCAAATGATGTCATCTGAAAACACAAATTGTATTTCCTAATGTTCTGTAGAAAATGAGTTGAATGTGGATTTGCGCCAGAAATAAGAGATGTGACAGATAGGGGGCGCTGTCGTCCCCTTGAACCCTCAGACCAGACGCCAGACACCAGATAAAAGTCCAAATTACTAATTGATTTGAACACAACAGTGCACAAAGCACCCTCCACTCCACTATATTCATAAACACACAATAATAATCCACAATACAATAATCCTCCACTCTCCCAGACGTGTTGCCACCCTTCCTCCTGACTCAGCTCACCCGTCTGGGATCTCCCACAGTCCTTTATAGTCCGGGACCCAGAAGTGCTTCTGATCCCTCAGGTCACGTGACTACCCAGCACTTCCGGGTCAGGTGAAAACTCCTTTTCTTCATCAGCCCGGAAGCACTTCATTTCTTCCGTCCTCGTGACCTGGAAGTACTTCCGGGCTGTATGAAAAACAAATGTCTCTGTGCCTCCCTGCAGCATCCCCTGGTGGCCCCGATGTTATCCAGCAGGGCTGTGTATTAAAACTCCATAGTCCATGATGCCCTGCTGGAATTTGGGACATCTCCACATTGCAGGGAGGGCTCCATCTGGCGGCTTGGGGGTCTTGGCCGGGATAAGCTGGCAGCCATAGTCCACAGAGACAACAACGGTTCAGGCGGATGGCTTAAAGGTGTTAATTTCACCTTGCCTTCTGATGTCCATTTCTCCTATTGTAACTATTGAATGTAGGCAATAATCTTTAATTAATAATAATAATAATGTTATAATTGAATCCCTCCATATACAGACCCTGACACCTGTGTGACGTGGTAGCCTGTGAATATTGCATCCGTCGAATTCGATTCAGCACGTTGTTCGGGTGTTTGTGAGGCCATCAATCGTGATTGTCGTATACGTTGATCAGCGTGCCTGTGAGCCTTAATTCTCTCTCGATCTGCTTCTGTCTCACTTTGTCTGTGTAACCTGACTCCTGTGGTCATACGTAAGCAAGTTGTTCGGGTGTTGGTGACGCCATCAATCGTGATTGTCGTATACGTTGATCAGCGAGCCTGCGAGCCTTCTCTCTCGATCTGCTTCTATCTCACTTTGTCTGTGTAACCTGACTGTTGTGGTCATACGTAATTTCCTTTTCAAACGCGAAAAGAATTTTATATAAATAGATAGATAATGCATGCATTTTCGTTTCTTGCATTTGTTTTGGTATTTCTAGTATTCAATAGTCACAGATTCTTTCAACAACTGTGTTCTTTCCATTGTGTAAAGCAAGAGTTCCCAAACTTTTTTCAGCTGCAGACCCCTTTACCAAAAACTTTTAAAACCATCGACCCCCTAGTCATTTACTTTACTTATTCAAATTAATAAATTTGTACAGTGCTCGATATTAAATATTTCACTAGATATCAAACTTTTCATTTTAATCACTTGTAATTAATGATTGAAAAAGATAAAAGGACTACGGAATATGGCATTATCTTGTGCAACATTTAATATCGAAATCTGCACGAAATCTGCAACGAAAATTAAAGCAAAAAATATGAGCAGAGTTTTTTTTACATTTTTGACATTTATGAAATAAATATGTAAATGCAATACATTCAGTACAAATAGTCCAAGCTGTACTGTCTGCATTTCTTTTTTGGTTCAGTCATATTATTATCTGAAGAAATAAAAACTTTTATTAACAAACAATTTCGACAGCCCCTGTGATAAAAAAAACAATAAAGTATGTACTTACTTGAAACAGAAGATTTTTATTCAAACTCGAATAAATAAACTGTGTCCTCTGATTTTCTTTTTCGTAGTACTGCTCCTCAATAAATAATTAGATTCAAAGTTCAAATCACAAATAAGTACATGTCACATCAAAACAACCCATTTCTAGTGTTTTATGACCGCACAAGACTGATAGATTCTGCTAATATCGAATATCCGTCGTCTCGTCCCACTGTGAGCAAATGCGGACATGCAACGGTTTTTCATGTCTGCACTTGCTTTGATACATTCGATAAGACAATACACAGACATGTTTGTGCTGCATGTATTTTCATGCATTCTTACATGTGACTTTTTAATGACACATTTTACCTTTTCGTTCGCAAGTTTGGTATGTAATGTGTTTTTATCAAAAAAGTGTTTTTTTGAATTATTTTACTTCTTAATTAGGTACCTATTGGAATCATAGATATTTTGAAGTAACAAACAAATAGCAGTAGTAAGGGGGTCTATTTTTTCTGTCGTCGACCCTCAAATTTTTTAATTGAAACTATCGACCCCTAGAAAGTTCAAATCGACCCCAGGGGTTGGATATCGACCACTTTGGGAACTCCTGGTGTAAAGGTACAGTAACCTTAAGGCTAACACAACTAAGCCAATTAATGCTTCACCCTCTCTTCTGTATTCCCACATTTCAAGTATGTGTCTTTCCTGTTATTTGATGCTGTGCTTGTTTTGTACTCCTCTGCTATCTATCCTTAAATGAGACGGGTGGGCTTTACTGCCTTATCCCGGATAAACTGTGCAGGCCAGCCTGCTGTAGGTGCTTCTGCAGCTGCGGCGGCCTGTGTAAGAGATGACATTTTCCCATGGCCTTGTACGCCCATTTCGGCAGGGGAACATACCAATGCCAGGCAGTGAGAGGGTGGGCGACCCGCAAATGAAACTGCAAGGTCAGCCAACTGTTTTAGCAATGAGAAGAAGATAAATCAGATTAGAACATTTCCTCTTGTAGGATAAAGGTTTAAAAAAAAATAAATGCTTAAATGTTTCAAGGGCTGGGTGCCGTAATTAAGGTCAACACCTTCCACATAGCGTATCCATGTAGATCAAAATGAATGGAATTAAAAACAAATGAGAATACTGGGGATCTTTTGGTAACACTTAAAAATTTATTGTATTTTTTCTTTATTTTATATATTGTCTTCTATACTGAGCACCACTTCAAACCACCATACTAATACACGGTTGTAGCCTTTTTTTTTTCTTTTTCACATTCAGAGCGCAGGAAGGATAAGAGATTTTCAAGAACAACAACAGCAACATTTATTTCTATAGCACAAATTATGGAGCTCAAAGTGCTTTACATGATGAAGAAAGAGAAAAAAGACAAAATAAATCCATCCATCCATCCAACATCCAACCCGCTATATCCCAACTACAGGGTCACGGGGGTCTGCTGGAGCCAATCCCAGCCAACACAGGGTGCAAGGCAGGAAACAAACCGTGGGCAGGGCACCAGCCCACTGCAGGACAAAATAAATAAGGATTAAAATTAGGGAACACTAATTAACATAGAATAAAAGTAAGGTCCGATGGCCAGGGAGGACAGAAAAAACAAAAAACTCCAGACAGCTGGAGAAAAAGATAAAATCTGCAGGGGTACCAAGGCCATGTCCTACCTGACATAAATGACCTCAATCAGTCCTCATGGTATTTAGGGTTCACATGGAAGAACTTGATGATGACGATTATGTGGACTTCTGGCCTTCAATCCATCAATGTAGGGACATCACGGTGCTGTGATCAGGTGGTGGGGGCGCAGATTGTCATTAGAGAAAACCAGAAAAAGAATAGAAGAGAAAGTAGGGGTTAGTATGGATTTTGGAGCCACCAGGACTAATATTGATAATTAATTAAAAATACAGAGTATCAGGATTAAACTAAAATGAAGCTATGAGAAAGCCATGTTAAAGTAATGAGTTTTCAGCAGTGTTTTAAAGAGCTCCACTTTATTAGCCTGGCGACTTTCTATCGGTCTGCTATTCCAGATTTTAGGTGTCTAACAGCAGAAGGCCGCTTCACCACTTCTTTTAAGTTTAGCTCTTGGGATTCTAAGCAGATACTCTTTTGAAGATCTAAGGTTACGATTTGGAGTGTAAGGTGTAAGACATTCTGAAATTAAAGATGGAGCGAGATGATTGAAGGCTTTGTAAACCATAAGCAGTATTTTAAAGTCAATTCTAAATTACACAGGTAACCAATGTAGTGACGCTAGGACTGGGGTGATGTGCTCGGATTTTCGTTTCTCAGTTAAGATTCTGGCAGCTCCATTCTGCACTCGTTGTAATCGATTGATGTCTTTTTTGGGTGGTCCTGAGAGGAGTGTGTTACAGTAATCTAGTCGACTGAAGACAAAAGTGTGGATTAATTTCTCAGCATCTCTTGCAGTGTTATAAGAGGTCTAACTTTCACTATATTTCATAAGTGAAAAAATGCTGTCCTAGTGATCTGATTAATATGTAATTTAAAATTCAGGCCCGAGTCAATAGTTACCTCTAAATTCTTTACCTCCGTCTTGACTTTTAATCCTAATGCATCAAGTTTATTTCTAATAACCTCATTATATCCATTATTGCCAATCACTAAAATTTCTGTTTTCTCTTTAATTTAGTTTGAGAAAATTACTACTCATCCATTTGGAAACACAAGTGAGACATTGTGTTAGTGAATCAAGAGAGTCAGGGTCGCCAGGCGCTGTGTGTCATCAGCATAGCTATGGTAGCTCACGTTATGCCCCGAGATAATCTGACCTAACGGAAGCATGTAAATCAAAAAGAGCGGCGGACCCAGGATAGAGCCTTGTGGAACACCATGTAGAATATCAGGTGTCTTTGAAGTATAATTACCACAACTAACAAAGAATTTTCTACCTGCCAGGTAGGACTCAAACCAACAGTGAATCACTGGTGAGGGCTGAACCTTAGCCAGATGGACACACTGCCTGCCTGTGACTTCAAGCAATACTGAACTACACTGTGTGCTTTTTCCAGTCAAACTTTTTCAAAAAAATGCACATTTATTTTATAATAGCACGTTTCCACGGTGAACACCTCTATAAAGCACAGTATTAAATGACTACTTAATACCACAGAATTAGTAATTGGTCAGTAGATAGATAGATAGATAGATAGATAGATAGATAGATAGATAGATAGATAGATAGATAGATAGATAGATAGATAGATAGATAGATAGATAGATAGATAGATAGATACTTTATTAATCCCAAGGGGAAATTCACATAATCCAGCAGCAGTATACTGATACAAAGAAACAATATTAAATTAAATAGTAATAAAAATGAAAAGAATTAAAATAAAATTAATGTTCGCATTTACTCCCCAGGTGGAATTGAAGAGTCGCATAGTGTGGGGGAGGAACGATCTCCTCAGTCTGTCAGTGGAACAGGACGGTGACAAAAGTCTGTCACTGAAGCTACTCCTCTGTCTGGAGATGATCCTGTTCAGTAGATGCAGTGGATTCTTCATGATTGACAGGAGTTTGCTTAGTGCCCGTCGCTCTGCCACAGATGTTAAACTGTCCAACTTTAATCCTACAATGGAGCCTGCCTTCTTAACAAGTTTGTCCAGGCGTGAGGCGTCTTTCATCTTTATGCTGCCACCCCAGCACACCACCGCGTAGAAGAGGGCACTCGCCACAACTGTCTGGTAGAACATCTGCAGCATCTTACTGCAGATGTTGAAGGATGCCAACCTTCTCAGAAAGTATAGTCTGCTCTGACCTTTCTTACACAGAGCATCAGTATTGGCAGTCCAGTCCAATTTGTCATCCAGCTGCACTCCCAGATATTTATAGGTCTGCACCCTCTGTACAGTCACCTCTGATGATCACAGGGTCCATGAGGGGCCTGGGCCTCCTAAAATCCACCACCAGCTCCTTGGTCTTGCTGGTGTTAAGGTGTAAGTGGTTTGAGTCGCACCATTTAACAAAGTCCTTGATTAGTAGTCACAGTACAACCAACATGCCACTCTCTGACATCATTTTAAACCAGAATACGACCATCCAAACACAGTAGCTGAAAAGTTATCTTGTATTTCAGTTAATGGTTTAAAGTCAGTTTTGAGTGACCAATATAAAAAAGCATAAACCTATGCAGAGTTACAGTTCAACATGTTACATATCTCGCCATTCAACTGAAGCCATAACATATATAACATTTTTAAACCCAATGAATCCATTTCAGGGACAGATAGTTTCATTTATATAGCACTTTTCTGGAAACTCCAAATCCTTTACATAGACAGTAGTGAGCCACTTCAGCATCCACCTGGTTGATGCAATAACAGTCATTTTTCCTCCAGTATGCTCATCACTCATTGGTTGATTCCTCCCTCTCTTGTTCCACCCACATAAATCACATTAAGAAACTTTCTTACTTTCACCTCCGTAACGTATCCCGTGTTCGCTCCTTCCTCTCCTTTTCTAACTTGTCCATGCTTTCATCACATCCCACATCGATTATTGTAACTCCCTACTGGCAGGTGCCCCTTCTAATCTTATATCACAGCTCCAGCTTATTCAAAACTCGGCTGCAAGAGTCCTCACTCGAACCAGCAGCAGCGAGCACATCACACCCATCCTGTTTCACCTTCACTGGCTCCCCGTGTCTTACAGAATTAAATATAAAATTCTACTAATAACCTACAAAGCCTTAAATAACCTTGCGCCAAACTACATCAGTGACCTTCTCCATCACTATGTGCCTGTCCGCCCACTATGGTCCTCTGATTCTGGTAATCTTGTTGTGCCCCACACTAATCTACACTCCATGGGTAACAGCAGGGCCTTCAGCTGTATAGCGCCCAGACTCTGGAATGACCTACCGAAATTAATTAGATCAGCTGACTCCATCCATCCATCCATCCATTATCTAACCCGCTATATCCTAACTACAGGGTCACGGGGGTCTGCAACACAAGGCACAAGGCAGGAAGCAAACCCCGGGTAGGGCACCAGCCCACCACAGCAGCTGACTCCATGATTTCTTTTAAAAACCAACTCAGAACTCATCTGTTCAGGAAGGCTTTTAGCTCTACTTGACTTTACTACCAGGGTCACTGCTTTTTGCAGATGATGTTGTCCTGTTTGCTTCATCAGGCCGTGATCTTCAGCTCTCTCTGGATCGGTTCGCAGCTGAGTGTGAAGCGGCTGGGATTAGAATCAGCACCTCCAAATCCGAGAGCATGGTCCTCAGCCGGAAAAGGGTGGGGGAGAGATCCTGCCCCAAGTGGAGGAGTTCAAGTATCTCGGGGTCTTGTTCACAAGTGAGGGAAGAATGGAGCGTGAGATCGACAGGCGGATCGGTGCGGCGTACGCAGTGATGCGGGCTCTGCATCGGTCTGTCGTGGTGAAAAAGGAGCTGAGCCGTAAAGCAAAGCTCTGAATTTACCAGTCAATCTACGCTCCTACCCTCACCTATGGTCATGAGCTATGGGTAGTGACCAAAAGAACGAGATCGCAAATACAAGCGGCTGAAATGAGTTTCCTCCGCAGGGTGTCTGGGCTTTCCCTTAAAGATAGGGTGAGAAGCTCAGTCATCCGGGAGGGGCTCAGAGTAGAGCCGCTGCTCCTCCGCATCGAGAGGAGATGAGGTGGCTCGGGCATCTGATCAGGATGCCTCCTGGACGCCTCTTTGGTGAGGTGTTCCGGGCACGTCCAACCGGGAGGAGGCCCCGGGGAAGACCCTGGACACGCTGGAGGGACTATGTCTCCCGGCTGGCCTGGGAACGCCTTGGGATTCTCCCGGAAGAGCTGGAAGAAGTGGCCGGGGTGAGGGAAGTCTGGGCCTCTCTGCTTAAGCTGCTACCCCCGCGACCTGACCTCGGATAAGCGGAAGAGGATGGATGGATGGATGGACTTTACTACCCTTCTCTCAGTTTACCTTTATGTCAGGGTGCTCATGTAACCTGCGTGTGTGTGAATTTACTATTCTACTCTTCTTTATTTATTTATCTGGTTTAGTACAGTGCTATATATTGTATACCCTGCCGTTCTTCCTTAAACTCTGTGAAGTGCCTTGAGCATGGGAAAGGCGCTATATAAGTAAAATGTATTATAATTATTAGATGGTGATCTGGTGAGAGCGATTGATAGCCAATTAGAGACAGGAAATGGTTTGGCAGCCAGAATGGATGATAACAAGATGATCAATTTACCTGGGATATCTGGTGTGACAGATAGGGGGCGTTATCGCTCCCTTGAACCCCTGTCCCAGACGTCAGACACCAGATAAAAGTCCAAAAGATGATTTTATTTATAAGCAATAGTGCACAAAGCACCCTCCTCTCCACTATACTCATCCAACAATACACAATAACCACTAATAAACAATCCTCCACTCCCAGACGCCTTGCCCTCCTACCACCCAGCTCAGCTCGCCACAGTCCTTTTATAGTCCGTGACCCGGAAGTGCTTCTGAACCCTCAGTCCATGTGATTTCTTAGCACTTCCGGGTCAAATCAAAACTTTTCACCCCGGAAGCACGTCATTCCCCTTGTCCATGAGACTCGGACGTACTTCCTGGGCGCAGGGCAAATAATATTCTTTACTCCTCCCTGCAGCTCCATCTAGCGGCCCCTGTGGTATCAAGCAGGGCTGTGGATGAAAACTCCATTGTCCAGGATTCCCTGCTGGTCTTTGGGGCACCTCCAAGCTGCAGGGAGGGCTCCATCTGGCGGCCTGGGGGTATTGGCCGGGATGACAAGCCGGCCATAGACCACACTGGGTACACTCTTACTGTTTTTGGTGGTTACCCAGTGACCTTTTTTGGCCACAGAACGTCAGAACCTCACTTTTACATCTCATCTGAGGCAGCATCAGAGCAAGGCATTGCTAGCTCTAGAAATGGTTTCAGTCCATTTAAAGACCGACACACATACAGTACACACCCACACTAACAAAGGAGAAAATTTATAGTTGCCACATAAAATTGGCAGGAATGGCCCTGGGTATACAGTATGGGATTAAAAAAAAAACAAGCAGGCATGGAGAAAAAGAGACATACTGCCACGGACAAGTTCAAGTTCAAGCACTTTATTATCATTGTGTAACACAACGAAATTACTTTTTGTGACAGTCCCAAGGTGCATTTAAAGGAAAGTCAAATAATTCCAAATATGTCGTATACAGTGATCAAGTAAAATTATTATTGCTCAAAGTACAGCAGCATAAATTGTTATTGCACCTGTTAATGAATAGTACATTACATATTCTATATTGTATTACATTAGTATATTGCACATTACAAATTGTGTCATATGGCCGGCCATTTATCAAGGCCAATACCCCCAAGCCGCCAGATGGAGCCCTCCCTGCAACATGGAGGTGCCCCGAATTCCAGCAGGGCTGTGCATTAAAACTCCATGAGCGCCAGGGAGGACCCACCTAGACTAGACTAATCGCACCACTTCTAGTCTATGTGGTAGTCTGGTGTGTTCTGTGGTGGGCTGGGGCCCTGCCCGGGGTTTCTTTCCTGCCTTGCACCCTGTGTTGGCTGGGATTGGCTCCAGCGGACCCCAGTATCTGTCGCCAAAACATTCGGGTAACAGTAGATCAGGTGATAATGCGGCGCGACTGCACCACATTGGCAGCGTAGCCAATATTGCCAGATTGAGTTAAATAACTTACTGCGTATTCAGTTATGTTCATGATACAACTAACAGCGGTATAATATTTGTCGGACGAAAATACGTTCGTCTCGTGCAGATTGACTTCATCGGTGTCCTCGTTTACGAGACTTTTTAAAAATGAAAACATATTTAATCGTCTCTTTACATAAAAAAAATAATTAAATAAGAATACATAATTTATTCTTTGTTTTTGGGATTAGAATTACTTTATAGGCATTTTAACAGTTATTAAAGCACTTTAAAAAAAAAATTGCAAATATTTCATCGAAGTTAGCCAAACACATGCAGATCTTATGGAAGTAAAAATGATAAGATACCGCGACACCGCACGAGTATCATACCTTAGTGAGTTGTATCAGGGGTTATTCTCATCTATCTTATATTATGCAGGGGGCGCAGAATTATTCCAGGTAGAAAAGGAGGGGCGCGAAATACAAAAGTTTGAGAACCGCTGAGTTAATGGATGGATGGATAGATAGACTCTTTGTGGCCACTATTAATGAACGGCTCACATCATATAACATTTGATGTTAAAAATACAGTGTGACCTGCCTGTCACAATCAGGGTGGACAATACAACATTGCAAGAGGAGAAAGTGACAAATTATTTAGACAAAATTAAAGCAGTACTTCAGTAAGATGAAGTGGCCAGTGCTCTATAATTATTCAAACAGTACCCAAAGCTAAGAAGGCTCAGAAACCAGTGCCCAATATTCAATGATCAATTACAGCACTGCTGCCATCACTAGTACCAGTGCTACTCATTTGTCACCAAAAGATGCCACTGTCTATCAATTAAGGCTTTGCCAAATTTAAAGTACCAGTTTAAATCCTGATCACAGGCAAAAACTGTGCTTCCTTCTTTACATTGTGGCTCAGTTTGATAATGTAGAGTGACTAACTTATTGAAACTGAAGTGACTCACACTTTTAAATGAGTTTTAATTATCGTCATGTGGATTACTTCTGAGTTGTTGGCTGTGATCAGGAATTTAATTTGATTTAATGACATGCATGGGGAGAGGGGTGTGGAGTTACAGAATGGTTTCTATTAGGAGACAGTCGAATGATTGGAAAAACCTCAACTGTAATCATTTTGCCAAATTCTCTTCCCCACCACTGCCACAATATTTCTGTTATGCTTGTTTGGTCTCAACCTGTATTTCAGCAATACATATGAAAAATCCAGTTTCAGGCAGCAAATGCTGAGCTATATTTCACTTTTATATTCGCAGCAGATATTTAAATTTTCAACAATTTCTTTTATTTATTCAAGTTAAATCAGTTGTTAGATGGATGGCTCAATCCGTTTTAATTTCCATCTGTTCCCCCCGTGTCTGCGTGGGTTTCCTCCCACAGTCCAAAGACATGCAGGTTAGGTGCATTGCCGATCCTAAACTGTGCTGTGGGTGTGGGTGGGTGTGTGTGTCCTGCGGTGGGCTGGCACCCTGCCCGGGGTTTGTTTCCTGTGCTGGCTGGGATTGGCTCTGTAGTTAGGATACAGCGGGTTGGATAATGGATGGATGTATAAATTAAAAAAAAACACATTCACTTATTCTTAACAATTCTTCTTTGCTACTGAAGCAGTGAATAGTCCAGCTCCTAGCAATCATACTTAGCAGCAGGTTGTAGAGATATTGTATTAGGTGTTCCTGAAGATCTTTTCAAAGCTATTGATCTTTTAAAATCTATCTACTGTAGTAATTCAGTATTGTATGCTGGAAGTTTCTCTGTGTATGTACTTCTCCTGTTTGATAATATATTTAAGATCCTGTATTCTGTATAGTCTCTGGCTCATCTCCGGTAGAAACAAAAATGTTCATTACTAAAGAAAACATCATAATGATTACTAAAAAAGTTTAAAATAAATAACTGAGGAAAGGTAGTAAAACTTATGGCAGAACTGTATACAAATTGTAAGGTATAGTAACAGACAGATAGATGGATGGATAGACAATGTGAAAGGTACTAGATGATAGATAGATAGATATGAAAGGCACTATATAATAGATAGATAGATAGATAGATAGATAGATAGATAGATAGATAGATAGATAGATAGATAGATAGATATGAAAGGCACTATATAATAGATAGATAGATATGAAAGGCACTAGATAGATAGATAGATAGATAGATATGAAAGGCACTATATAATAGATAGATAGATAGATATATAATAGATAGATAGATAGATAGATAGCTAGATAGATAGATAGATATGAAAGGCACTAGATAGATAGATAGATATGAAAGGCACTATATAATAGATAGATAGCTAGATAGATAGATATGAAAGGCACTATATAATAGATAGATAGATAGATAGATATGAAAGGCACTATATAATAGATAGATAGATAGATATGAAAGGCACTAGATAGATAGATAGATATGAAAGGCACTATATAATAGATAGGTAGATAGATAGATATATAATAGACTAGATAGATAGATAGATAGATAGATAGATAGAAAGGCACTATATAATAGATAGATAGATAGATATGAAAGGCACTATATAATAGATAGATAGATAGATAGATATGAAAGGCACTATATAATAGATAGATAGATAGATAGATAGATATGAAAGGCACTATATAATAGATAGATAGATATGAAAGGCACTATATAATAGATAGATAGATAGATAGATATGAAAGGCACTATGTAACATGGCTGCAGCATACAGTATAAGATGGGTAAACAGATAGCTCAGCCACTATATAATGCTATAATGGTATACCAGCAGTTTTGTACTTGGCCAATACAAAAACTTGCTTTAGGAAGAGGTGCTGGTATGGCCAGCATGAGGCAAATGCTAGAGTTCATATGAGATGTAAAACCAAAATCCTGACTCTGCGTACCCCAATGTTGTGTCTAAATTGTCCATCTCTGCCTTGTCCACTCAGGTCCCCTATTAATCTGTTGTCCCTGACTGGCTAACTACCTCTCTCATCTCCTCCACCACCTAATAGCTAATGCGTGGTAAGCATGATCCAGGTTGAAGCTACACATTGGTGGTGTTGGACGTGGCTCCCCCCTCTCTATGTAAAGTGCTTTGAGTGTCCATAGTGTTACGTAAATGTCGCTGTCTATCTATCTTTTATAGCTTTATTTCTGCAGTTGTTCCTAACAACTTCACTACTTAATTGGTTATATAGATTCTTAGTTCCTCCGTCTTTAATAGACAAACGGATAAGTTAAATAAAATGGAAACTAGAACAAGATGTAGATTTTTACTGCAGATTACACAAGTTTCCAAGATGTACTTGTCCTCTTAATCAGGGAGGTTTAGACAATTGTAAAACTTTTTGAGTTTTCTATGTCATGTTGATGTTAGCTGTATTGTGATGGCCTCTAATTTGCTTTTCTCACATTTGGCAGAAGGGTATTAATTTTAAACTCCAAGATGTAGTGCATTTCTGAGTTTCTTTTCATAGTTTAGTTCAAGTCTTTGCACGCAGCATTCATAACAGTCAACTGAAACAACAGAAGCAGCACCCATCAGACCTGAGGGCTGAACGACAGGTGCATTACCTGAAACTCCTGTAAGTTTGTGTTTTATATTTGGTAGGGTGGGTGGGAGCCAATAAATACAGGATCCAGCCCTAGCTCCAGGTGCTTTTTCTGGTAGGACTCTGTCCTGGATTTTGAACTACCACACCCTCAGTGGAGTTTATACACACACACACACACACGCACACACACACACACACACACACACACACACACACACACACACACACACACACACACACACACACACACACACACACACACACACACACACACACACACACACACACACACACACACACACACACACACACACACACGCACACACGCACACACACACACGCACACACGCACACGCACACAATGACAGTTTTTAAACACATCATGATTTAATTGCTTGACTTTATACATCCATATAATCGAGTATGGCTTTATGGCTTGCTTAGTTCCATTTACTGTATGTCATACCACATAAATATTTCTGCCTTCAAAATAATCACTTTTACCCTCAATAATGTTAAAATATATTAATTTTGAATTACTATTTTGTCTTGTCAGTCAGTGTCCAACCTGCTATACCCCAACACAGGGTCACAGGGGTCTGCTGGAGCCAATCCCAGCCAGCACAGGACAGGAAGAAACCCCAGGCAGGGCGCTAGCCCACCACAGGGCACACACACACCAGGGACAATTTAGGACCACCAATCCACCTAACCTGCATGTCTTTGGACTGTGGGAGGAAACCCACGCAGACACGGGAAGAACATCCACACAGGGAGGACCCGGGAAGTGAACCCAAGTCTCCTTACTGCAAGGCAGCAGCGCCACCCTAGTTTGTCGCGTTTAAAGATAAAAACCTACGGTGATGTCATATTACAGTGAATCAGATGGCATCATTAATATTTGATACAACACATTTTATTGTAAAAAGTATCTGCAGACACTTTAACGTTTAAAGTATTAAAATTCATGTGGTCACAGCATCATTGTCAGGCACCAGGCCACAAGAACACAACATATATACGATTTAGAGTCTTGGGTTCAAAATTTACCTGTAAACTTATTACAGCAAAACATTTGCCTGTACTGTAAAAAAGCACTATACAGAAATACATTGAAATGAATATAAATCCCTACCGGGTACAGTACATTCTTGCTGCCTCTTTTTCTCACACACATACTGTTTTCCTACATTGCTTTACCCAGTTATTCCAGTTTCATTCGCACATCCCATAGATGTGCAGGTTAAGATAACTGGTAACTCTGAATTGGTGAGGGATTGTGTGTGTGATGGATTAAACACCAGCCTGGCTTTGTTCCTTTCTTAGGGCAGGCAAGTCCTGGTTCCACGTGAATTTCATATTGGAATAAGTGGGGATAGAAAAGCGAGTGGCGTGGCGGTACATTGGTTGTGCTGCTGCCTTATAACAAGAAAGATTGGATTCATGTCCCGGTTCCTCCCAGTGTGGAGTTTGCATTTTCTTCCCTTGTCCGCATGGGTTTCCACCCACAGTCCAAAAACATGCAGGTTACTCGGATTGGCAATAGTAGATTAGTGTGTGTGTGTGTGTGTGTGTGTGTGTGTCTGTTTAATCACCCTGCGATAGACTGGCACCCTGTCCAGGGATGGTTCCTGCCTTGTGTCCACTGCTTGCTGGGACAGGCTCAAAATTCCCTGTTACTCTGCTCAGAATAAAGTGGGTTTGGAAGATGGATGAATGGGTTTAGAAAATAAATGACCTGTACAAAATATTTGATAACTGTAAAGTATGGCACATATGCTTTGTGCATTATACTGGAGATGGTGCATGGGCTTTATTTTGGGCTTTTTTTGTACCTCCAGCATTCAAATATCAAATTTATTGTCATTATTTGTGTTTTTTTTTTTAAAAAGACTAAGATAAAAATGTTCACTTAATTAACAGGGCTGGCATGGTGGTGCAGTGGGTAGCGCTGCTGCCTTGCAATAAGGAGACCTGAGTTCACTTCCCAGGTCCTCCCTGCGTGGAGTTTGCATGTTCTCCCCATGTCTGCGTTGGTTTTCCTCCCACAGTCCAAAGACATGCAGGTTAGGTGGATTGGTGGTCCTAAATTGTGCTTTGTGTGTGGGCTGGTGCCCTGCCTGGGGTTTGTTTCCTGTGTTGGCTGGGATTGGCTCCAGCAGACCACTGTAGTTAGGATATAGAGGGGTGGATAATGGATGGAAAAAAGACACAGGAAATGAGATCTGTCGATAAAGGCCAGTGTGAAGTAGAAATTAGTTTGTTTTCTGTCAAAAACCGTGTGGATGTGCACTGTCATTGTGCAGAATGCACTGCTGCTCTGGACGTTTTATTCCTGATGCCTTCCTGCAAATGCCTCAGCAGTTCAGTGTAATGTTGCTGATTAACAGTCTATTCACGGGGAAACTCTTTATTAACAAGTCCGCTAATGTCAAAAAAGTCTTGATGTTCGATGCAACCTGATGGATTTTTTTGGGCTTGAAGAAAAATAAAAATTGCTGAAGTCAAACACACCATTGTAGAATAAATATCAGAAATACGCACCTCGATCAGCTCAGCACGATGCCACATGGTAGACTGATTTTCAAGACAGTAGGCATATGACACCTAACGGCATAGTTGAACTACAGGATAGGTACATTGGAGATCCTAAATTGTCCCTGGTGTGTGTGTGCCCTGTGGTGGGCTAGCGCCCTGCCCAGGGTTTGTTCCTGCCTTGCGCCTGGGATTGGCTCCAGCAGGCCCCTTTGCGGGTAGGATAATGACTGACTGACTTAATGAACAGTCTGTTTTTATTTGAAAATATATATCTAAAAAGCACATCATTTTCTAAGACACATTTTTTACCATAAAACTTTAAAAAGCACCTCATGTAACATTTTCTCTAAGTGACTGACTGACTCAGCAGATGTGCCATCACAGTCACAAGCTGTTAAACATCTGAATGTTTGTTAAATTAAAACTATGACACAGCGCATTGATTTGCATAATCCACAAACCAATGTAAAGAGTTGATGTTTGCACATTCATTTCTTCACACGGCGTATTTCTGTCCATTACCGATAGTTCCATCCATCCATCATCCAACCCGCTACATCCTAACTACAGGGTCACGGAGGTCTGCAGGAGCCAACACAGGAAACAAACTCTGGGCAGGGCGCACACACACACACACCAAGCACCATTTTGGATCACCAATGCTCCTAACCTGCATGTCTTTGGACTGTGGGAGGAAACCCACGCAGACACGGGGAGGACATGCAAACTCCACGCAGGGAGGGAGGACCCGGGAAGCGAACCCGGGTCTCCTTACTGAGAGGCAGCAGTGCTATCACTGTGCCACCGTGCCACCCTGACATCTTCATTATCTGTGTAATTTCAGCTTGATTGTGAAACATTTAGAGATTGCCCCATTCTGAACATTTTATTTGTATTGTCACTACATTTGTACTCTTGTGGCGTTCTTAGCTGGCTAAATGATTAGTAAACAGTTAAAAAAAAAAGAAACAGAGAACACTCAAGTACCAAGGTGGAGATCCCAGGATATTCTAGTAGTAAGTAGGAGTTTCTCTTTTATTTGTAGTTTATTTCGTGATCTACACGTGAAATTGTTTAACCATCTGATAAAAAGGTTCAGAACTGATAACTTAGGTTAGGTTTAGGTTTAGGTTTAGTTTATTTATATAGCACATTTACAACAGCCACACGACTGACCAAAGTGCTGTACATTTAGAAACAACAACATAAAATAGAAATATACGATTTAGCCAAAAGAAGCACAGCAGAAACACATAAAAATAATTTGTATAAATATATCTATACATATACATATATCTACACTTACACACATCTAGGTAGGCAAAATAAGGCCTAGTAAGCCAGAGAGAACAGATGTGTTTTTAAAATAGATTTAAAAATAGTCAGACTAGGAGCCATTCGGATTTCAATAGGCAGATCATTCCAAAGACGAGGCCCAATTACCGAGAAAGCACGGTCACCTCTACGCTTTAGTCTGGAGTGTGGAATTAAAAGAAGGTTCTGATCACCGGATCTCAAACTTCTCAGGGGGGTATATTGGTGAAGCAATTCAGATAAATAGATGGGTGCTTGTTGGTGTAGTGTTTTAAAAACAAATAATAAGATTTTAAAATGTATTCTAAATTGAACAGGCAACCAATGAAGGGACTTCAGAAGCGGAGTCACATGATCCATTTTTTTCTTTTTTAAAAGAAATTTAGCAGCTGCGTTCTGGACCAATTGAAGACGGGCAATTTGGGATTTGGAGATGCCATAGTAAAGAGAGTTGCAATAGTCGAGGCGAGATGTAATAAAAGCATGTATGGCCATCTCCAGGGTCTTGTCAGTGAGATAAGGTTTAATTTTTGCAAGCGTGCGAAGCTGATAAAAGCTCGATCCGATCACGGCAGAGACTTGTTTGTCAAGTTTTAATGAGTCATCTAACAGGACACCCAGATTCCGAACCTGTGAAGACCTGAAAGCTGATAAAGGTCCCAGGTCAAATTCCGGGGTCTTCATATGTTCAGAAGGGCCAAAGACTATCACCTCAGTCTTCTCTTCATTTAAGGATAAGAAGTTTTGGGATAGCCAAGATTTAACTTCATCTAAACAAGACAACAAGGCATTCATAGCCAGTGGATCATTTTTCTTAAAAGGTAAATAAATTTGTGTGTCATCAGCATAAAGGTGAAATGATACCCCATGTTCTCTAAAAATAGAGCCTAGAGGTAGCATATACAGAGAAAATAAAGTGGGAGACAACACAGAGCCTTGAGGAAGACCACAGGAGAGAGAGGACGTTGAGGAGGAGAAGTCTCCTAGCCTAACCATGTATTTTCTATCAGATAAAAATGACTGAAACCATTTTAAAACTGTGCCAGAAAGACCCACCCAGGACTCTAGTCTATTCAGTAATATCGAATGATTGATAGTGTCGAAAGCAGCTGATAAATCTAATAGAACAAGGACCACAGAATCCCCCGTATCAGTGGCTAAAAAGATGTCATTTAACACTCTCAAGAGGGCTGATTCGGTACTGTGGGCCGCCTTGAAACCAGATTGAAAATGCTCAAACAAATTGTTTAAAGCAAGAAAAGATTGAAGTTGGAAAAACACAATCTTTTCCAAAACCTTAGAAAGAAACGGTAGGACCGAGATAGGGCGATAGTTTTTTAAAACTGACAAATCGAGTGAAGGTTTCTTGAGGAGGGGAGTAATAGTAGCCACTTTCAAATTAGAAGGAACCACGCCTGTTGAGAGGCACTTATTAAAAAAGGACGCTAAGCCCGGTCCGATCGAATCAATGATTTGTGAACTTGTTACATGTAACAGTCATAACGGTACAAGTGTGTTACTTTACAAATATGGCTTTGTCTCTTTCTACGATCTGACATTTGACATAGAAAACTGGATGCTTAGAAAGCCAATCTCTTATTTATCCACAACCAGACTACCACATGGACTAGATGTGGTGCGACTAGTCTAGGTGGGTCCTCCCTGCGTGGAGTTTGCATGTTCTCCCCGTGTCTGCGTGGGCTTCCTCCCACAGTCCAAAGACATGCAGGTGAGATGCATTGGTGATGCTAAATTGTCCCTAGTGTGTGCTTGGTGTGTGTGTGCCCTGCGGAGGGCTGGGGCCTTGCCTGAGATTTGTTCCTGCCTTGCGCCCTGTGTTGGCTGGGATTGGCGCCAGCAGACCCCCATGACCCTGTGTTAGGCATGCAAAGGCGCTATATAGTGGAGGCACGTGTAGAAATAAATGAAAAGAACTTTTATTTTTTTTTCATCATGAGGTCCACGTCTTCCCCGTGTCCCACAGACCCAACACAGTCCCAAACAACACACAAAGTAAATCATCCCAAACCACACTCTTCTTCTTCCTCCACTACTCCTCCCAGACAGCTTGCTTCGTCCTCCTCCTCCCAACTCTGGCGCCCTGAGTAGTGGCTGCAGGCTGTCTTTATAGATCATCTGGAAGTTCATCAGGTGGCAATTAACCTAGATTAGGCTGCGTTGCCACCCACTCAAGCTCAGGAAGCCTTACAGCTCCCCCTGGTGGTGGCCACAGAGCCCAACAGGGATGAGCTCAAAGGTATTGGCCCCAATGCAGCCCAGTGGGGCTACCATGAAATGTTCCATGGGATGAAGTATGCATCCCATGGCTGCTCCCCCGGATCCAGTATCAAAGGATCGTCCCGGCTGTCCGCCACATAGGATATAGCGGGTTGGACAATGGCTGACTGATTAGTCTAGGTATTTACATTTTGAAAATATTCCTTTTTATGGTCTAGTTCGGGATGTCTGTATCATCACAGATTTTGCTCTGTTTGTCTCACTTGTTTATGTCAGACAAGTGGAGTGAAGCACCATTAGCAATCTGAGCTTCTCTCGATGACACTGAATTTTTATACTCAAATAAAGCTGTTGCCGCTAATGCATACGCAGAATTTTTAAGGCACCTCTGGTTTTTGTCTGAACATTTGACAGGCTTAGTCGTTTTTAACGAGAGAGTCACAGCAGAAACAAAGAAAAAGATGGTGCAGAGCCTGCAGAAGCCACCATGACCGGGCACGGCTTGACGTCTTAAGTTGAGACACGCTGGAGGATCTGCTAACAGAAAGAACAACATCCTTCTTTAATGCCTTTATGGAAAAAAGCAGAGAAAGGTCTCAAATGTTTCTCAAGAAACCAGCAAAACAGTGGAGAGAAGATCCAACATTCAACACATTTTTGTGAACTGTCAGCAGAGTTGACAGTAGTGAATGACACGGCAGAAAGAGGAGTAAGTCTCAAGTACCATGACATAATGACAAAGGACGGAGGACAGAAACAGTTCATCCTTGGACTCGTTACAAACCATCTCAAGAATTGTCCACCTCCATCAAAGACGGTGCTAATGTAGCCCTATAAAAGTGCGGAAGAGTTGTCTGCTGTTCCGTTCAGATGATATAAAAACTGTCAAATGGAGTAACCTCGAAGTTGTGTTTATTTTCATTACAATTGTGTGTGTTTGTTTTAATTGAGATAAAGAATTAAAGTAGCCTTGTGGAGAACTGAAATCTGTTAGTTTTCTATTTGGATCACCCTAATGACACAGTATATTTTTTGTGAACAAGTAGTAGGTTCCTGTTTTTTTTTCTTCTTTTAAATTATTTATTTAACTTCATGGACTTCAAACATCAGGATTAGGTAGTGGTTGGAATGTGAGTTATCAATCCTGTGGTGGTAAGTGCCATCCATCCATCCATTTCCTAACCCGCTGAATCCGAATACAGGGCCACGGGGGTCTGCTGGAGCCAATCCCAGCCAACACAGGGCACAAGGCAGGAAACAAGCCCCGGGCAGGGCGCCAGCACACTGCCGGGCACACACACCAAACACACACTTGGGACAGTTTAGGATCGGTAATGCACCTGACCTGCATGTCTTTGGAGCCAATCCCAGCCAGCACAGGGTGCAAGGCAGGAAGAAATCTCCAGGCAGGGTGCCAGCCCACCGCAGGGCACACACAGGATCACCAATGCACCTAACCTGCATGTCTTTGGACTGAGATTTTTAAAAATTAAAGCATATTTAATCGTTTCTTTGCATAAAAAAACTGTACTTTCTCCGGTCCTGTTCAGCCAACATACATCGGACTTCCAATACAACTCAGAGTCCTGCCACATGCAAAAGTTTCTTGACAACACTGCTATGGGCTGCATCAGGAGAGGGCAGGAGGAGGAGTATAGGAACCTAATCAAGGACTTTGTTAAGTGGTGCGACTCAAACCACCTACACCTGAACACCAGTAACACCAAGGAGCTGATGGTGGATTTTAGGAGGCCCAGGCCCCTCATCGACTCCATGATCATCAGAGGTGACTGTGCAGAGGGTGCAGACCTATAAATACCTGGGAGTGCAGCTGAATGATAAACTGGACTGGACTGCCAATACTGATGCTCTGTGCAAGAGAGGTCAGAGCTGACTATACTTCCTTAGAAGGCTGGCGTCCTTCAACATCTGCAATAAGATGCTGCAGATGTTCTACCAGACGGTTGTGGCGAGCGCCCTCTTCTACGTGATGGTGTGCTGGGGAGGCAGCATAAAGAAGAGGGACGCCTCACGCCTGGACAAACTGATGAGGAAGGCAGGCTCTATTGTAGACATGGAGCTGGACAGTTTGACATCCGTGGCAGAGCGACGGGCACTGAGCAGACTCCTGTCAATCATGGAGAATCCACTGAATCCACTGAACAGGATCATCTCCAGACAGAGGAGCAGCTTCAGTGACAAACTGCTGTCACCGTCCTGCTCCACTGACTGACTGAGGAGACCCCACACTATGTGACTCTCAATTCCAACCGCGGGGGGTAAACGTTAACACAATAAAAGATTATAGACTGTTATACCTGCCTCACACTCTCTACCTTGCATTTTTTAACTTGCACTGCGCTTTTGTTGCTCTTTAATTAATATTGTTTTTATCAGTATGCTGCTGCTGGAGTGTGTGAATTTCCCCTTGGGGATTAATAAAGTGTCTATCTATCTATCTATCTATCTATCTATCTATCTATCTATCTATCTATCATATAGTGCCTTTCATATCTATCTATCTATCTATCTATCTATCTATCTATCTATCTATCTATCTATCTATCTATCTATCTATCCAGTCCTGCCAACTACACTATCTATCTATCTATCTATCTATCTATCTATCTATCTATCTATCTATCTATCTATCATATAGTGCCTTTCATATCTATCTATCTATCTATCTATCTATCTATCTATCTATCTATCTATCTATCTATCTATCTATCTATCTATCTATCTAATCCTGCCAACTACACCATTCTATCTATCTATGTAATCCTGCCAACTATACCATTCTATCTACAAAGTATCATGGTGCCAAAGAATGGTGATGTATTTCATGCTGGTGGGCATGCAAGTAACTATTGTAGTGTATTCTGTACAGTACACATTACGGTCTTAACTACTACTACTAAACTGCAGATCATTAAGACATACATTTCTACATCTCACTTAGGTCAGATTCCATTAATTCTAAAATGAAGCAAAGTCTCATTTACTGGCAGTGACAGGATTTCATCTTGGTAACATTCATAGTCAAACCCACTTAAACCAGTCAGGGTCACAGTGTGCTGATGCCTGTCCCAGTAACACTGGGCAAAAGGGAGGACACAGTACTAGTCTGTCACAGGACCCATTCATGAACACACCCACACACCTGCGTTTGTGCCAGTTTGGTATCACCAGTTAACCTAACCTTCATGCTTTTGGGCATGTGGGACAAAGAAATCCACACAAACAATGGGAGAACATACAAAGTCCAAGCAGAGAACTTTGGGGTGTGAAACTTGAACTTTAGTCACTGCGATTGAAAGGTAGAAGGGCTAACATCTGTGATACTTCATTCATAATAACTGAGCTTATGGTTGTACCCCCTAGAAGCTGTATCCAAGCTTGAGAGTAATACAATCTAGAGGGGACAATCAGTGAATGATAGGACATGATAACATACCCACTAGGTTCAATATGGCATCACCAGTTAACTTACTACACAAGGGTTTGTCATATGGGAGTACCCGTTGGAAAATCACATGAACATGGAGTGAACATATACAGTAAATGCATCAGACGCAGTGGGTGATCAAGGATTCAGATCCATGACTCCAAGAAATGTGATGAAGTTGCGCCCCCAATGCCTTCCATGCAACTGCTACATGAAAATGCTATGTCAAAAAAAGTCAATTGAGATAAGGTCTGTGCTATTTCTGACATCTGTGTGTTTGAAAATAATTTTATTTCTGTTCTCTTTTTAGACTCTGATGAAAATATGGCAAGTAGTGATGATGATCTGATTGGGATCCCTTTCCCAAACCACAGCAGTGAAGTTCTGTGCAGCCTTAATGAGCAAAGGCAAAATGGGCTCCTATGTGACGTCCTTCTCATTGTCAAAGAGCACGAGTACTACACGCACCGCTCTGTCTTGGCTGCCTGCAGCAAGTACTTTCAAAAGCTCTTCACTGTGGGCTCCTCAGGTGAACAGCACAACGTTTATGAGATTGATTTTGTTACCCCGGAATCCTTGGGCGCGATCTTAGAGTTTACTTACACCTCCACATTAACTATCACTGCCTCTAATGTTAAGGAAATCCTCAATGCTGCTCAGATGCTGGAGATTCCATGTGTAATTAATGTGTGCCTTGAAATTATGGAGACACATAGGGAGGCTGATGAAGAAGAAGATGAGGAAGAGGACGATGAGGAAGAGGATGAAGAGGAAGAAGAAAATGCATCTGTAGTTATAGAGCCACAGGAATCAGAGAAAACAGCCATTGCACAGAACAGTTGCCCAAGCAC
The DNA here is from genome assembly GCF_016835505.1 of Polypterus senegalus. Lineage (NCBI taxonomy): Eukaryota > Metazoa > Chordata > Cladistia > Polypteriformes > Polypteridae > Polypterus > Polypterus senegalus. The sequence goes on along the minus strand of NC_053160.1, from coordinate 180,179,175 downwards.
CTCTAACCCAGAGCCCACACCTGAAGAAGATTTTTGCATGGACAAATCAAGGGACTTCAAAATTGTTAAACAGTTTACTGATAAACCAAAGGAGCAAGGAGCCACATGTCTGGATGGTGGAACATATGGACCCCTACGAGACTTCTCCATCGAATCTCTATTGCAAGAAGGGCTTTATCCAAAAATAAACCTGCCTGACAGCAGACCGAACTTTTCCCCGCTTGTGCCCAGCTTTTTTCCACCCATGTGGTCTGGGGAGTTTGCTGCCTTTCCTCAGATTCTTGACCACCGCCATCAAGAAATGGAAAGTGGTCCTCTGGATCTGGTGATTAAGAAAGAGAAAATTAAAGAGGAGCTGAAAGATGAACTCCAACCCAATGGCTTTCCCAGTGAATTTTTTAAAGACCTAATTGGCCTGAGTTCTAGAACTCAGCTTGGACCCATTAAAGAAGAGAGTGACTTCAGCACTTACCTGAACTTTTTAAGTGCCACCCATCTTACTGGACTCTTTCCACCGTGGCAACTTGAGGAAGAAAGAAAAATGAAACCCAAAGCCTCCCAGCAATGCCCTATTTGTAACAAGGTGATCCAGGGAGCAGGAAAACTGCCTCGGCATATGAGGACGCACACTGGAGAGAAGCCATACATGTGCAATATCTGCGAGGTTCGGTTTACCAGGTGAGATTTATCATTAGATAGAACAGCAGCTAAACTGGTTTATATCATTGGGTATACTAGGGGGCACATTATTTACATTATCAGTTAAATGAACATAACAGACTCAAATGTTGATTGTAGGGGGCTGGAGATCATCACATCAGTCCATCACACCGTCCTCTCACTCGCACACTGACTGGGCCAATTCTGAATCTCGATTTGACCTTAGCGGCATATCTTTAGGATGTCGGAAGAAAACCAGAATACCTCCAAGAAAAAAAAAACATATACGCAGAATCAGGGAGAACTTGCAAACTACACGCTGGCAGCAAAGATACTGATCCAGCATTCTGTGTAAATTACCAGCAATAAAAACGTATTATTTGATCTTCACGCTCAGAACGTGGATGCACACGCATCATGTCTGCCACACGTTCCCAGTGTTCCTTTGACGTGTCCTCTGACCAGGTCCTCAGAAGTTAACGTGACACGTGTGCGAGTTGCAGTACCAGCAAAGAGTGTATGGGGGGGGGCACAGTGTGATAAAAGTCGGAATGTGACGTCAGAGTCTCTGTTTTCTATCTACAGTACAGTAATCCCTCGCTATATCGCCCTTCGACTTTCGCGGCTTCACTCTATCGCGGATTTTAAATGTAAGCACATCTAAATATATATCACGGATTTTTCGCTGGTTCGCCGCTTTCTGCGGACAACGGGTCTTTTAATTTAGGTTACATGCTTCCTCAGTTTGATTGCCCAGTTGATTTCATACAAGGGATGCTATTGGCGGATGGCTTTGAAGCTACCCAATCAGAGCATGTATTACATATTAACTAAAACTCCTCAATGCTATAAGATGTGCTTCCCGCGCGGTGCTTGATTGTTTGCTTCTCTCTGTCTCTCTCACTCTCTCTGCCTGACGGAGGGGGTGTGAGCAGAGGGGCTGTTTGCACAGAGGACACGGAGGCTCCTCTACAAAATGCCGCTTTATCGCGGTGCTTCTGCATACTTAAAAGCACGTATTGATTTTTTGATTGTTTGCTTTTCTTAACGCGCGCTCTCTCTGACATTCTCTGCTCCTGACGGCGCTCTTTTAAAGATAAGATATATTTGCATTCTTTTAATTGTGAGAGAGAACTGTCATCTCTGTCTTGTAATGGAGCACAGTTTAAACGTTTGGCTAAAGGGTGTTATTTCATGTCTAGAGGGCTCTAATAATGTTAACAGTATGGGAGAGTTTATAAGGTCTTAAAATATATAAAAATAACCAAACAAACATATGGTTTCTACTTCGCGGATTTTCACCTATCGCGGGGGGGGGGTCTGGAACGCAACCCCCGCGATCGAGGAGGGATTACTGTACATGTGACAGAAAGCCGCTCTGTGGATCCTATGGCAGTGGTTCTCAATCTGTGGGCGGGGGGGCACGAAGTAACAAAAAAGGGGGTACGAAGATGTAAAAAAAAAGAAAACAACAATCGAAAATAGATAGATAGATAGATAGATAGATAGATAGATAGATAGATAGATAGATAGATAGATAGATAGATAGATAGATAGATACTTTATTAATCCCTAGGGGAAATTCACTAAAATAAAATTAATGTTCCACATAAAAGAAAGTGGTAGAAGTGATCAGTGAGATAGAGAAAAATATAGATAAAAAGGTAAAAAGATAAAGATAAAGTCGTATACGGAGCTGCTGGAAAGGCTGCCACTCGGATGCGGCGCCGGATACGAAAAATACATCTATTGAAAGCAAAACAAATTAACTTAAATTACATTCTGATACTAGAAAAATAAATCTAGAGTTAGATAAATGTCGCTAAAAGTTAAGTAGGTGTAATAAAATATGCATCTATGATATATCATTAATTAAAAAAGAACAAATTGGTATTAGTGAGCTCCTGTCCAAAAAATGTTAGGGGGGCGCGATTAAAACTGTTATGAAAACTCGGGTCACAAATACTTGAAGATTGAGAAACGCTGTCCTATGGGATTGATGTGCGTATGTTGATGTGTGATGAATGGTTCGATGTGGTGAAGCAAAATGTCGACATACAGATGCATTCGTGGTGCTTTTATATTCAAGTGTTGCATATTCCCGATCGTAGTGACACGATTCATTTTAAAAGTCTCCCATCTTCTGTGCCGTCTGTTTTTTCTGGGGCTTCCTCCTGACCTGACAGCAATAAATCACCACACAGAAGATATTAAATGTATGATTTTCCAACTCTCTGCACATTTAGAATCCTTACATTTATACCTGATGATATTCATGATGAAATGCATTAAAGTATGCATGTTACATTTTACAGATAAATCGTTAATTTCATTTAAATAATGAATACTGTTAATAATTACACACATGGGGGTGACACGGTGGTGGAGTGGTAGCACTGCTGTCTCGCAGGGAGTCACGTCGCTGGTGTTCCCTACCTGGAGTTTGCGTGTTTTTCTGCTGGGTTTCCACACTGAGCTCCGGTTTCCTGCAAAAGACATGCAGATATGGTGACACTAAAATGACGCCAGTGTAACTGAGTGCTTGTATTCACCTTGTGATGAGCTGATGCCCCGTCCAGGGATTGTTTCAGCCTCGTACCCAATGCTTGCTGGAATGGACACATCCCTGGATTGACGGATGTAATCATTAAACATCCTTTTCAGAGATACTGCGGTAGGGTGGCATCGGAATTTAATGGCTAATCCAGGCAATTCACAACACAGAGAATCCGAACCTGTTCTCACCCTGATGATATCTCACACTGCCACCCGGTGGATTCCTCCAGAGTTAATGTAAAGTACACGCGCAAGTATAAACAGTAAAACGCTTGCATAGCAGAAGTGGCCGCTACAGCATGCGTCGTGTCACGTGAAGTATGAACCTGGCCTTAGAATCATTCAACCATTGTTCTGTATTCCACCTTATACAATTTCTTGTATTAGGAATTTGTTAGTTTTCGCATAACTTTTGGGGTCAGAGCGCAGGGTCAGCCATTGTGCAGCAATTGAAGGTTAAGGGCTCAGCAGAGTAGGATCTCTTTTGGCAGTGATGGGGATTCAAATTGGCAACCTTCAGGATACCAGTGCAGATCCTGAGCCTCAGAGCCACCACTCTACCATAGGTAGATTCTAAAAGTAATAGTTGTGATGAAAATATTTCTGTTCAATAAAATGAAGTTTATATTTTACTTCACTCTTGTTTATCATGGTGCCAGAGAGTAGTGACATGTTGCACGTTAATTGGATGTGCAAGTAAGAATTTCCCTGGACTCTGTACAATTGATATTATTACTACTGCTGAACATCAAACTACAGATCATTACGGATATTCATTGCTACATCTCATATAGATCAAACTCTGCTAATTCTAAAATAGAGCAAAGTTTCATTTTATGACAGAAACTAGAGATGGGATTTATGGCTCTTTGAGGGCATCCGGATCTTGGCGATCCATTCCTTTCAAAGAGCCGTTCTTTTGACTCTTTGGCTCTTTTTAAATATTTAGTCAGTTTTAAGACGCCAGCTTGGGGGCATCTCAGTTTATCCTGGAAATAATCACTGGGAGGAATGATGAGGTGAGATTTGTAGTCAAATAATTAAAACTCAGATATCACACACCAATATCTGAGTTTGAATTATTCTGAAATATTGATTATTACCTCATTTGTCATGTGTGGACTATATTCCATAGGGTTGTACAACATCCTTCTGCTTAGACAGTGACATCACTATTTTGGATTTACCTTTAGTACAAAGTGTGTGTATGTGTAAAGCTACGTTGACTTATGTTATTCATACAATACCTACTCACAAATAAACGTCAAAAACAAAGCCGGCTGCAATGAATTTCTGTGCAAAACAGCTTTTACTAAAAACACTTCCACACAAGAACATTTTGATAGAAAACAAAAACTATTTCAAGTTTTAAATATATACTGTAGATAAAATTAGAATAAATAAAATAGAAATGTCTACATTACTACTATTACTACTGTAAACTTTGCAAATAGGACATCAGCCCCTTCAAGTCTTAAATGAACACAAAATGCAATGTAAATAAATACAAAGCAGTTCCTTACTTTATGGCTTTTTCTGCCTCTTTCTTGTTCTTGGGCAAATTTGCATTAAGGAAGACAAGAGCTCTGACCTTTTTGGGCTTAAGGCAACTTCTCCTCTCTGAGATTATCTGTCCAGGTTTCGAGAATATTCTCTCAGAGGGAACTGATGTTGCCACAACACAAAGCTTCTTGGCCATCAGCTTGCTAAGCCTGGGGTAAACAGGGGCTCGACTCTCGCACCCCTGCTAGGTGCGCCCCACCCCACCTGGGTGTGCCCCCCTCCTCTGCAAGACTGTTCTGTCTCGCGGAGGAGCTAATTTGTGTGCATCTGTGTGAAACACGCATAGGAAAAAAAGAATGACAGAAAGAACGGCTCCCCAGCCACGACTCGGCTCCCATCGTTCATGTTTATGAGCCAGCCGTTCAAGAGAATCGATTCGTTCGTGAACGACACAAATCTAACAGAAACAGTATTTTTTCATAGTAATATTCATAACATGCATTGTCAAGCCTGCTAAATCCAATCAGGGCCACTATAGTGATGGGAAGTTCGGATCATTTTACTGACTCGGATCTTTGAGTCTCGTTCAGCAAAATGAACAAATCATTTTTCGAGTCATTTCGTTCAATTCTCTTTGCAGCTCAGACAGCATAGGCTAAGCTTATGGGGCTGTCACGTGATGAACGAATGACTCGAAAAACCCGAAGACTCGAGAGATGAACTAATCAATTCTGTTTCCGGCTCAGACTGAGTTGGTTAAGCTTATGGGGCTGTCACGTGATGAGCGTGATGAACCGAAGACTCGAGAGATGAACTAATCAATTCTGTTTCCGGCTCAGACTGAGTTGGTTAAACTTATGGGGCTGTCACGTGATGAACGAACGACTCAAACCCGGAGACTCGAGAGATGAACTAATCAATTCTGTTTCCGGCTCAGACTGAGTTGGTTAAGCTTATGGGGCTGTCACGTGATGAACGAATGACTCGAAAAACCCGAAGACTCGAGAGATGAACTAATCAATTTTGTTTCCGGCTCAGACTGAGTTGGTTAAGCTTATGGGGCTGTCACGTGATGAACGAATGATTCGAAAAACCCGAAGACTCGAAACAGATGAATCAATTCCAATACAGAAACTATAGGAAGTTGCGCAACTGAACGAATCACTCCCACGAGACGACTCGTTCTTCCCGAGTCACATTAAAGATTCGTTCAAAATGAACGAATCGTTCAAGAACGACCCATCAATATCTGGTACCTAAAACACTTTTTCTGGTTCTGTTTTCTGGTGTTCGTATATTTTCACGTCAAATCCAAGTTTTACGGATGAGACCTCCGGTCATTTGTCAGACTGGAACCACACTGGAGTGGAATGTTAGTTAATTGTACCATTTCGCTGTCAAAGGAAACTATGTAGCGATGCTGTTTATACTGTGTGTTAGTGTGCTTTAAGTGTGACAACAGTGATTATTGCCGCTGCTACACGATGGCTCCCACAGATGGGGTTTAAGGCCTAGCCCAGTCACTCTTTATGTGGATCTTGCACGATTTCTTCAAGTCTTTCTAAATTTTGTATGGAAACTCTGCTGTCATTCCTCATGCTAAAGCATTGTCGGGCAACCGGTGCGCCGCGCCACACTGGTGTGCCGTGGAATTTTCTAGGGGCGCCGCAAAAACTTTTGTAAAATATTTAAAATTGCTAGTGTTTTTGAACTTTTGGTTGATTAAAAAGATAATGTTTAAAAATATATATTTTATGCTGGAAAAACAGATAACGGAACACTTACGGAAATGAAGTCTAAGAAACACAAGAGACTTCAAATGATCGACAAGGAAATGCGCGTCTGTCTTTCGAAAATTGATCCTCGCATCAATCTCGTATGTGCTGAAAAACAATCTCAAAGTTCACATTAATTAAATTTAAGATTTATCCTTTGATTCCTTTATTAATAAAATGTCTTTCAAACTTGTAAAATGAACTGTTTTTATTGGCGATTGTCCATAGATTGTGTCGTCACGACTTATTATTTATGGGCAGTCCCTCGGGTGCACCGCAAAAAGAAAATTGTGCCACAACTCAAAAAAGGTTGCCTTTCACTGTGCTAAAGAAAGGAATGTCATGTTAACCACTCTATCTGACTTAAAGCCATGCCACATTATGTGATTTTAAAAGTGAATTTCTGTCACAAACTTCATTTATATTTAATGTTAGAGAGTCAGACGCAGCACCTTGATAACGACATACCCCACAACTCACTATATCGGATTTATATGGACAGGCTCTGTATAAATCAGAGCTGACAACCAATGAATGCTCATCTGGAAGTAAAATACGTATACAGCAGCAGCAAGGAATAAGGAAAACAGGTGTTTTGACAAACTGACAAACAGAACAGAGGCTGATATGTCCGACATCTTGTGTTTTATGTACCAAGACAGAATGCAAAAAAGGAAAAAAAAAATGGATGAAGACTGGCTGTACGTGTTAAACCCTTTGTACAGCACCAGCTCCACGAGGCCACACTGTTGGCTATTAGAAAAATGGACGAGCAAGACCGTGCTGGAAAGTCGGCATGTAATCACTAAATTTGACATGCCTAGTGATTTTGACAGCCGTGTAATTCAGTCCTGTGATAAGGTCAGCAACTGCAGCCGCAAATCTGACATCGCCTTCCGACTAGAAGTTGCATAATGTGATATCATCTTTAGTATAGGTCATTGTCGGGCAACCGGTGCCGTGGAATTTTCTAGGGGCGCCACGAAAACATTTGTAAAATATTTAACTTTTGGTTGATTAAAAAGATAATGTTTAAAAAAATATATTTTATGTTGGAAAAACAGATAACAGTTAATCAGATTGTTGAATAAACAAATGTATTTATTTTGAATGCAAGTTAAAATTTTCGCTGTTCACCATCTATATATATAATTCACTAAGGCAAGACAACCATGGAAAACACGCCGGAAGGGGCGTAGATTCACTAAGCTGCAGACAAGTAAGACACCTATGGCGCACGCAGGGAGGAACCACACCCACCAACTCCAAGACCATTGGATACGATGACAACTCGCAGAGCCACGCCCACCAACTCGGACGCGACGACACAGAAAAAACAGCATCATTTATATTCATTTGTCGTAGAGGCCACGTGCACCTCCGACCCACGTTGACTGTTCATAGAGGCGTGTTTCTCGCGGAGGTGAATCGCCATATGCAGCGTGTAAAACGGTTTGCGAGGGGTCTTCCATGGGATCCTTAAAACAATCCTTTACAACTGAGGTACAAACACAATGAAGTTAGCAGTCTTTAAAAAACAAGTTTTCGGTTACGACGCACGACCGCGTGCACCATAGCAAACTGTTTTACACGCTACATACAGCGATTCACGCTACTACTGTGGTCGGGTGTCTTGGTGGATTATATATAGAAAAGCAGCCAAAATCGCACAGAGCAATGAAAAGTCTACGTGAGTCACAGGTGCATCTGGACTGTGCAAAGACGACAACGACTCAAATGACGAGTTGGAGGTGGGCACATGAGCAGGCAGGGCGCGATGGCGGTCCGCCACTTTTCAGTCACGGACGATTGTGTGTTGGTTCGTTCCGTGCATTGTTACAATGTTGCTTTTCTTGCTGATTTATTACATTTCCGATTTTTCAAATGTTAATTTTCTCCCTGTGCTTAAAAATCATTCAAAAACTGGCCTGATTATGCAACGCATGGTACGCCGCGGGTTGGTTAGTTCATCATAATATCAACACCAGCAGTGTCTGAAACACATCTCGTGAGACTTAAAAAGTCTCGTTGTTAGAAGATCTCGCTCACTGTACGGATAGAAGAAGGCGGAGCAAATATAGAACGAGAAAATACGAACGCTACATTGCCGACGAGAGAGTATCGCTGTAGCTGCAGCTCTCACCACTTAATCGTCTGAGTATTACTATGGAAAGATGAACCTTATTTTCGCTCTGACAGCGCTGATCAACACAGTAAACTTTGTAAACTCAGTGACCTTTTCCAGTTCTTTGTGGTGACAAACATTTTGTTGTGACGCACGCATGTTAATAAAGGCAGGGCCTGTTAAAGCCCATTGCGGCACTTCCTGTGTGATTTTGGGCTATGCAAAAATAAACTGTATTGTATTGTATTGTATTGTATTCGATACTTCCTTGTAATTTAATTCTCAACGATTATCACTCACTTTTTATTTACGGTAATTTTAATTAAACTTTATCTAGAAAAATTCATACATAGTTTATTCTTGTCACGACTTTATTTATGGGCAGTCCCTCAGGTGCGGCGCGAAAGAAAATTTTTCGACTTAGTGTGCCGCAACTCGAGAAAGGTTGCCTTTCACTGGTATAGGTGATCAAAGGAATGTGGCACAGTAGATAGAGTAGATACTCAAAACTCCAGGGACTATGATTTATTTTCAGCATCAGTCATTGCTTCCATGGAGTTTGAAAGTTTTCATTTTGTCTTTCTGAGTTTTCAATGGGCACTCTGGAATCTTTCAGCCCCTGAAAGATGTACAAATTCGGCTGATTGGTGACAAAAGAGGAGAGTGGGTATAAAAGTGAACTTGGTTGGAAACCAAACTGCAGACCGTCAAAAAGAAAATGAACAAAATCGGAAAAAGGATTGGGGCTGAAGGACTGCGCTGTGGGCACAGCTTCATAAGACTGTATCCTGGCCAAGTCACTGTAGGTGTGAAATTTAATTTGCATGTTATCAACATGGGCGGCACGGTGGTGCAGTGGGTAGCGCTGCTGCCTCGCAGTTAGAAGACCTGGGTTCGCTTCTCCGTTTGCATGTTCTCCCCGGGTCTGCGTGGGTTTCCTCCGGGCACTCCAGTTTCCTCCCACAGTCCAAAGACATGCTGGTTAGGTGGATTGGCGATGCTAAATTGGCCTTGGTGTGTGTTTGTGTGTGTCCTGTGGTAGGTTGGCACCCTGCCCAGGATTGGTTCATGCCCTGTGTTGGCTGGGATTGGCTCCAGCAGACCCCCGTGACCCTGTATTCGGATTCAGCGGGTTAGAAAATGGATGGATGTTATCAACATGTTTTTGTCCCAAGTTTTCATAACAGTTTTAATTGCGCCCCTGTAACATTTTTTTGAAAGGAGCCCACTAATACCAGTTTGTTCTTTTTTAATTAATGATGTATCACAGATGCATGTTTTGTTATACCTACTTAACTTTTATCGACATTTATCTAACTCTACATCTATTTTTCTAGTATCAGAATGTAGTTTAAGTTCATTTATTTTGGTTTCAATAGATGTATTTTTCATATTTTCGACTCTTGTTTTCTTTTTTTTTCACATCTTCGCGCCCCCGTTTTTGCGTTTTTGTTACTTTGCGCCCCCCCTAGGTGGGGCCCGTCCTACAGTTTGAGAGCCACTGCCAAAGAGGTTCATATTAACTGGGTGTGTGGAAGTTAGTGTGTCCTAAAATGGATCCACACCCTGTCCAGTGATGGTGCCCGACTTGTGCCAAATACTGCTGGGATGAGCTCCAGCCCCCTGTGACTCTGACTTTGATACATGAGTGAAAGGAAAGAAAGGGTTAGGGCTAAATCCTGTTTGCAAGGGATGGAAAGTTGTATGCCTAGCATGGGTACCAATGCACAAACTGTAAATGGAGAGATTTAAATAAGCCAAGAAGAAACAATCATGCAATTGATTACTAGCACAACAGAAGCATTGTGTGATACAGTATACTATCATTTATGCAAAACTGGAGGAAATGAGTATTTGTCATTTCAGAGGAGAATAGAAAGGGAAGTTGGTGGCACAGGGAAGGGTGGAGACAAAGTTAAACTGGTCAAAGTGAGTGAGTTTGGGTGTATTTGTGAGTAGGCCTCCAGTCCAGGGTCAGTCCCTACTAGTGCAGGATCAGGACAAACAAATTTGGCTTCAGTATCCAAACCAGATTTTGGATCACAGTACAGGTACCGAGATGCCAAAACAGTGCCAAAGCAAATAACGGATAACTCCATAACCCCTCCCTCCTCACTTGCCATACTTCACATAAATACAAGCAACACTCCATCCATCCATCCTCTTCCACTTATCTGAGATCGGGTCGCGGGGGCAGCAGCTTGAGCAGAGAAGCCCAGACTTCCCTCTCCCCGGCCACTTCTTCCAGCTCTTCCAGGGGAATCCCAAGGCGTTCCCAGGCCAGCCGAGAGACATAGTCCCTCCAGCGTGTTCTGGGTCTTCCCCGGAGTCTTCTCCCGGTTGGACATGCCCGGAACACCTCACCAGGGAGGCGTCCAGGAGGCATCCAGATCAGATGCCCGAGCCACCTCATCTGACTCCTCTCGATGCGGAGGAGCAGCTGCTCTACTCTGAGCTCCTCCCGGATGACTGAGCTTCTCACCCTATCTTTAAGGGAAAGCCCAGACACCCTGCGGAGGAAACTCATTTCAGCCGCTTGTATTCGCGATCTCATTCTTTCGGTCACTACCCATAGCTCATGACCATAGGTGAGGGTAGGAGCGTAGATCGACTGGTAAATTGAGAGCTTTGCCTTACGGCTAGGCTCCTTTTTCACCACGACAGACCGATGCAGAGTCCACACTGATCTGCCTGTCGATCTCACGCTCTTTTCTTCCCTCACTCGTGAACAAGACCTCGAGATACTTGAACTCCTCCACTTGGGGCAGGATCTTGTTCCCAACCGTGAGAGGGCACTCCACCCTTTTCCAGCTGAGGACCATGGTCTCGGATTTGGAGGTGCTGATTCCCATCCCAGCTGCTTTACACTCGGCAGCAAACCGATCCAGAGAGAGCTGAAGATCACGGCCTGATGAAGCAAACAGGACAACATCATCTGCAAAAAGCAGTGACCCAAACCTGAGTCCACCAAACCGGACCCCCTCAACGCCCTGGCTGCGCCTAGAAATTCTATCCAAGGAGCAGTTCCCGTTTGAACTCTCCAGCATGTCAAACTGTAGGAGCTCGAGGTTTGTTGGGTGGGTATGTGTGAATTGTCCCAGAACATCACGGAGTGGAAGAACAAACACTTGAGCACAAGGTCTTTAAAAACTACTCTTTATTTCAGGTACCGAAAATATTGAATTGCTGGTAGCATACTGTTTGGAAAATAGTTTTTTTAAGTACTTTTTCAGTACTACTCAACCCTACTTTGTGCCATTAATTCTATACATCCCTGAAATGAAAGGAGACAGATAAATGAATATATGAGTGAGGACGCAAAAATTCCTGGAATTGTTCAAAAATGCAACTTACAGCTATTCCCTTTTAACCACTGTCAAAATACTTTCCTGGAGATGCAATACACTTGTCCTTACATTTCACCCATTCCTAAATACGTTTCCTGTCCTCATCTTGTATTACTGTGTCTACAGCTCTCTTGTCATTTTTTGTTTCATGGATTTCTCTCACAATAACAAGTCAGCTTCCCTTCAGTCTCAGTTTTAATTTCAGGGAAGCAAAAAGACATGGAGGCACGGTGACGCAGTGGTTAGTGCTGCTGCCTCGCAATAAGGAGACCTGAGTTCTCTTCCCAGGTCCTCCCTGAGTGGAGTTTGCATGTTCTCCCCGTGTCTGCGTGGGTTTCCTCCCACAGTCCAAAGACATGCAGGTTAGGTGGATTGGTGGCCCTAAATTGTGCTTTGTGTGTGTGTTTGTGCGCACCCTGCTTTAGGCTGGTGCCCTGCCTGGGGTTTGTTTCCTGCCTTGTGCCCTGTGTTGGCTGGGATTGGCTCCAGCAGACCCCTGTGACACTGTAGTTAGGATATAGTGGGTTGGATGGATGGAATAAAGACACAGGAAATGAGATCTGTCGATAAAGGCCAGTGTGAAGTAGAAATTAGTTTGTTTTCTGTCAAAAACTGTGTGGATGTGCACTGTCATTGTGCAGAATGCACTGCTGCTCTGGACGTTTTATTCCTGATGCCTTCCTGCAAATGCCTCAGCAGTTCAGTGTAATGTTGCTGATTAACAGTCTATTCACGGGGAAACTCTTTATTAACAAGTCCGCTAATGTCAAAAAAGTCTTGATGTTCGATGCAACCTGATGGGCTTTTTTGGGCTTGAAGAAAAATAAAAATTGCTGAAGTCAAACACACCATTGTAGAATAAATATCAGAAATACGCACCTCGATCAGCTCAGCACAATGCCACATGGTAGACTGATTTTCAAGACAGTAGGCATATGACACCTAACGGCATAGTTGAACTACATCCTAATCCTGTGCTATTGACGGATTATGAATATTTTTGTCAGTCAGTCAGTCACTGTCCAACCCAGTATATCCTAACACAGGGTCACAGGGGTCTGCTGGAGCCAATCCCAGCCAATGCAGGGCACAAGGCAGGAACAAACCCCGGGCAGGGCGCCAGCCCACCGCAGGGCACACACACACACACGTCAAGCACAATCACTTTTACCCTCAATAATGTTAAAATATATCAATTTTGAATTACTATTTTGTCTTGTCAGTCAGTGTCCAACCTGCTACAGTGGTGTGAAAAACTATTTGCCCCCTTCCTGATTTCTTATTCTTTTGCATGTTTGTCACACAAAATGTTTCTGATCATCAAACACATTTAACCATTAGTCAAATATAACACAAGTAAACACAAAATGCAGTTTTTAAATGATGGTTTTTATTATTTAGGGAGAAAAAATCCAAACCTACATGGCCCTGTGTGAAAAAGTAATTGCCCCCTGAACCTAATAACTGGTTGGGCCACCCTTAGCAGCAATAACTGCAATCAAGCGTTTGCGATAACTTGCAATGAGTCTTTACAGCGCTCAGGAGGAATTTTGGCCCACTCATCTTTGCAGAATTGTTGTAATTCAGCTTTATTTGAGGGTTTTCTAGCATGAACCGCCTTTTTAAGGTCATGCCATAGCATCTCAATTGGATTCAGGTCAGGACTTTGACTAGGCCACTCCAAAGTCTTCATTTTGTTTTTCTTCAGCCATTCAGAGGTGGATTTGCTGGTGTGTTTTGGGTCATTGTCCTGTTGCAGCACCCAAGATCGCTTCAGCTTGAGTTGACGAACAGATGGCCGGACATTCTCCTTCAGGATTTTTGGTAGACAGTAGAATTCATGGTTCCATCTATCACAGCAAGCCTTCCAGGTCCTGAAGCAGCAAAACAACCCCAGACCATCACACTACCACCACCATATTTTACTGTTGGTATGATGTTCTTTTTCTGAAATGCTGTGTTCCTTTTACGCCAGATGTAACGGGACATTTGCCTTCCAAAAGTTCAACTTTTGTCTCATCAGTCCACAAGGTATTTTCCCAAAAGTCTTGGCAATCATTGAGATGTTTCTTAGCAAAATTGAGACGAGCCCTAATGTTCTTTTGCTTAACAGTGGTTTGCATCTTGGAAATCTGCCATGCAGGCCGTTTTGCCCAGTCTCTTTCTTATGGTGGAGTGTGAACACTGACCTTAATTGAGGCAAGTGAGGCCTGCAGTTCTTTAGACGTTGTCCTGGGGTCTTTTGTGACCTCTCGGATGAGTCGTCTCTGCGCTCTTAAGGTAATTTTGGTCGGCCGGCCACTCCTGGGAAGGTTCACCACTGTTCCATGTTTTTGCCATTTGTGGATAATGGCTCTCACTGTGGTTCGCTGGAGTCCCAAAGCTTTAGAAATGGCTTTATAACCTTTACCAGACTGATAGATCTCAATTACTTCTGTTCTCATTTGTTCCTGAATTTCTTTGGATCTTGGCATGATGTCTAGCTTTTGAGGTGCTTTTGGTCTACTTCTCTGTGTCAGGCAGCTCCTATTTAAGTGATTTCTTGATTGAAACAGGTGTGGCAGTAATCAGGCCTGGGGGTGGCTACGGAAATTGAACTCAGGTGTGATACACCACAGTTAGGTTATTTTTAACAAGGGGCAATTACTTTTTCACACAGGGCCATGTAGGTTTGGATTTTTTTTCTCCCTAAATAATAAAAACCATCATTTAAAAACTGCATTTTGTGTTTACTTGTGTTATATTTGACTAATGGTTAAATGTGTTTGATGATCAGAAACATTTTGTGTGACAAACATGCAAAAGAATAAGAAATCAGGAAGGGGGCAAATAGTTTTTCACACCACTGTTTATCCCAACACAGGGTCACGGGGGTCTGCTGGAGCCAATTCCAGCCAGCACAGGACAGGAATAAACCCCAGGCAGGGTGCTAGCCCACCACAGTGCACACACACACACACACACAGGGACAATTTAGGATCATCAATGCACCTCACCTGCATGTCTTTGGATTGTAGGAGGAAACCCACGCAGACAACATGCAAACTCCACGCAGGGAGGACCCGGCAAGCAAACCCAGGTCTCCTTACTGCGAGGCAGCAGCGCTACCCACTCTGCCACCGTGCTGCCCTGAATATTTTTGTATGCTTTATATTTTTAAAATCCACTTGCACATTTTATTTTGTGCAGTTACATATTTGAAAAAGAAGAATGAATTTCGTTCATGGAGTAAGATTGACCTTGACCTACTTTTTCTTTTTCTTTTTTTTTTCCAGGCAAGATAAACTGAAGATCCACATGCGAAAGCACACAGGTGAAAGGCCATACATCTGCATCCACTGCAACTCTAAGTTTGTGCACAATTATGATCTGAAGAACCACCTGCGCATTCACACCGGTGTGCGGCCCTACCAGTGTGAGCACTGCTATAAAAGCTTCACACGCTCTGACCACCTTCATCGCCACATCAAGAGGCAAAGTTGCCGTGTCTCCCGCCCAAGGAGAGGCCGAAAGCCAACTGCCTGGCGTTCCACCAGTCTGCTATACTCTCAGAGTAATCACCATAATGCTCCAGAAGAAATGGGAGCCCGGCACCTACCACCTTCACTTGGAATGGCCATCTCGGACCCCAACGAAAAATGCTTTCTGGAAAGCCATCTACACGCTCGAAATGCCTTGAGCCTGAGCATGGACAATCTGGACAGTAGGCTACAGGCTACTGAAGTAAAACTACCAGAAAGGAATCATATTTTGGAGGCAGAGAAAAATCAAGGGATTTTTGCTTTTGCTTTGACTCATGAGAACAGCCTTCCACACCGGCCTTTCTTTTCAAGTGCAAACGACACTTGGGGAATGAGACTCGGTCACGCAACTCCCATTCCAGAAGCCACCAACTGAAAAAAAAAAAAAAGAAAAAAAGAAAGAAATTTGTGGGTTTTGCCTCTTCTGAGCAAGACATAAATATTTTAACTGAAATCCAAAATTGAAATATTGAAAAACAATCATTGCAATGATGCACAATCTAAAACTACTAATGTTATTCAGCCATGGAGATCTACTCAGAGAAAAACGGCATTTGATTGGCATCAAAGCAAAACTGCTAACCATGGAGAATAAACTTACCCTAAGTTTGGGTATAAAGGTTATTTATTGGCATCAGAGTTAAAAAAAAAAAAAACAAACACATTACATAACATTATTAAAAAAAATTGAATGTTCTTAATACTGTAGACCAGTGGCATTATTTCAGCTTTTGCGCCCTAAATGCATTAAAATGTATCATGGGCATGTGCAGCATTTTTATAGGACCAACAGAAGCCCCCCCAAAAGTTGCATGTTTTCACATTTATACCGCCTATGCGATTGTGTGTCTCTGTTCAAAACAGGATTTGTATCAGTGTGCAACTTGTGACATTTATAGCATTCCCTGGTTCAACGCACGTTAATTTCTGCAAATCAGGAAAACAGAGCGATCCGTCAATATGCTTTTATGTGCAATGCATTTATTGTGAACAATTGTTTTTCATAATGTTCTCAAAAACTAAAAGACTGTTTTTGGGAGAATGTTTGTTTGTCTCGCCTTCTTGAGTGTTTCCCCCCAAATACCCGCAATGCTGGAAAATATTTAATCAGAATCTGTGACCTTCATTCTTTGTCTAAATCAACGTATAGTGTTGCTTCTGCTATAAGTCAGCCTTTTCTTGGAAAGTTAGAATTATTTAAGAACACAACACACACACACAGACACACACGCACACACAGACACACACACACAGACACACACGCACACAGACACACAGACACACACACAACAGGGTCATCTATGTAGGATTCTTACTTTATCAGTCCTCTTGCATGGGTAGCTGCAATGGAAACTCAGGGGCCACATTGATTATCTTTATGTTAGTCCACTTCATTGTATTAAACAGAAACACATTGCACATACAGTATGTACGTTTGCATCTGACTCATAAAATCACATAAATCAAATATTCCATGTTTGTACAGATCGTGCATGTGGGTAAGGCATATTAACCAGGCACAAATGCATTGGTAAGTTTTCACTGCACTGAAAAAATAAAAACATATCTCTTCAACAACAACAACAACATTTATTTCTATAGCACATTTTCATACAAACAGTAGCTCAAAGTGCTTTACATATTAAAGAATAGAAAAATGAAAGACACAGTAAGAAAATAAAATAAATCAACATTAATTAACATCGAATAAGAGTAAGGTTCAATGGCCAGGGGGGACAGAAAAAACAAAAAAATTCCAGACGGCTGGAGAAAAAATAAAATCTGTAGGGATTCCAGACCATGAGACCCCCTGACCAGTCCCCTCTGGGCATTCTACCTAACATAAATGAAACAGTCCTCTTTGGATTTAGGGTTCTCACGGAAGGGCTTGATGATGATGGTCATGTAGACTTCTGCCTTTTAATCCATCCATCATTGTTGGAGCCTCATGATGCTTTGAGTAGGTGGAGGTGGCGCAGGCCGCCACCACAAAGAAACCGGAAAAAGAAACAGAAGAGAGAGTAGGGGTCAGTACGGATTTTAGAGCCTCCATGAGTAGTTATTATGAGAAAATTGAACATACAGAGTATCAGGATTAAGTTAAATTGAAGTTATAAACAGGCCATGTTAAAGTAATGTGTTGTCAGCAGTGTTTTAAACTGCTCTACTGTATCAGCCTGGTGAATTCCTATTGGCAGGCTATCCCAGATTTTAGGTGCCTAACAGCAGAAGGCCGCCCGCCCGCCTCACCACTTCTATTAAGTTTTGTTCTTAGAATTCTAAGGAGACCTTCATTTGAGGATCTGAGGTTACGATTTGGAATATAACGTGTCAGACATTCTGATATATAAGATGGAGCGAGATTATTTAAGGCTTTATAAACCATAAGCAGAATTTTAAAGTCAATCCTGAATGACACAGGCAACCAGTGTAGTCAAAACTGGAGAGATGTGTTCGGATTTTCTTTTCCTAGTTAGGATTCTAGCAGCTGCATTCTGCACTCGTTGCAAACGATTTATATCTTTTTTTTTTTCTTGTCCTTTAAGAGTTAAACAAAATCAAATAATTCATTTTGGAGGAAAGCTAGTTACAGTACCTGACTAAACACATGGAGAATGTACAAACTCCACACAGACAGTGCCCAGGTGGCATTTGTGCCCATGGCCATAACTGCTGTGTTGCCCTATATCTCGTGTTAAGTGTGTGTGTGTACTTTAATAAATCTTTATTTTTTAATAGCAACCTTCTTAGAGTGGACGGCACGGTGGCGCAGTAAGGAGCCTTGGGTTCGCTTCCCGGGTCCTCCCTGTGTGCAGTTTGCATGTTCTCCCAGTGTCTGCATAGATTTCCTCCAGCAGTCCAAAGACATGCAGGTTAGGTGCATTGGCAATCCTAAATTGTCCCTAGTGTGTGCTTGATGTGTATGTGTGTGTCCTGCTGTGGGCTGGCGCCCTGCCCGGGGTTTGTTCCTGCCTTGTGCCCTTGTGCTGGCTGGGATTGGCTCCAGCAGACCCCCGTGACCCTGTGTTAGGATATAGCGGGTTGGACACTGACTGACTGACCCTTGTTAGAGCACACTATCATACAATGCTTAATAAAGCAAAACACAGTACACGTTGTGGTGTGTATACACTGTTTCAACTAGTTGTTTTTCCTGGCGTACTCCAAAGCCATTTTTGTTTGATTAATTAGTGATATGAAATTCTCTTCTATGAGTGGCGTGTATTCTGTAGCAATGTGGTGACTCATCTACAATGGATTCAGCCTTGTGTCTAATAACTCCCTATGCCAATGAGCTGGACTTAATGGGTTTAAAAATGGGTGGCTGGATAGAATAAGTGCACATACACACACACACACACATATATATATATATATATATATACTTATGTATGTATTTAAGCAACATTGCTTGATCATAGCTTACCTGGCACTGAATAGCCCTAATTGTCACAGTCCAGCTATTGAACAAAAACAATCAATTACAAAGCAAAGACTCATACACATATTTCCTATCACTATAACGTTTGTTTATTAATATATATTCTATTCTATAGATGCCCCAAATGAGGGAGGCATGGTGGCTCAGTAGGTAGTGCCGCTGCCTTGCAGTAAGGAGACCTGGGTTCACTTCCCGGGTCCTCCATGCATGGAGTTTGCATGTTGTCTGCGTGGGTTTCCTCCCACAGTCCAGAGACATGCAGGTTAGGTGCACTGCCAATTCTAAATTGTGCTTGGTGTGTGTGTGCCCTGCGGTGGGCTGGTGCCCTGCCAGGGGTTTGTTTCCTGCCTTGCACCCTGTGCTAGCTGGGATTGGCTCCTGTGACCCTGTAGGTAGGATATAGCAGGTTGGATAACGAATGTTCTAAATGATGTGCATTAAATGTTGTGGGTACATCGGACGCTGTAGCTCAGGAGCCCAAGCTGTGACTGTCCACGTCACACGACCTCACCAGCAGATCACTTCTTCTAATATGCTGTTAACTTCATGCTTTCTGTGGTTTATCTGATGCTTACACTTGATGCTCTCAGTGAGAAATGCAGCCATTGGCCCCATATATAAGTGTTAAAAGAAGAGATGAAAGTTAATGTAATACTAAAAATTAAAGACTGTTACACACATATTACACAATAGGTTCTATGCATGTTTTTATATAAATACTGGGTCACTGAAAAAATGCCTGCTGGATTATCAAAATATTTTTAGTACTAGGGTGTCGTACCGTGTTAGCCATTATGAATGTAGTGAGAAGTCAAGCAAAATGATCCCTTTTATTGGCTAACTAAAAAGATTACATCTTTGCCTGAAGAAGGGGCCTCAGTTGCCTCGAAAGCTTGCATATTGTAATTCTTTTTAGTTAGCTAATAAAAGGAGTCATTTTGTTTGACTTTCCACTACAAAATATTTTTAAAATTACAGAGCCGTTTTTACCCTGTAAGCAAGTATTCATACAGTATGAAGACCTCTTAGGCTGTAATATTAAATACTGAAATCCTTGGCATATTTTATATAAAAAAGGTCTTTTTTTTCCATATTACTATAGCTAAAACATTTTGAAATCCCCGAGGTCTTTTTGTTGGATTTATTTTTATACTCCTGTTTGTGTCATCGGTTACTGCTTTGTTTGATTTAGAGTTGCAGGTGATGTTAGCACTTGTCGAAACTGTAATCGCACTTATTAGATAATTCTCCCAGCGCAGGTGTAAAGTTGACTGCAGGGCAAACACGGTCCATTTATGAACTCACTGAAGCTTTAGGTTGGGGCGGGGGGCCAAACTAAAAATCATTTAGTCCACCAATCTTTAATACCCAGAGTGCGAAGAGAAAATAGATAGATAGATAGATAGATAGATAGATAGATAGATAGATAGATAGATAGATAGATAGATAGATAGATATGAAAGGCACTATATGATAGATAGATAGATAGATATGAAAGGCATTATATGATAGATAGATAGATAGATAGATAGATAGATAGATAGATAGATAGATAGGATAGATAGATATGAAAGGCACTATATGATAGATAGATAGATAGATAGATAGATAGATAGATAGATAGATAGATAGATAGATAGATAGATAGATTTATTAATCCCAAGGGAAATTCACATAATCCAGCAGCAGTATACTGATACAAAGAAACAATATTAAATTAAATAGCAATAAAAATAAAGGTGGCCTAGGGAGGAAACTGCAGCTCCCATGCAGAAGGCACCCAAAGCCACATTCAAATAAACACAAGCAGATGTCACACACGGGGTCGTGGTTTTAACTAAAATGACATCTTTACGTATTCACATTTATATAAATATATACTATAGACATCATTATCGTCATATTAGAGTGATTGTGAACTGACACTTTAACGCTTGTTCTCAATTCAAAACTGGGGCACGGTGGTGGTTTTTGTGAGGACAACCATTTTTTTCCATTTACTTTCACAGCTTTTCTCCTCACATAAAGGACATCAGATTGTCTAGTATGCCACAGACGTTAAGGTCAAAATGGTGAGAGCGTTAACACATTTAAGTTTCTGATTCAGATGGTGTTATTCACAGAATGTAGGTCACCATGTGAGTGTTTTAGAGTCCAGACATTTCCGGTTATTTTGAAGCTTAAAAGAACATTGTTTAAGAAAACTTTGTTCAAGTGAGTGCTTTCTAATTATTCACTTTAACATAAATGTTAGGGACCTATAAACATTTTAGTTTAATTAAAGACAGTACTACCAGACTTGTGAAAATAATGTAACCTTTTGCTTTGATTGAATTATTTGAAATAAGTGAAAAATCATGCCTCGCAGTATGGAGACCTGGGTTCGCTTCCCGGGTCCTCTGCGTGGAGTTTGCATGTTCTCCCCGTGTCTGCGTGGGTTTCCTCCCACAGTCCAAAGACATGCAGGTCAGGTACATTGGCGATGCTAAATTGTCTTTGGTGTGTGGTTGTGTGTGTGTGTGTACACCCTGCGGTGGGCTGGCGCCCTGCCTTGTGCCCTGTGTTGGCTGGGATTGGCTCCAGAAGACCCCCGTGACCCTGTAGTTAGACTATAGCGGGTTGGATGGATGTATTTATTATTTTTACAATTGAAAGCATAAGTGGGTTAAGCCAGTGTTTCCCAACCTCGGTCCCGTGGGCACACTGTGGCTGCAGAGTTTTTTTCCAGTAAGATTCCTAATCAGTGACAACACCTGATAGCACTGATCTTATTTAATTAGCTGGTATTATTTTTCTTTTATTCTACATTCAGAAAAGCACAGCAGCATGCTTTTTACATTTGGAAGCCATTTAGAAATATTTCTGCTTTTGCTATAGATTTAAATGCTGAACTCTCTTTTGTTGATTTTATTATATTTTGGCCTTTTCTCTGTGCAGTTTTTCCCCTTCATTGTATCTTATTAATGACAAATAGAAATGAGCAGAGCAGACACCCTGGTAAACAATGCGGAATAATCAAAGTCTGCAAGTACTTTAGCATCAGACCCACTAATTAGTAAATAATTAATGAATTAAACAATTAGAACACCTAGAAAAGTAGAATAAAAATCAAGATGAGAATATTCATTCAAAATAAATACATTATTCCCATATAACTGCTTGGTACATATATATATATATATATATATATATATATATATATATATATATATATCTTTCTATATAAAAGTGGTCGGGATTGTCCTTCCGTCCCGTGAGTGCTACGCAGGCACGGAGTTTCACACACGCCCCGCCCATTTTGCAATGCATGATGGGAGTTGTAGTTTCGTTTTTCCAGGTAAAAGATGATTTTCTTCTCCAGACTGTGCGATATCTTCTTCTTCTGTCTTACTAAATAAAAGCAGTCGGGTTTGTCCTTCCGTCCCGTGAGTGGAAAGCGTAGCGGTATTCCGCTTATCACAGACTTACTACTTGCAGCTTGCGGTATGAAGCGACATGATGTGAGCAGAGTTCTGGTGCTCCCATCGTTCCCTGCTTTTGTGCGCGATACGCTGGAAAAATAGACAAAATGATGTCTCTGGAAATAATTAATGTTGATGGAGTACAAATGCCTCACCGCGTAGTAAATATCAGGGGGGTTCAAAAGGGCGACCTCAGTATAGAAAAAAAGTTTAAATTTCATCACAAAAATAACAGAAACTACGAGTATTAAAGTAATACGCTCAAATGCAATATAACCAAATTAATGAGTTTGTATAAAATATCAAATTGATCTGCATATTGAATTGCCTTAAGAAGTGGTCAACTTAAAAGTCGGTCACCTTAAAAGGTGGGTCAGCCTAGTATATATATATATATATATATATATATATATATATATATATATATATATATATACTGTATATATATTACAAAACTTGTTTTTTTTTTTATTTTTATATTGTTCCTAAAACATAGAACTTGGGAAATAACACATCACTTAATTAGCCCAGGAGTCCAATTAAAAACAGAAGCTGGTTGGAACAAAAACCTGCAGCCACAGTGGGGTCCACAGGGCCGAGTTTGGGAAACACTGGGTTAAGCGACTTGCTCAGGGTCACATATTAAGATGGAGGTGAGGGACTGCACTGGCAGCCTTGTAGTTTATGGCACACCACAACACTCCGACTGCACAATCTATGATGAGTCAAAGGAATGAAAGAGAACAACCTTGTGCTAATGAGAATTCATCAATTCTGGTACAAAATATAAGTGATAATCAATGAACTAAATGAACTGTTTTGCTTAACAAAGATTTTGGATTGGAATGTTACATGAAGGGGCGGCACGGTGGCACAGTGGGTAGCTCTGCTGCCTCGCAGTAAGGAGACCCGGGTTCACTTCGCGGGTCCTCCCTGCGTGGAGTTTGCATGTTGTCTGTGCGTGGGTTTCCTTCCACAGTCCAAAGACATGCAGGTTAGGAACACTGGCGATCCTAAATTGTGCTTGGTATGTGGGTGTGTGTGTGTGCCCTGCCCGGGTTTGTTTCCTGCCTTGCACCCTGTGCTGGCTAGGATTGGTTCCGGCAGACCCCCATGACCCTGTAGTTAGGATATAGCGCGTTAGATAATGGATGGATGTTACATGATTTTGAATACCCTGAAATGTTACTGAAGTGTCCGTTACCAAGCAGGATGATCATAAATAGTTCTGTGCTGTTTATCATCTCCCCTAATTTAACAAGCAACCGTCAGCCTTGCAGGCTGGCTTTCTGTAAGCGTGGCATCCTATTTTATATCCATGGAGCTAGCATGGAGTTGTGCACAATGTATATTAAAACGCACATAACAACCGACACACTTAGAAGACTGATAGTTTTTATAAAGCTTCTCACTTTGATGCTGCAAGTCCCAGCTCTGGCCAATGGGGTTCACTAACAGTAGCACTTTCCTCACTTGCCAGACTTTCATTTCAAATTTTGTAGTAAATTATTCCGATAAGGTCACGTGTGCCTCCAAAGCTGGAGTCATAGAGTGGCCAGGTGACTTGATCTCCTGTTTGTCCTCCCTTTTCATTATCGGCCTAATTTTGCATGTTATTGTCTCATGCACCAGCCAAAGAAAATATGTTATATTATTGGGTTTGAGTATCAAACACTGATGCAGAGTCTCCAGACTAATGACTAAATCTATTCTGTTACTCGTTAACCCAAGCCAGTTGCCTTGGCAAGGGGTCGCTTACAATAGCATCTGCCAACCATGCCAGCTATCCAAAGAATTTCCCGGTAACCTGTATGGTCAAAGTCCCATTTGACATTCCTGGAAACTTGACCTGCTAGGAGCTCTTACCATAGTCTTATTTCGCATGTGCTGGCTGTACCAAGAATTTTCAGATAAATTACTGGATTACAGTCGTGCAGAGTCAATATTTCTGGAAATAACACTTGGCAAAGGAAACCTGCAATAGCCCTGTTAACACGGGCAAACACTGTATGAGAATAAACGTCTGTACCTAAGGAAACACTCTTGTTGATTTCCTAAGTAGAGACCTAAGTGCCGTCTGAGCTTACCCAAGGACAAAACTGTAAAACTATTCGGTGAAGCCCACAAAAGATCAGAAAGGCTTTACATAAGTTACACTAAAATGAATGTAATTTGTCCTCTGTTGGAATGAAAAACACAATGCATTTTATTAATACAGTACATGTATCACAAAATACACTCCCATAGATGGTGAGCTGCAGACGTTAATGCTGAACATGTGGAGGTGTACATTTTATATTTAAATTTCAGCCTGTCTTGGATGGGTAGCACAGCTACTGGTATATAAACTGAAAACCCATCCACCTTCAGGATTGCGGACCTTTATTATTACAACTTCCGTGCTCCCTAATCCTCTGCCTCTGTTTCAGCCAAGGATTGTTATCTGCAGATACTCCAGATGAACAAAATACATGTTTCAACCTTTTCAGATGGAACAAAATCTTTGAAAAAATAATACCTGGTAATATACAAAGCGTGGCCACTGACACACGTGCTTGACAAGGAAGAGATTAAAACGAGTTTCCATTATTCTGCGTAGTCATAACAGCATTTTTAGAAGTTCAAGATATTTTCAGCCTCATAGGTCTATTTTTAACGTTTTTGCTTTCTTTTAATAACGTAATAAACAAGGTTACTAGAGTGGGTGGCACGGTGGCGCAGTGGGTAGCGCTGCTGCCTCGCAGTACGGAGACCCGGGTTCGCTTCCTGCATGGAGTTTGCATGTTCTCCCCGTGTCTGCGTGGGTTTCCTCCCACAGTCCAAGGACATGCAGGTTAGGTGGATTGGCGATTCTAAATTGTCCCTAGTGTGTGCCCTGTGGTGGGCTGGCAAAGCCCTGCCCGGGGTTTGTTTCCTGCCCTTTGTTGGCTGGGATTGGTTCCAGCAGACTCCCGTGACCCTGTAGTTAGGATATAGCAGGTTGGATAATGAATGGATGGATGGATGTCTAATTAACTATTTGAATTCAGAATTCAGACGGGTGTTCAGTTTATGTACCAATAGCTGCTCTACCCATCTACCAATACAGTTTCCTGTGAAATTGTATTTTTTCCATTGACCATCAACAAAATATTTTGAATATTTTACTCATAGGACTCACAGTCCAAAGACATGCAGGTTAGGTGTATTGGTGATTCTAAATTGTCCCTAGTGTGTGCCCTGCGGTGGGCTGGCAAAGCCCTGCCCGGGGTTTGTTTCCTGCCCTGTGTTGGCTGGGATTGGCTCCAGCAGACCCCCGTGACCCTGTATTCGGATTCAGCGGGTTAGAAAATGGATGGATGGATGGACCATCAACAAAATATTTTGAAAATTTTACTCATAGGACTCACAGTCGAAAGACATGCAGGTTAGGTGGATTGGCGATTCTAAATTGCCCCTAGTGTGTGCCCTGCGGTGGGCTGGCAAAGCCCTCCCGGGGTTTGTTTCCTGCCTTGGGATTGGCTCCAGCAGACTCCCGTGACCCTGTAGTTAGGATATAGCGGGTTGGATACTGGATGGATGGATGTCTAATTAACTATTTGAATTCAGAATTCAGACGGGTGTTCAGTTTATGTACCAATAGCTGCTCTACCCGTCTACCAATACAGTTTCCTGTGAAATTGTATTTTTTCCATTGACCATCAACAAAATATTTTGAATATTTTACTCATAGGACTCACAGTCCAAAGACATGCAGGTTAGGTGGATTGGCGATCCTAAATTGTCCCTTGTGTGTGCCCTGTGGTGGGCTGGCAAAGCCCTGCCCGGGGTTTGTTTCCTGCCCTGTGTTGGCTGGGATTGGCTCCAGCAGACCGGCGTGACCCTGTAGTTAGGATATACCGGGTTGGATACTGGATGGATGGATGGATGGATGGGTTACTGGAGTATTCCACATACTCAATCCTTATGTGACTGCAGGTTTTGCTTCCAACCTACATCTCTTTTTTATTTGAGTCCGAGTCTAATTAAGTTAGCTGTTATTTTTCAGTTTGTACTTTTTGGGGTCAAAGTAAGACCTACAGAACTATCCATCCATTATCCAACCCGCGATATCCTAACTACAGGGTCACGGGGGTCTGCTGGAGCCAATCCCAGCCAACACAGGGCGCAAGGCAGGTAACAAACCCCTGGCAGGGCGGATTCAGCCTACATAACAAAGTTTGGTAAATTTTTATTAGAATATACCAAGCAAATATATGTCTATTACAAGGGGACACTTTACTGGTTTTTCACATGTTAAAATTGTAATCCTATTATGATTTTCATTCTGCTTTTCTGAGTGTGCTGGTTATTTCAATCACTGTTTACAATACTACTTAACCACATTAGTGGGCCTGATGCTGCCTCTGGTCTGCTTGTTGCTTATTGTCATTGTTAGGAAATAATTAAAAGAGCAAACTACATAAAGAAAAGGCAAATAAATAGAAAAACAAAAAAAGAGGGTTTAGCATTTGAAGCTACAGCAAAGCTACAATCTAAATGTCTTATAAATGTAAAAGTCTTTCTGAGTGCAACATCAGATAAGAGAACAAAGGACAGCTAAAATAAATGAGATCATTTAACGTTAAAATGACTAATTGAACTGTGACCCTCACTGGGAAAAGCATTTAAGAAAATTACACGAGATGACTTGACTCCCAGATTGTGAGACTGGAACAAAAAAATCAGCATCTGCAGGGGTCCCCCGACCGAGTTTGAGAACCACTGGGTTAGTGTGAACCCCGCAGGACTGAACGACTTTTAGCTTAGCACTTTAAAGAAAACACACCGGCGCGGTTTGTCCAGAGGATGATGAGACTTATTCTAAAAACTAGGCTGCAGTAAATATGAACAGATAATTCCTTGATTTGCAAAGTTTGATATTTGAAAAATGACACGGAATCTGAAATAATGGAGCGTCGGAGATGAAGTTGAAATATCTACTCGTGTTTTAGAAAGAGTACTTCTTAAAGAGAGCCAAGGGCTCTGCAAAGAGTCTTAGATTATTACTAGCCGTTCCACTAGGACGCGTTGAAATGTAAGCGATTATCGTAGATCACACATGTTTTATTGGATAGTTCATTTGGTCTGGTATAAGAACACGCACCCGATGCCCTTCCCGCGCTGTGGCCTTTTTCCCTTCAGACAGAGCCATACAGTTTTGCCACTTCTTCTCAGTGTCGCTCGTTGAGCTGACCACTCATATAGTCGAAATGTTTTGCTAGTCACGTTGGGGCTTTTATTTCTTGATGTGCGTGTCGAGGGGCGGCACGGTGACGCAGTGGTAGCGCTGCTGCCGCGCAGTTAGGAGACCCCCGGGTCCTCCCTGCATGGAGTTTGCATGTTCTCTGCGTGGGTTTCCTCCCACGGTTAGGTGGACTGGCGATTCTAAATTGGTGGTTTGTGTATGTCCTGTGGTGGGTTGGCACCCTGCCCTGGGATTGGCTCCAGCAGACCCCCATGACCCTGTGTTCGGATTCAGCGGGTTGGAAAATGGATGGATGGATGTGCGTGTCGATTTATTGTAGTTTTCACTCATCCATTGCCAACCACACGTAGTTATCGGTCATGAGCTCGTTCACGTGTCCGAAGTGTGTGTAAGAAAGTCGCTACCACACTGCTGCTGCCGGTGTAGAACATTCCATAACAGAAGAGGCCCATAAAGCCAGTTTTCTTATTTTTAGCCCACTATTTGGTGTTTTTACAATCATTTTGGATTTGTTTCCCCTACCTATACATGTTTTGTCTATCTTTTAATTTTTCTTCCAAACCCCAGTAACCAGACAGACGCACAGACACTTGTCCTTTAATTAAGGTGGACTTTGCAGTTTGAGAAGAATGCAAACATGCAGACCACTAAGATTACACATTCTCTGGGAACTAGCTGTGATTTTTACATGGAAGTGTTCAATATCAAGAAATATCAGCATTTAGGTAGTTAATGGAGCTTTTAGACTCTCACTTTAAAGACCTCATGGTCAGAAATATTGAAAATGGACCATTCATTGCCCTAACATTTATTTGCATTGGCTCTGAGGCTAGGGATCTGCACTGGTAATCAGAAGGTTGCCGGTTCGAATCCCAAAAAGGGACTCTGCTCTGTTGGGTCCGTTGAGCAAAGCCCTTAACCTGCAATTGCTGAGCGCTCTTTAAGTTGTGAGAAAAGTGCTATTTAAATGCAAAGAATTATTATTTTAACATAGACATTTAAACATTGAGTGATCAGGGTCAGAGCCAGTGACAGCAGCATTGGGCACAATTTCAGGAGCCAGTTAGAACTTCAGTTCATGGCAGAGCCGACTTCTTCTTATTATTCTATCATTATTATTAGTAGTATTATTATTAAAAGGGTCCTGTCCTCACCAAGATAAGGAAAGCAAAGACTCATTACCTCTACTTTCACATTTAGCCACAAAGTTTCATACCAGTGCAGTCCATGGAAAGCCCTCCACTACAGCACACCGATCATACTGTAAAAGAGAGAAACAGACCATCATTTCATTATTAAAAATACAGTAAATAACTGTAAATGTACAGGTTAATACACGTGTGTGCATTATGGGCATCCTAAACACTTCTACATTGTTTTTTTACGTTATGAAGATTCCAAGATATCCAAAGATGCACACTGCTATAAACTAAGTGACGTTGAAGGAGCCCTGCTCTTGTTACAAAAGTAAATCTGTGCAATTATTTTTCTATTTCTAAATACTCCACAGAGGATGCTTTACGTTAAACTAATGACATACATTTGCCTTAGTAAAAATTTCAAATAATTGCCAGCCTTCTATTTTCTGATGGAATGCATTGTTCCGAATTATTGGGTGGAAATATATTTCAGAATATTTATATGCAAATATTTAAACCAGTGTTTGCCATATTGCTGTATATTTTACATATTCATGCCTTGCCCCATAACACTTGCTCTTAAGTAATAGAAGGGGTCTGTGACCTGCTCTTTTATGAATAGATTTATCTTGTAAGGTTCTTCTTTTTACTTTGCTTGATTGAACTGTAATGTCTCCTGACTCTGATATGACCTGCTCTATGGTAATTATTATTTTTAGCATTTTAAGAGACTTGGTGTATACGTGAAGAAGAACTAACTGTTGGTACTTTTCTTTGGTTTTTCTCATTTGATGTGTTGTGGGTATCTTTGTAATTTAAAATTAATTCTAAAAGTATGATCATGTACAGCATGGGAATTTTTTATTAAGCAAAGTCTAAAAAAAAATGATGCTTTCTGTGCCCCAGATCTTGGACGCGAGAGTTACTTTACATGGCTCTGGTAGCCAACAAAGTCCTGGAAGAGCACCTATTTAAAAGGAAGATGGTTTACATGTACTGAAATAAATAATTTATATTGGGTTGTCTTTGGTACTCAGTGTTTTTCTGCTTTTTTTTTTGTATTTTTTTTTTTTAAATCAATACATGCCACATTTCTGTTGAGGAGCTTAGACTTGTAACTGCAAATATATTATTCAAGATAACACACAAATGCATACACAAGTAAATAGGTAAATACAGTGGTGTGAAAAACTATTTGCCCCCTTCCTGATTTCTTATTCTTTTGCATGTTTGTCACACAAAATGTTTCTGATCATCAAACACATTTAACCATTAGTCAAATATAACACAAGTAAACACAAAATGCAGTTTTTAAATGATGGTTTTTAATATTTAGGGAGAAAAAAAATCCAAACCTACATGGCCCTGTGTGAAAAAGTAATTGCCCCCTTGTTAAAAACTAACCTAACTGTGGTGTATCACACCTGAGTTCAATTTCCTGATTACTGCCACACGTGTTTCAATCAAGAAATCACTTCAATAGGAGCTGCCTGACACAGAGAAGTAGACCAAAAGCACCTCAAAAGCTAGACATCATGCCAAGATCCAAAGAAATTCAGGAACAAATGAGAACAGAAGTAATTGAGATCTATCAGTCTGGTAAAGGTTATAAAGCCATTTCTAAAGCTTTGGGACTCCAGCGAACCACAGTGAGAGCCATTATCCACAAATGGCAAAACATGGAACAGTGGTGAACCTTCCCAGGAGTACCCCAAGATTACCCCAAGAGAGACGACTCATCCGAGAGGTCACAAAGACCCCAGGACAACGTCTAAAGAACTGCAGGCCTCACTTGCCTCAATTAAGGTCAGTGTTCACGACTCCACCATAAGAAAGAGACTGGGCAAAACGGCCTGCATGGCAGATTTCCAAGACGCAAACCACTGTTAAGCAAAAAGAACATTAGGGCTCGTCTCAATTTTGCTAAGAAACATCTCAATGATTGCCAAGACTTTTGGGAAAATACCTTGTGGACTGATGAGACAAAAGTTGAACTTTTGGAAGGCAAATGTCCTTTACATCTGGCGTAAAAGGAACACAGCATTTCAGAAAAGAACATCATACCAACAGTAAAATATGGTGGTGGTAGTGTGATGGTCTGGGGTTGTTTTGCTGCTTCAGGACCTGGAAGGCTTGCTGTGATAGATGGAACCATGAATTCTACTGTCTACCAAAAAATCCTGAAGGAGAATGTCCGGCCATCTGTTCGTCAACTCAAGCTGAAGCGATCTTGGGTGCTGCAACAGGACAATGACCCAAAACACACCAGCAAATCCACCTCTGAATGGCTGAAGAAAAACAAAATGAAGACTTTGGAGTGGCCTAGTCAAAGTCCTGACCTGAATCCAATTGAGATGCTATGGCATGACCTTAAAAGGCGGTTCATGCTAGAAAACCCTCAAATAAAGCTGAATTACAACAATTCTGCAAAGATGAGTGGGCCAAAATTCCTCCAGAGCGCTGTAAAAGACTCATTGCAAGTTATCGCAAACGCTTGATTGCAGTTATTGCTGCTAAGGGTGGCCCAACCAGTTATTAGGTTCAGGGGGCAATTCCTTTTTCACACAGGGTCATGTAGGTTTGGATTTTTTTCTCCCTAAATAATAAAAACCATCATTTAAAAACTGCATTTTGTGTTTACTTGTGTTATATTTGACTAATGGTTAAATGTGTTTGATGATCAGAAACATTTTGTGTGACAAACATGCAAAAGAATAAGAAATCAGGAAGGGGGCAAATAGTTTTTCACACCACTGTAAATCCTGTTCACACATAAACACACATATCAACAGTTCTTATCTATTTGAAACTGTTTTTATCATTAGTCTATAAAATATTTGTGTTGTAATAATCAGAAAACAAGAGGTAAATAATGGAGAGCTGGGGACCAGCTGGTACACCGTGTAATGCAACAAACTATATCAAAATAAGAAGTCCAAAGAGCGAACAAGAATTGCAGACACTGCTACTCCAGTGCTGCCTCTCTTCTTAGGCTACTCTCTTTGGGTTTCTTGGAGCTCCATACTGTTATCAACCAGGTTTGCAAATTAACGCCAACTTCTAGCGCTTTCGCTCTTTAAATAGCCCATGGGACGGAAGAGGTGGGGCCAACCCGGAAATGACGTTAGCAGGCTTCGTCTTCTAGGCTGCAGGCGAAAGTGAAGAAGCTATTAGCGACCCCATTTCCCCAGACGTGTGAGTCGTTACCTCAGGACTGTGGCATGGATATTGATTATGCTAGTTGTGTTTCCTCATACAGTGGGCCTCAGCCATAATGCCAATCGTTAATCAAATGTATCAGAAATACTGCCAGGAGCTCATATTATTAGTTCACGGGAACACCATGTTCTTGAATGTGCCACACACAATAAGCAAAATATTCCTGATGTAAATCAATGCTGGCTTTTATCCTAGAGATTGACGTTGGCTTTTGTTGACGGTCAATGGAAAAAATACAATTTCACAGGAAATTGCATTTGTAGACGGGTAGAGCAGCTATTGGTACATTAACCGAACACCCGTCTGAATTCTGAATTGAAATAGTTAATTAGACATCCATCCATTCATTATCCAACCCATTAAATTCTAACTACAGGGTCATGGAGGTCTGCTGGAGCCAATCCCAGACAACACAGGGTGCCAGGCAGGAAATAAACCCCGGGCAGGGTGCGCACACACACACCAGGGACAATTAAGAATCACCAATGCACCTGACCTGCATGTCTTTGGACTGTGGGAGGAAACCCACGCAGCCACAGGGAGAACATGCAAACTCCACGCTGGAAGCAAACCCGGGTCTCCTAACTGCGAGGCAGCAGCGCTACCCACTGCACCACTGTGCCGCCCTTAATTAGACAGGATAATTGGAATTTGGGGGTATAAATATAACTTCATCTATAGCATACTGTGTAAAAATGATCGCTTCTGTCGTTGATATTTAATCTTGTACTGTGTAACAATAGCGTTATTTAGTGCCCGACCTGGTACAGACTCACACAGAGGCACATATAAAAACAACACCAGTTTATTTTTCTTCACCAGTGGGACACGTCTTCCCCGTGAACCCCACAGGACCCACACAGTCACAAATAAAGCACAAAAGTAAATCACCAGTAACACAAACATGCCCTTCTGGCCTCACCACTCCTCCTATGAAGCTTCATCCTCTCCTCCCTGACTCTGGCCACTGAGTGGTGGTGGCTGGCCCCTTTTAAAGCCCACCAGGTGCTTGATCACCTGGTTCCAATTGCACTTCCGGGTAGGGCAGAAGACTCGTCCAGCCAGGCTGTGGAATCCATGCAGCACCCCCTGGCGGCCACCCCAGCTCCCAACCAGGCTGCGGAGGACTCCAGCTCCCATGGAGCCCTGCGGGAGGTTGAGGCACCACCGTCGACCAGGGAGGCTGCCACCAAGTGTCCCGGGGGAGGTATTGAGCTGCCCATGGTCGCTCCCCTGGAACATATGCACAAGGGGCTTCCCGGCCAGGCATGGGACCCAGCCACCCGCCACAACTGTCACAAAGTTTTGAAGAGTTCAGATCAAAAGGAATACGGTGAAACCTTGGATTGCGGGTATAATTCGTTGCTTGTAATCCAAAGCACTTGTATATCAAAGCAAATTTTCCCATAAGAAATAATTGAAACTCAGATGATTCGTCCCACAACCCAAAACTATTCATATAAAAATGATTACTACAAAATATAAAGTAAAAATACGTAAAACAAATTAACCTGCACTTTACCTTTGAAAAGAATCACGGCTGGTGTGAGGGAGACGAGAGAGGAGGACGACTTTCACTCTAACTAACGGAATCTGTTGGCTCACTGGAATCTTCTTCTGTTATTGCGACTTTAACAAGGAGCCTCTCCAATGACAGCTGCTTTTGCCTGTAGAGTCACTACTCTTGGATACATAATAAAAAAAAAATGTTTTACGCACTGTAAGGTTTTTAAACTCTTTTGGGATTCCACCCAACAGGACGACATGCAGAAGAACGTCCCAAACCGCAAGGCTCCCAGCGCTGTAGCAGTTCAGCGTAAAAACGAATCCGAAAAGATCGCGGACATGCTATAAGCACCCACCATTGATGGGTGATACAAGTAACATTAGGGCACAGGACTACGTGGGCACTCATGACCCTGCCTGACTGCTGTGTCTGTGTATAGGAGAGCGGCATATCACACGCTACAAAAAATAACCGTTTCAAGCTGAATAAAGCTGGCATTGCCTCGTGTTTTGGGGTGCAAGACGGGGACTCACACGTTACAACACACACACACACGTGGTCACCATGCTATAGTAATCAGTATACGCTCGTATGGATGTTGACTATATGAGTGAAACACACCGACTGAGACCGAGAATGGAAGGCGATTACCCACAATTCTACAGTGAGAGAGAGAGAATAACCATCAGCTCAGTTGTGATCACGTGACGCTCGGCAGACAAACCATACAATACTACTCGTATTGCAAGACCTCGCTCATTTATCAAGTTAAAATTTATTAAAAATTTTAGCTCGTGTTGCAAAACACTCGCAGACCAAGTTACTCGCAATCCAAAGTTTTACTGTACTCACTAAATTGTGGTTAACTTTGACTTATTACATACAGCATTGATGTTAACATCCCGCACATTTACACGGTCCATTCAATAGACGGAATTTTTGGAAACATTATACAGAAAAAAAAAAAAACAAATGAAAAGAAATAAGATGGTGAACTGTGTAGAAGGTCTGCTTCTTCTGGGCTCTGTCCATAGTGGACCCTTTTATTAAGCTTTAAAAGCATTTAAACTAACCAAGACATGCCATCCCTCCTGGTTTTGTTGAACCAATGGCTTGACATTCTGCTTTACAAACCACAGCACAGTTAAGGGGACCCTAACCCTCCCAAGTGTAAGGGGACACCCAGTTCTCCCCAATACTGTATGTATTCTACCACTTAGGGCTCATTTATACTTCACACTCAGAACGCGTACGTGCCCGCATCATGGCTGCCACGCCTTCCCAGCATTCATTTGATGTGTCCTCTGAGCAGGTCCGCAGAAATTAATGTGACGCGTTGCAGTACCAGCCAAACATTGGGGGGCACAGTGTGCTAAAAGTCGGAACGTGACGTCAGAGTCTCTGTTTACTATCAACATGTGACAGAAAGCCTCTACGGCACGGATGTCGAGCTCAAGTCCTGGAGGGCCATAGGGGCTGCAGGTTTTCATTCTAACCATCTTCTTTATTAGTGACCAGTGACCATTAGTCAGCTGCTATTAACTACTTTTGCCTTAAGCTTTAATTAACTTGACTCAGGCCCCTTAGTTGTCTCTCTTTCCTTAATTAGCAGCCAAACAATAATGGGACACAAAACAAGCTGCCACATGATCAATTTATCTGTGTCCATCAAGCAATATCTGAAAATAAAGTTGAAGGTCTCGGTAAGGTTGATTTCTCAGGTCACCAAAACATTTTGACAGTGTACTTATCCATCCATCCATTATCCCATCCATTTTCTAACCCGCTGAATCCGAATACAGGGTCACGGGGGTCTGTTGGAGCCAATCCCAGCCAACACAGGGCACAAGGCAGGAACCAATCCTGGGCAGGGTGCCAACCCACCGCAGGACACACACAAACACACCCACACACCAAGCACACACTAGGGCCAATTTAGAATCGCCAATCCACCTAACCTGCATGTCTTTGGATTGTGGGAGGAAACCGAGTGCCGGAGGAAACCCACGCAGACACGGGAGAACATGCAAACTCCACGCAGGGAGGACCCGGGAAGCGAACCCGGGTCTCCTAACTGTGAGGCAGCAGCGCTACCACTGCTCCACCGTGCCGCCCCCCATCCATTATCCAACCTGCTAAATTCTAACCACAGGGTCATGGGGGTCTGCTGGAGCCAATCCCAGCCAACACAGGGCGCAAGGCAGGAAACAAACCCCGGGCAGGGCGCCAGCCCACCGCAGACAGTATACTTAGAAAAACAGTTTTGGAAATGTCTGCTGTGACAAGCATGACGGGTTTAATTAAGAGCAAGAATGGGCTTCTCATTAAGAGACTGGTTAGAGTGAAATTGGTTGGGGTTTGAAATCTCAGTTTAGTTGGTCATCTGTTGGCTCGTTTCATATCTTATTTCTGTTTGGCTGTCATTTAATGAAGAGAAGAATCAATTCAGAGGAATGAATCCTTATAAACAGGGCTTTTAAAATGAAAGGAAAAGAAGTTAATTAGCAGTGAAAACTGGTCACTGATTCAGAAAAGGGTTAGAATGAAAACCTGCAGCCACTGCGGCCATCCAGGCCTGGAGTTCGACACCCTGCGTCTATGGGATCGATGTGCCCGCTTCGATGCTTGATGAATGGTTCCATGTGATGAAGCAAAATGCCGACATACAGATGCATTTGTGGTGCTTTAATATTCAAGCGTCGCATATTCCCGATCGTAATGACACGATTCATTTTAAAACTCTCACATACCATCTTTTGTGCCGTCCTTTTTTTTTTTTTCACAAAAGCAACATAATGTACAGCACTGTATTTGAGCCACTGAGAAAAAAAAAATGAAGGACATGGTGAAAACGTGTATTTTGTGATTAAAATGGAAATTTAGGCTTTAATCTCGAAATGTCTACTTTAACCACATAGTTTACTTTATCATTAAAGCAGACCGTCGTAAACGTCATCCCAGTTTTTAATTGCTACGGCAAGCAGCAATAGATTACCACTGTGACGATGTAGGTTCTGGCTCCACACTCCCATTGCTATTGGAAGCACTCGAACCTCACACCGTCGATAATGTTACCGAGTGAGCTAGTCAGTGGAGGCAAATAAACACTCCAACAGCAAGGGGTGGTGCAAAAATGAGTAGTGCTTTTATTAAAAATCAACAAAACAAAAACAGTGTTCCATAAATAGTGCAGATCTTCACGTTCTTCAATAAATAAATAAATAATCCATAAAAAGAACACGTGGGGGTTAAAACAATAATAAGAAAAAAACAATCCTTTAAAACCAGAGGTTAAAATGATCAGGAAGCAGTCTTAAAACGACAATAACTCTGGTGCTTCTTTTCTGTATGCGTCTCTGTTAGCGTCTCACCTGCTTATCCCGTATGGGCTTAGCAGCAGGCAAGACGCTCTCTGCAGCTGCCCTCCTACAACACTTTCAGGAGACTGGAGACCTCCCGATCCCTGGCTCGGGTATGGCACTCATCCCAGTCCCCAAGACTTGATTACCCCAATAGCCAGGACGCACATATTGGGGACTCCACCACCAAGCCTCCCGACTTCCGCTGCCTTTCCACGGCCTTCTGCGGCTCGTCGCTTTCCTCTAGGCACTCCCGCTACCTGGTCACTCAGCGGGAGCAACCTCAACTCAAACGTCTGGGTGTCGGCCTAACACCCAGCTTTCCTCGCAGCTGCCCACGAGCGCTCGATCGCGCGCTCACCACACTCACGCACCGCGTGTCTGTCTCTCTCCGGCACCGCCTGCTTCCACATTCGCTCCCTGTAACCTCCATCCTCTCTTTTCCTTTCTTTTCTCACCGAACGTTTCTTTTTCCCCATTTTTTTTTTTTACCGATCGTTTCTTTTCCTCTCCAATCGATTCTCTCGCTTTCTCCCCAACCGACTTGCGCTTCTTTTAAAAACGTGAGGGGCCATCAGAGCTGCAGCATTAGCCACGGGAGCAATCACGAATGTGGGCAGTTCCTCACCTGTGCACACGGTGAGAAACGCCCACATCGACGACTGCCCCGCGGCTCGCTACAACAACGCCCCCCTCACGAAGCCGCCTCGGGTGCGGTGATTATTTATTTAAAATCAATGGCCTTTTCTCCACGAGCTGTGGACCCATAACACCACAACCACACAGAACACATTAAATGTATGATATTCTAACTCTCTGCAAATGTAGAATCTTTAGATTTATACCTGATATCACTTTCATGATGAAATGAATTAAAGTATGTATGTTACGTTTAACAGATAAATCGTTAATTTTGTTTAAATAATGAATACTGTTAATAATTACACACATGGGGGTGACACGGTGGCAGAGGGGTAGCACTGCTGTCTCGCAGGGAGTCACATCACTGGTATTCACTGCTTGGACTCCACACTGTGCTCCGGTTTTCTTCCAAAGATATGCAGATTTGGGGATTTGGTGCCGCTAAAATGACACCAGTGTATGTGTGTGATAGATAGATAGATAGATAGATAGATAGATAGATATTAGAACATTAGAACAATCTAGATGAGAACAGGCCATTCAGCCCAACAAAGCTCGCCAGTCCTATCCACTTGTTTCCTCCAAGAAAACATCAAGTCGGGTTTTGAAAGTCCCTAACGTCTTACTGTCTACCACACTACTTGGTAGCTTATTCCAAGTGTCTATCGTTCTTTGTGTAAAGAAAAACTCCCTAATTTTTGTGCGAAATTTACTCTTAACAGGTTTCCAGCTGTGTCCCTGTGTTCTTGATGAGCTCATTTTAAAATACAAGTCTCGATCCACTGTACTAATTCCCTTCATCATTTTAAACACTTCAGTCATGTCACCTCTTGATCTTCTTTTGCTTAAACTGTAAAAGCTCAGCTCTTTTAATCTTTTCTCATAACTCATACCCTGTAGCCCTGGAATCAGCCTAGTCGCTCTTCTCTGAACCTTTTCTTGTGCTGCTATGTCCTTTTTGTACCCTGGAGACCAAAACTGCACACAGTACTCAAGATGAGGCCTCACCAGTGCGCTATAAAGGCTGATCAGAACCTCCTGTGACTTGTACTCCACAGATCAAGGCGCTATATATCCTAACTTTCTGTTAGCCTTCTTAATGGCTTCTGAACACTGTGGGGAAGTTGATAGCTTAGAGTCCACTACGACTCCTAAATCCTTCTCATAAGGTGTATTCTCGATTTTTCGACCGCCCATTGTGTATTCAAACCTAATATTTTTACTTCCTATGTGTAATTCTTTACATTTACTGACATTAAATTTCATCTGCCACAGATCTGCCCAAGCCTGTATGCTGTCCAAGTCCTTCTGTGATGATATAATGGATTCCAAATCATCTGCTAGTCCACCTATCTTGGTATCATCTGCAAACTTAACCAGCTGGTTACTTATATTCCTATCTAAATCATTTATATATGTTAAAAATAGCAACGGCCCTAGCACTGACCCCTGCTGGTCACCACTCTTAACATTGGACAGTTCTGATGAGGTTCCTCGCACCATCACCCTCTAGATAGATAGATAGATAGATAGATAGATAGATAGATAGATAGATAGATAGATAGATAGATAGATAGATAGATAGGAAAGGCACTATATAATAGATAGATAGATAGATAGATAGATAGATAGATAGATAGATAGATAGATAGATATGGAACAAATGTAGACAGACAGACAGACAGATAGATAGATAGATAGATAGATAGATAGATAGATAGATAGATAGATAGATAGATAGATAGATAGATAGATAGATGAAAGGCACTATATGATAGATAGATAGATAGATAGATAGATAGATAGATAGATAGATAGATAGATAGATACTTTATTACTCCCAAGGGGAAATTCACATACTCCAGCAGCTGCATACTGATAAAGAACAATATTAAATTAAAGAGTGATAACAATGCAGGTATAACAGACAAACAATAATTTTGTATAATGTTAACGTTTACCCCCTTGGGTGGAATGGAAGAGTCGCATAGTGTGGGGTCTCCTCAGTCAGTCAGTGGAGCAGGACGGTGACAGCAGTTTGTCACTGAAGCTGCTCCTCTGTCTGGAGATGATCCTGTTCAGTGGATGCAGTGGATTCTCCATGATTGACAGGAGTCTGCTCAGCGCCCGTCGCTCTGCCACGGATGTCAAACTGTCCAGCTCCGTGTCTACAATAGAGCCTGCCTACAGCGTGTGTGCTTGCATTCACCTTGCAATGAGCTGAGGCCTCGTCCAGGGATTGTTTCTCACTCGTGCCCAATGCTAGCCTGGATTGATGGATTTAAACATTAAACATCCTTTTCAGAGATATTGCATTAAGGTGTCATTAGAATTTAATGGCTGTTCCAGGCAATTCACAACACAGCCAAGTCGAACCTGTTCTCACCGTGATGATATCTCACTCTGCCACCTGCTGGATTCCTCTAGATTTACGTAAAGTACGCGCGCAAGTTAACAGTAAAGCGCTTGCGTAGCAAGAGCGTCCGCTGCAGCTGGCGTCGCGTGAAGTATAAACCTGGCCTAAGAAGCACTGCCCTAAAGTTCTACAAAGTTATATGTACACAAGTGACAATCCAAGTCCACACACAGCTTGAGTCTATATGTATTTTATACCGCATCAAGAAGATTGAGATGAGACCAACAGAACAGGCCATACTACATGTACCCAAGGATGCCACTTGCTCTTGTACATCTCTCTCTCTCATTCCCTCTGTTAATTTGTGCTTCTGATGAAGTAACACCTATGCTCACAGCCACAGCCACAGCTCCTGGCACTTGCACTTGATGTTTAGTGTGTTGCAGCTCTTTCATCCTTCCAGTTCAGTTCTGCTGGTGGCCTTTATTTGCATAAAGCATCAGCCCCAGTTTTGACCGTGACACCTTCTTGGCAAGGGCGAAAAAAGGACACCGACAAATAATAACATCAAATAATTTTCTTTTTTCCTTAACGTCACCATATTTCAATCAAAAGAAGAAAAACTACATTACCGCATTGCATTACTACAATCCACATTGTTGTAATACAATCCCTGTTGTAAAAAGCAATTACTGTATTTGAGACCTTTCTGTTAACTTTAACGAGTCTGGCCATTCTCCTCTCTCATTAACAGACCTGCCAGTCACTGGATATTATTGTCTGTGGTGCACACAGCTGTTTGTGAAATACTGTGTGAATACATCAGGTGCCACCAATTACAACTGAGGTCCCCTAGATCGCACATCCTGCCCACATGAAGGTTTAGTCAAACAACCGCTAAGTCTTTTCAGGGAGTCTGCATGCTGTCCTGGCTTTGAGGAGGAGCAGACTGTTAGTGTTAAGGAGCCGGCAGACTTAATTAAGAAGTCACTGAATGTATGTACACGGCTAAGTCACATTTAACATCATGTACTAAAGACATATAGATGTTACTGTCGAGCTAAAGTTCTACATGATCAGCCACTAATTTCTATATTCATGTTTACTCAGCTTTATACACATTTGGATAAGTTATGACTAGAAATTACTGACACAAACGGGACTTTCATACTTGTATGATGCTATAAAATAGGACTTTTACAAATGTAATGTATTGAATTCCATCCATCCATCCATTTCCCAAACACAGGGTCACGGGAGCCAATCCCAGCCAACACAGGGCACAAGGCAGGAACCAATCCCGGGCAGGGTGCCAACCCACCACAGGACACACACAAACCACCAATTTAGAATTGCCAATCCACCTACCGTGGGAGGAAACCCACACAGACACGGGGAGAACATGCAAACTCCACGCAGGAAAGACCCTGGAAGCGAACCCAGGTCTCCTAACTGCAAGGCAGCAGCGCTACCACTGTGCCACCCTGTATTGAATTTAGTTTTATTTTTTTGTTTAAGCAGTATATTTTTTTATTATGTTATTTAATTGATTAAAAGCAAGTAACATTCCATACAAACAAGTCAAATTTAACAAATCTAAATTCAATTCAATCTCCACCCATGAGAAAAGAGAGGAAGACCAACAGGCAGAGTAAAACTTTAAGAGTAGAACAGAGGGAAGAGAATCTTTATCCCTCATATAAATGCTTACAGTATTCTAAAATGTTACTGATTAGGTTTCAAAAAAGTTTTGAACAGATCCTCTAAGCAAGAATTTGATTTTTTGAAGTAGTATATAATATCAGTTACCCACTGACTTAAAAGAGGGAGGCTAGGATTCTTTCATTTGAGCAAGAAAGTCAATGCACTAATAGTGAAGTAAAGGCAATTCCAGTTTGTTTGTCCTTCTACACTTTATGCCCGTCTGGGAGTCCACCAAACACAGCTGTTAGTGGATTAGGAGGGATTGTGGCACAAGTCAAGTCAAGTTGGGAAGCATGCACTGGTAACAGTGCGTTGCCGCACCCACTACACGACAAAACAACTTGCGATCCCGGTTGGCAACTTCCAATGGTCCAGTCCCACCTTCTGGAAATGACCTTCTATCTGCCGCAGCCAGGTGTTACGTGGGCGTCCCCTTGGCCACTTGGGTGCCCAACAGTGAGGATCCTGTGTGCCGGATCAGCCTCGGGGGAAATGTGCCACACGGCCGTAGCGCCGTATCTGACGCTCCCTCACAATGCAGGTAATGTGCCTCATTTAGGACTCCATGAGCAACGCAAAGTCAAACCAACTTTACCCATGGATTTTCCAGAGAGACACAGTACCAAAGGAGTCCAGTCTTCATCTCAGGTCACTGGATAGGGTCCATGTCTCGCAACCATATAGGAAGACAGGAAGCACCAGGACTCTAAAGACTTGGACCTTCATCTTTTTGCAGAGATATCAGGAGCACCACACACCCCTTTCCAGCGACCTCATGACCCCCCCATGCTCTCCCAATCCGTCTACTGACTTCATAGGAAGAGTCACCAGAGACATGAATGTCACTGCCAAGGTAAGTAAACCTCTCGATGAGGTCGAAACACTCTCTGCAGACAGAATCACTGTTGATGGTCGTGCTCAAGACATCATTAAAGGCCTGGCTCTTTGGTTTTTATCAGGACATTTGCAAGCCCAGACACTCAGACTCCTCACAGTCTATCGAGTGCCCCGATCAGAACCTCCATTGACTCTGCGAAGATCACATCATCGTCAGCAAAGTTAAGATCTGTGAACCTTTCTTCACCAACAGATGTCCCACAGCCTCTGGACCCCACGACCCTGCCTAACACCCAGTCCATACAAGCATTGAATAGAGTAGGAGCAGAACAGACTGCTGACAAACCCCAGAATCAACTGGGAAAAACACAGAGGGTCTGCCTCCACTCTGCACAGCACTCACAGTACCAGTGTACAGGACAGCCGTGATATCCAGCAATTTCGAGGGGATTCTGCGAACCCTCAGGATGTCCCACAGAGCAGCTCAATCAACTGAGTCAAATGCTTTACAAAAATTGACAAAGGCTGCAAAGAAACTCTGCTGATATTCGCATTTGCGCTCCATGAAAACCCTCAGTGTCAGGATGCGGTCGATGGTCGACTTCTTAGGAGTAAAACCAGACTGTTCTGGTCGCTGGTAGGTGAGCAAGTGATCAAGGCTGTTAATTTGGTAGACGCCCAAAACATGTGGCCCAGTGAGGCTGGAGCTCAACTGCAACATTCACAGGTTGGATCTTGCCATGGAACCATTTTGAACAATTTTAAATGAGACAGCTGTGCTTCAAAAGTTGAATAATTGTATGCTTTACACATATGGAGCTCGAGTGAATTCTGTGCATGGCTGCCTTCCACTCCTGAGTAAGAGATGCTTTTCCCGCTGTACTCTGGGATCTTTGAAAGGAGGGGACTTTAAAATGTTTTTATATATTATAGAAATGTCTTGAGTCTTCAGGACTGATCGATATTTCTTCCGGAATAGGAGTAGGTGGTAGGTGAGGTTTTGTTTAGCAATAGTGGAAAAATTGTATTGATGGAAAGCTAAATTTGAAATGTAATTGTAGGATGAAGAGAATTTATCTATGTACAAATCTCTAAATGATTAAATCCCATA
Source organism: Polypterus senegalus (assembly GCF_016835505.1). Lineage (NCBI taxonomy): Eukaryota > Metazoa > Chordata > Cladistia > Polypteriformes > Polypteridae > Polypterus > Polypterus senegalus. Next base: position 180,135,684 of record NC_053160.1, on the reverse strand, counting down.
CATTTTCGAAACATTAAAAAGTATATAAGTTTTAGAGGGTGGAAAAAGGTGGTTATCATGTAGAAGTGACACAGATAAAAGCTTCACCATCTTGATGTGCTTCCTACATTAGTTCCATATTCTGAATGAATGAAGGACAATTGGGTTGTTAGTATATTGGCGACACCTTGTATTTACTGGGGCACAAAGCAAACAATATAAAGAAGTGCTGCAGGATTTTATTTCTATTGCGGACCAAGCCTGTATGTGTTCACCTACTTGTGTTAATGTCCATGTTTTATAGCTTGTATATCTGCCACCCAGTAATAAAACTGAAAGTTAGTTAGAGCCATGCCACCTTCTGCCTTATGTCTTTGTAGGGTTGCCCTTTGGATATATACTAGACATTAAGTCTGTTACAATAACGTGCGCTAGAACAGTAGTGCATAAACATTTGTATGAACAGTCTATATTAAATGGCAAGGGACCTTGTATGTGGCTGTAATATGCGTCACTGTATTGTGTGCCTTTAATTTTCTCTCTTAGTAATACTGGTTTGTATTTTCGTAAAATGCCTGTAATTTTGTCAGACAGTAATACAGTGGAACCGAAGTAATTCCCCCCATAGGATTGTATGTAAATACAATTAATCCGTTCCAGATCATATGAACTGTATGTAAATATATATATTTTTTAAGATTTTAAGCACAAATATAGTTAATTATACCATTGAATGCACATAGTAATAGTAAACTAAATGTAAAAACATTGAATAACACTAAGAAAACCTCGAACAACTAAAAAATCTAACACTGCAAGAGTTCGCGCTATAGCCTTACGATCCTCTCGCTTAAAACACCTTTTTTAATGAGTTTTAAGCACAGGGAAAAAAAATGAACATTTGAAAAATCCGTAATCTAATAAACAATCAAGAAAAGTAACATTGCAACAATGCACGCGCGCCCCTGTGTGTGTGTGTGTGCGTGCGTGCGTGTCTGTCTCTGTGGCGGGCCTTAGCGCATGCACACTTCACCAGAAGACACACAGACACCTGGACGCACACAGAGGTTTTATTAAAGAAGATATATATATATATATATATATATATATATATATATATATATATATATATAATATATATCCTCTTTAATATGTGTGCAATTCTGGAGGATATGGAAGAGGACAATTTTCCCCCAACGACTAATTTTTTCAGATGAATCAACTTTCCATCTCTCTGGTAAGGTTAATTGCCACAATGTTAGAATTTGGGGGCATGAAAATCCTTGCATAGTCGTTGAACATGAAAGAGACTCACCAAAGGTAAATGTGTTTTGTGCCATGTCTGCAAGCAAAATTTATGGACCTTTCGTGACTGGATTTTCATACCTGGACATGCTATAAAACTGGTTGTTTCTTCAACTTGAAGAAGATTCAAATGACTTCATTTTCATGCAAGATGATGCCCCACCTCATTTCCATTTGGAGGGCTGGCGTTACCCAAACGACATCATTTCAGGACGATGGATTGGAAGAGGTGGACAACAAGATCTTGTTCATTGTCTATGGTCTCTCAGGTCTCCAGACCTTACCCCCTGCGATTTGTATCTATGGGGGTACATTAAAGAAAGAGTATGTGTTCCAGCTATGCCCACTAATCTTCAAGATTTGCGACATCAAATTGAGGAAGCTGTGAATTCAGTAAATAGAGACCAGTTGACTCGTGTGTGGCAAGAAACGGTCTTCCATTTTGATGTTTGGTCCGCTATACATGGTGCTCATGTTGAGTGCATGTGACCTCGAGGACCATAGGACTGAACTTTGAACTTTCCTCTATCCAGTGATGTGCGGAATGTGTTTATATCTTATACAGTTTGTTTAAAATAAATTTTTTAAATCTGCTCTTTCATTTTCAATAGCCCTGTATGTGTATAGATAGATAGATAGATAGATAGATAGATAGATAGATAGATAGATAGATAGATAGATAGATAAACTTTAAACAGATAGATAAACTTTAAACTTGGCTTTGTAATAATTAAGTAAATAAATATACACGCACACTTTGGTCTAAACACACACTGTAATGAAATAAAATGAGAAAATTCAAAAGAAAGAAAAGTACTGACTTGGCTGTCACAATCACTCTTGAGGTATTATGCTGACTGACATATTGCAGTTGGTATGATGGAGTCCCAGTAGCGTTTCCTGACACACTTCTGATGAATAATCTGTTGGTTGAAAGCACTCAGTGTGTAGATATTTAGATAAGAAATCTAATATATAACGGATAAGACAGAAATATAGATATAGAAAGGCACTTATACAATAGATAGATATGAAATGCACTCTAAAACAGATAGACAAATAGATATTAATCTCCACACACATAGCAAGCAAAAATAATTTGGTGTTATTAAAACTACATAAATCTAAATCTTCTCTGATCAAAGACTTACACAATAAATGTAAGCCTATAGTTCTGATTTACAAAAGCACGCCGTTCACTAAGTTCTCTTTACTACTGCATCACTGACATCTGCTGGCGTTTTGTGGTACTGCTAGTTATATTTTTCAACGTGGAGGGTACATTTTTCTGCTCTGCAGAAGTAAATTCAGTTATGCCTATAAAGGCCTGCTTGAGTTTGCACTTTAACAATAATAATTTGACAAAAAGATACATTCCTATTCACAATATTTAGTAATTTAAAAAGTTAATGTTAACATCTATGAGTATTGGAATTAATAAATGTAATTCAGATCATGGTTAATATGATATGCTGTACGTAGTGAAATTAGATAAATGCTCACTGTTCATTCATAAGTGTATAATAAAATGAATACAGTGTTGTAACCAAATGAAATACGATTACATTTCTTACAATTGTAAGCATGACAACAATTTATTTTTAACATAAACTGTACACTGCGGTGGGTTGGCACCCTGCCCAGGATTGGTTCCTGCCTTGTGCCCTGTGCTGGCTGGGATTGGCTCCAGCAGACCCCCGTGACCCTGTATTCGGATTCAGCCGGTTAGAAAATGGATGGATTGATGGATGGACATAAACTGTACAAAGAGTCTTTTGAAGTACCCGCTGCCTACCTAATATAGTTTGCCTAAAGATTCTTCTTCAGTGATAAACTACCTGATGAACTGACCGAGTCTTTATTTTCTTAAAATGTTATTTTCTACACACATTGCTTTATTGACATATTCCGTTAATTGTAAGCGAGCATTAAGGAAAAAGAAAACACTTTCAAATATTAAAAGGTAAACATTTTATAAAAGTACAATTGAAGTGTTCAGTCATCTTTACTTGCGTTCACCGTCGTGTCCTTCTGTCTGTCTGCCCGTTCTAGGCATGTGCCAGCACCCGGCTAAACGGCTGACGGCGACGGCACGCCACTTATTCTTGTATAAACACTTTCCAACTTTTTTTTTTCTTAATGTGTAATCGAAGTAGGAAATAAAACGCTAACTTCAAAACTGAGCCGTGTGCAATGAATACAACAAACACCACTAAACAGATGGATGTTGCTGAACTGGATGGCCCAAAGTTCCAAGAATCGATTGGTTTTTGTGAGCGATAACTGGACATTTGTTGTAACTTAATCAAAAAAAAAAAAATTGCTCCCCAGTTAGTAACCTTAGGTGAGATAAAATGAGTGACAATGCAGATGGATATTATTAACATCTTCAGATTGAACACAATTCAGCTTTAAACCGAGCGATAAAAGAGAGCCCAAATATTTAAAAGGTGCTCTGCCAGCCCTGCTTCAGAAATGTATAGTTAGTGGAATCGCCCGATGCTTTGCTCCGTTGATGCCCTCAACGTTCACATCCACGTAACTTTTTTTTTTTTTTAATTCGTTATGAATATACTTTTCTTACCATTCGTTTCATAAACAGTTAAGAGTTTGTGTCCTTTAATTTATTTGTAATTTACAGGCCGTTTAGAGTGAAATGGTTAAGTAGAAAAAAATTTCCATTTTAAAAATGTAATATGATTTCACATATTCTATAGGTTAAGTGAAGCGATGCACTGTTTAGATAAAAAAAAATGTAATTTTTTACATTAAAAATCACATTGCTTGTAATTAAAGACGCATTTAAGCCGTTTGTTTAAATAAAAAAATGACTGCAACAGTCCCTTCAATTTACAACGCCACTATGCAGTAGTATGTCAGTCTAACATCTGTGCAGTCTAACATCTGTGGCAGAGCGACGGGCACTAAGCAAACTCCTGTCAATCATGAAGAATCCACTGCATCCACTGAACAGGATCATCTCCAGACAGAGGAGTAGCTTCAGTGACAGACTTTTGTCACCGTCCTGCTCCACTGACAGACTGAGGAGATCGTTCCTCCTCCAAACTATGCGACTCTTCAATTCCACCCGGGGGAGTAAATGCGAACATTAATTTTATTTTAATTCTTTTCATTTTTATTACTATTTAATTTAATATTGTTTCTTTGTATCAGTATACTGCTGCTGGATTATGTGAATTTCCCCTTGGGATTAATAAAGTATCTATCTATCTATCTATCTATCTATCTATCTATCTATTTACCGTCAGTATTTTTTGTTAGTTACTCGATGAAGGTAAACTGCCTTTCCCATCATACGTCTATTTGGTACACTTACTGTTTAAGAAAATCTGACAGAAATGTTAAATATTCGTTTAGATCTCTCGAATACCGAGCGTCTCTCCCAATGAAACTCGTCTAACTTTAAAACTGCTATAAAACGGGGGAAAAATAAGTATTGAACGCGTCAACGTTTTTATCAGCAAATATATTTACAAGGGGGCTATTGACATGACATTTTTACCAAATGTCGGTAATAACCCAAGTAATCCACACATACAAAGAAATCAAAACAGATAAGTCAATAAATTATGTGTAATAAGGTGGAATTACACAGGTAATACGTATTGAACACACTTAACTGAAATTTATATAATACTGAGTAGAAAAGCCTTGGTTGGTAATGACAACTTCAAGATGCCTCCTTGTCTGTCGAATGCATTGCTCAGGTGTGATTTCGGCCCATTCTTCCATACAAACTGTCTTCAAATCTTGAAGGTTCCAGAGACCTCTTCTATGAACTCTGATCTTCAGTTCTTTCCATAGAGTTTCAATTGGATTCCAGTCGGGTGATTGACTGGGCCATTCTAACAGCTTTATTTTCTTTCTCTGAGACCAATTGAGAGTTTCCTTGGCTGTTTGTTTGGGATCAGTGTCTTGCTGAAATGTCCACCCTCGTTTCATCTTCAGCATCCTGGTAGATGGCAGCAGATTCTTTTTAAGAATGTCCCAATGTCCCGCTACATTTCTCTGGTCATCCTTCCGGGAGTATTCTGTGGCTGTTGGACAGCTCTTCTGATTATTCGTTTGACTTCTCCAGGGTCGGATTTCCCATAAGGCCAACCTAGGCCATGGCCTAAGGCGCAGCAGTCAGGGGGGCATATATACAGATGAAATAACAACCAAATATTTACACATTTTTCAGTATTATTTTGAAAAGGCCATATAAAATGCTGTTTTTTATACTGTATATTTACATCCAAATACATTAAATAAATTGAGCGGTACATTTACGTTGCCATGACTTCTCCTGAACTTGAAGAAGAGGGAAGAAACCTGCTTTTGATTTTCAAAAGATGATCTGGAACCCGCTCTATGCGATGAACTTGCCCATCTGAAATCTCACGTAACTGATTGCAACATTGGGACTAAAAACCCCTTAGCACTTTGCAAGTGGCTACGAGAAAAAAGGACTACAAACAGTTTATCCAAACCTTGACATTTTATTAGGAATGTTTGTCTGCACGCCAGGGATGAATTCCTCAGCTGAAAGGTCCTTTTCTTCTCTGAAAAGAATCGAGGATCGTTTAAGCTCTACGATGAAGCAAAATAAGCAGAATGCCCTTGCACTTGTTTGCATTGAAGCAGATTTAGCAAGATCTGTCGACTTCAACTAAACAATTGAAGCCTTTTCATGGACAAAAGCGTGAAGGAAGAAATCCTAGTCAGCATTTAAGATGGTAGATAGATAGATAGATAGATAGATAGATAGATAGATAGATAGATAGATAGATAGATAGATAGATAGATAGATAGATAGATACTTTATTAATCCCAAGGGGAAATTCACATAATCCAGCAGCAGTATACTGATACAAAGAAACAATATTAAATAAAATAGTAATAAAAATGAAAAGAATTAAAATTAATGTTCGCATTTACTCCCCCGGGTGGAATTGAAGAGTCGCATAGTGTGGAGGAGGAACGATCTCCTCAGTCTGTCAGTGGAACAGGACGGTGACAAAAGTCTGTCACTGAAGCTACTCCTCTGTCTGGAGATGACACTGTTCAGTGAATGCAGTGGATTCTTCATGATTGACAGGAGTTTGCTTAGTGCCCGTCGCTCTGCCACAGATGTTAAACTGTCCAACTTTAATCCTACAATGGAGCCTGCCTTCTTAACAAGTTTGTCCAGGCGTGAGGTGTCTTTCATCTTTATGCTGCCTCCCCAGCACACCACCATGTAGATGAGGGCACTCGCCACAACCGTCTGGTAGAACATCTGCAGCATCTTACTGCAGATGTTGAAGGATGCCAACCTTCTCAGAAAGTATAGTCTGCTCTGACCTTTCTTACATAGAGCATCAGTATTGGCAGTCCAGTCCAATTTGTCATCCAGCTGCACTCCCAGATATTTAAAGGTCTGCACCCTCTGCACAGTCACCTCTGATGATCACAGGGTTCATGAGGGGCCTAGGCCTCCTAAAATCCACCACCAGCTCCTTGGTCTTGCTGGTGTTAAGGTGTAAGTGGTTTGAGTCGCACCATTTAACAAAGTCTTTGATTAACTTTCTGTACTCCTCCTCCTGCCCACTCCTGATGCAGCCCACAATAGCAGTGTCATCAGCGAACTTTTGCACGTGGCAGGTCTCCGAGTCATATTGGAAGTCTGACTTGAAGAAATTCGATGGAAAGTTTTTTGTAAGTGTTAATGTTATGCAATTTCATAGGTTAGTGTAGTAGAAATATAATGTGGTTCAAAGATTATAAAGATATAGCTGTTGTCCTTGATAGAGCACGTGTATCAGTACCCTCCCATAGCTCAGTGCGAGTTTCAACTCCTTCCGTTAACTACGTGATTTTTGTGACTGCTATTAGCGAAGTTGTGTTTTGGTTGCGCCACGCAAAATGGAACAGCGGAATTTGGAGCAACGTTGTGCCATTAAACGGCAAGTGTGACGTTTGAAAAGTTAAAACAGGCCTATGGGGAACATTCTTTATCCCGAGCTCAAGTTTTTCGCTGGCACAAATCATTTTTGGAAGGCAGAAAACACATTGAAGATGAACACCGTTCAGGGAGGACTTCAACTTCGAAAACCAATGAAAACATCAAAAGTGTGAACACTCTTGTGAGATCAGACCGTCGTTTAACATTAAGAATGTTGAGTGAACAGTTAAATTTGAACAGATTTACCGTTCATCAAATTTTGACTGAACATTTGCACATGCGAAAGGTCTGTGCCAAAATGGTGCCGAAAAACTGCCCTCTCCATTACAGAATTTTTGACCTCAAAAGGCATTCCTGTGGTTCCCCAGCCCCCTTATTCACCTGACCTCCGTCCGTGTGACTTTTTCCTAAACTGAAAAATGTCCTCAAAGGACGTCATTTCGGGACTTTAGAAAGCATCCAAAAGAGTGTAACGGACATGCTGAAGACCATACCGGTTGAAGACTTCCAGCGCTGCTACCAACAGTGGGAACAACGGCTCCATCAGTGTGTAGCTGCCCAAGGGAACTACTTTGAAGGGGATAACATTGATGTTTGAAAAAAATAAAAACTTTGGTAAATAAAAAATCAGGCTCATTACTTTTCTGCCACACCTCATATATTTAAACAATTAGCTATGTACGTTTTGAACCGAATGTTTTTAACGCATGGCTGGACTACAGCCCAGGACCCCGAGGACCAGAGGCGCTACCAAATGTAAGCAAGCTGTATGAAAAATATATTTGATATTTGATGAAATAGTACTGCCGCTGGACTGGCCGATCACGTACACTTTAACACCTTTTCAAAAAAAAACTTGATGGGACAACATGTTTATATGCTGCTCAAACAATTAAAGGAACCCTTTTTAATCCGAGTATAGCATCAAGTTAATGAAACTTCTGGGCTATTGATCTGGTCAGTTCAGTAGCAGAGGGGCTTGTTAATCACTTTCAGCCGCTTAACAACAGGTGGACTAGAGGGGCAACAACGAGACAACCCCCAAAACAGGAATGAATGGTTTAACAGGTGGAGGGAGGCCACTGGCATTTTTCCCTCCTCACTTTTTTTTTGCTTTTAGCTATGCTCGGTGCCACTACTGGCACTACATGAGGCCATACCAGGACACTACAGAGGTGGCACAGGGAGTCCAACTTCTCCAGGATGGCACATCAATACGTGTCATTAGAAGGTTTACTGTGTCTCCCAGCACTGTCTCAAGGGCATGGAGGAGATTAAGGACATAGGCAGTTCCTCTAGGAGTGCTGGACAGGGCCCCTCGTAGAAGGTCCTTAACCCATCAGCAGGACTGACCCGTATCTGCTCCTTTGGGTGAGGAGGAACAGGATGAGCACTGCCAGAGTCTACAAAATGACCTCCAGCAGGCAGGCCGGCCACTGGTGTGAATGTCTCTGACCAAACAATCAGAAACAGACTTCATGAGGGTGGCCTGAGAGCCCGATGTCCTCTAGTGGGGCCTGTGCTCACTGCACACCCGGCACAGTGGAGCTCGATTGACATGTTGAATACAACAACAACATTTATTTCTATAGCACATTTTCATACAAACAATGTAGCTCAAAGTGCTTCACATGATGAAGAAAGAGAGAAAAGACAGAATAAATAATTAAAATTAGGGAACACTAATTAACATATAATAAAAGTAAGGTCTGATGGCCAGGAAGGACAGAAAAAACAAAACAAACAAAAAAAAAAACTCCAGACAGCTGGAGAACAAAAATAAAATCTGCAGGGGTTCAGAGGCCACGAGACCACCCAGCCCCCTCTAGGCATTCTACCTAACATCAATGACCTCAATCAGTCCTGATTGTATTCAGGATTCTCATGGAAGAATTTGATGATGATGGTCATGTGGACTTCTGGCCTTTATTCCATCAATGTAAGGACATCACAGTGACCTGATCAGGTGGTGGGGGCGCAGATCGATACCACAGAAAACCAGAAAAAGAACAGAAGAGAAAGTAGGGGTTAGTATGGATTTTGGAGCCACCATGATAATTGATAATTAAATGAATATACAGAGCATCAGGATTTAACTAAGATGAGGCCATGTTAAAGTAATGTGTTTTTAGCAGTGTTTTAATGTGCTCCACTGTATTAGCCTGGCGAATTTCTACCAGTCAGCTATTCCAGAGCTTAGGTGCATAACAGCAGAAGTCCGCCTCACCACTTCTTTTAAGTTTAGCTCTTGGAATTCTAAGTAGACACGCATTTGAAGATCTAAGGTTACGATTTGGACTGTAAGGTGTAAGACATTCCGAAATATAAGATGGAGTGAGACTATTTAAGGCTTTGTAAACCATAAGCAGTATTTTAAAGTCAATTCTAAATGACACAGGTAACCAGTGTAGTGACGCTCAGACTGGGGTGATGTGCTCAGATTTTCGTTTTTGAGTTAAGATTCTAGATACCAGAATTGGCAGGTCCACCAGTGGCTCCCTGTGCTTTTCACAGATGAGAGCAGGTTCACCCTGACAGATGTGAAAAGGTCTGGAGAAGCTGAGGAGAATGTTATGCTGCCTGTAACATCGTTCGGCATGAGCGGTTTGGTGGTGGGTCAGTGATGGTCTGGCTAGACAGGCTAGACAACAACACCTTGACTGCCATTAGGTATCGGGATGAAATCCGTGGACCCATTGTCAGATCTTTTGCTGGTGCAGTTTCGTCTGGTGAACGACAATGCCTGGCCTCATGTGGTGAGAGTATGCAGGCAGTTCCTGGAGGATGAAGGAATTGATACCATTGACTGGCCCCCTCACTCACTCACCTGACTTCAATTCAACAGAACACCTCTGGGTGGGACGTTATGTTTCGCTCCATCCGATGCTGCCAGGTTGCACCTCACACTGTCCAGGAGCTCAGTGATGCCCTGGTCCAAATCTGGGAAGAGATACCTTAGGACTCCATCCATCGTCTCGTTAGGAGCATGCCCCCTTCCCCCCTCCCGCCAAAGTTGTCAGGCCTGCATACAAGCACATGGGGGCCAAACAAACTACTGAGTACGATTTGGAGTTGCAGCAATGAAATGTTTGCAAAATGGACTAGCCTGCCTGCTGCATCATTTTTTCACTTTGATTTTCAGGGTGTCTTTTAATTCAGCCCTCTGTATGTTGATCATTTTCATTTCTATTAAATGATGTAGCATCCTTTCATCTGCTTTTTGCAGATGATGTTGTCCTGTTTGCTTCATCAGGCCGTGATCTTCAGCTCTCTCTGGATCGGTTCGCAGCTGAGTGTGAAGCGGCTGGGATGAGAATCAGCACCTCCAAATCCGAGAGCATGGTCCTCAGCCGGAAAAGGGTGGAGTGCCCTCTCAGGGTTGGAGGAGAGATCCTGCCCCAAGTGGAGGAGTTCAAGTATCTGAATGGAATGGAGCGTGAGATCGACAGGCGGATTGGTGCGGCATCCGCAGTGATGCGGGCTCTGCATCGGTCTGTCGTGGTGAAAAAGGAGCTGAGCCGTAAGGCAAAGCTCTCAATTTACCAGTCGATCTACCTTCCTACCCTCACCTATGGTCATGAGCTATGGGTAGTGACCGAAAGAACGAGATCGCGAATACAAGCGGCTGAAATGAGTTTCATCTGCAGGGTGTCTGGGCTTTCCCTTAAAGACAGGGTGAGAAGCTCAGTCATCCGGGAGGGGCTCAGAGTAGAGCCGCTGCTCCTCCGCATCAAAAGGAGTCAGATGAGGTGGCTCGGGCATCTGATCAGGATGCCTCCTGGACGCCTCCCTGGTGAGGTGTTCCGGCACGCTCCAACCGGGAGGAGGCCCCGGGGAAGACCCAGGACACGCTGGAGGGACTATGTCTCCCGGCTGGCCTGGGAACGGCTTGGGATTCTCCCGGAAGAGCTGGAAGAAGTGGCCGGGGAGAGGAAAGTCTGGGCCTCTCTGCTTAAGCTGCTGCCCCAGCGACCCGACCTCGGACAAGTGGAAGAGGATGGATGGATGGATGGCATCCTTTCATTACTAAAACATTACTCAGTCCATATCAGTATAGATATCCAGCAGGATTTTCTTTCCCATTGAGATCTGATGTGTTTTCAAAGCCTTCCTTTCATTTTTTTGAGGAGTTTATTTAAGGCGGCTGTGATCCATCCGTATGCAAACGTATAATACTAAATATCACCGATCCGTTATTATAATGTATTATAATTTGCACTGAACAACTTTTGCATTTTTTGTTTTTTTAGCAGTTTATATTGGCTGCGTGTTGTAACTTCTTAGGATTAGAAGCCAAAGCACAGTAAAAAAAAAAAACCCTCCCTGATTCAGTCCTCGCATACAGAAAGCTCTAAATCTAATTCCCTTCAGTCTATTCAAAGCCTAACGGTTTGACATATCATGGCTTGTTTGGTGCTGCTTGAAGACTATACAAATGATCATATATGAAGGGAATGAGCTTTTAGTGACTGGTCCGATTTTTTTGGCCATAATAATGACTGGCTTATGAGCCAAATTAGACTTTGAAGAGTTGTGCTGAGTTGGGCCCAGCATTTGAAAGACAAAGTGCCCAAAATCGGACTCTACCCACTCATATCCTTGTTTTAACAATGGTTCTTGTTTTCTGGCCGACAGATCAGAAATATCTCATCCAAGCTTCAGCTCTGTCATGCCTGTTGTGCTGGAAGCCATAAGCCAATGATCGAGGCTCAACATTCAGTTTCAATATGATTTGATTATACATTGTCACGCGCGTGAGATTAGGGGGCCACGTAAGGACCTAGACTGTAGTGTGAAAGCACATGCCAGAAGAGATTGGTGGGGTACTAACCTCTCTCTCTTTTATGCGGCAGAAAGAAAGACGCACCACCGCCATGATCCTGCTATGTTTACCTGACCACGCATCACCACTTCCGCCCTCCCTCTGTCGAGTCCTGATGACATCATCAATCCCAGAATCCATCTCGGTTCCTTCCCAGCATTCATCACTCTTCATTTCCGGTCCCCCACCATAAATCTTCCCCCATTCTGCCATTCTAGCAGTCTCTTTTAGATGAACTATTCTTGTATCAATCTACTTTGGCTCATTTGTTTGCAGTATATGGGGCCGGATAAACCCCAAACCTTAATGAGTATTTTGTCCCTTTATTACAACATGCTTAACATTACAATGGAAATTTGCAGCAATGCCTGGTTTTACTAATGTCATTGAAGAAATTTACTACTATCATATTGCAATTAGGGTTCCTAACGAGAGTGAAATTGCTTTTGTTAACCATAAGCAGTTACATTACATTAACACTTAAGTTGTATGTGATGCCAAGATGAGACTCACAAGCATGACTTGGTGGCCAGATTCAACACATGATTCATTTATGGTTCATTCTGAGGCAAAGTATCGTTGAATCAGATGACTTGCTGATCATGCAGTATGTGATAGCTGGATTGTTGGTCAAGTAACTGGTCTGAACCCCCAACATTTCAGACGGTCTGTACTATCATGCGGTATGTGATTGCTGGATTGTTGGTCAAGTAACTGGTCTGAATCCCCAGTGTTTCAGATGGTCTGTACTATCATGCGGTATGAGATTGCTGGATTGTTGGTCAAGTAACTGGTCTGAACCCCCAATGTTTCAGATGGTCTGTACTATCATGTGGTATGTGATTGCTGGATTGTTGGTCAAGTAACAGGTCTTAACCCCCAGTGTTTCAGATGGTCTGTACTATCATGCGGTATGTGATTGCTGGATTGTTGGTCAAGTAACTGGTCTGAACCCCCAATGTTTCAGACGGTCTGTACTATCATGCGGTATGTGATAGCTGGATTGTTGGTCAAGTAACTGGTCTGAACCCCCAGTGTTTCAGATGGTCTGCACTATACATTGTAACAGCAATGATGTCACTACATGTGTCAGGTGGTAATGACTAGCCACTCAGACACTGGTACCTTACACCTTTCCCTGAAACCAGAGGGTAGAGGAGAGGTGCTTCAATGCTGTGTGTAGAACACCGTAGGACTCCTCAAATGCAGGTGGCAGTGTCTGGATGTGTCAGGAGGGAGGAGGCTCTGCCAGCCCATAAAGATGTGTTGTTTCAGGGTTGCAACTGGGCCGCTTTCGAGGCGTGTTCACATAATCACATTTAGAAGATGATTTGTGATTTATAAAGGATACATTTCATACAAATGTGCGTATACCAGTCTTTATAAATTTGATATTTTTGACGTGTATGATTCTGTTTTTTGACACATGCATATTTTCACATTTGAACACACACAAGAGCCCTGGTAACTTGAAACTGAAAGACATTTTAAAGATGGACAAATCAATATAATGGATTCTCCCTTAAATGAAAGATCCATTTTTTCACTTCTCTTTCCAACAATCCTTCTTAGGTAACTTCCGTGTGAGTTGCGTGTCCTGCAGTACATACAGGTTCACATTCCATCTTCTGCTACCAGAATTACAGTAGGTGTCACAAGGCACTAATGTTTTGTTAACCTCAACCTGCTGGAAAAAATACACAATTGAAATTAGAATGCATTAGGAACATGATACTCATTCAGCAAAGTAAAAAGTGGATTAACTGTGTTTGTTTTGAGCTTTTGTGCACTTCTGTTTTCACTCCTGTAGCTTCAAGCTCAACTATAACTAATAAATATCCTAAATCAGATCACCTCGGAGTCTAAATTCAGGGCTTCAGTACCCAGGTCAACGACCAAGAAAAGCTTTCAATGTCATTAGATGCAGAAAATAAAGAGCTCATCATTGCTGACTCTGTATTTCAGAAAGTCTCAGTACCTTTAAGAAGGTGTTATGGACACACAACGGTTATTATTATTATTATTCCTTGTTGCTCATTTTTGGACTGACTGGCCTTTTCTCAGTCAATACACTTTTGTGCATACGACTGGATAATGGATATATGGATTATGCAGCACAAGTGACATTACAATTTGTTTTCATTTTTTCATGAATGTTTTTACTGTTGGCTTCTATCATATCATAAACTTTTCTCTCTCATTCTGCACAAAAACATGAGATTAAAAATTGTTCTCAGCTATTACTATAAACTGCATGGGATAAACATATAAAAAGATACCATTTTTGGGTGGAGTATTTTTTTAATGTATAAGATTCCTGGTGGGACTTATCTCTGCTCCTGTCAAAGTTGTATGGTTCTTCCCTTGGTGAAACATTTTTCAAGAGTTTGGAACTATGTACTATTTTTGAAACTTTAATAGTTTATTTGTATTTTGAGGCCTAGACAGGCCTAAAGCCTCCTATTTTTCCGGGGCCACACTTGACTTTGTGGGCCTCACCCTTTGCTGTTTTGTGGAACTGGAGAATCATCACACCTATGCACTCAGGTAGATGCAAACAACTCCATGCCTACATAACCTAAAATTTGATTAAGTAGGTCCAGTAAATTGTTTGTTTATAAGGTCACCAGTCATACTTTAACTAATGCAATGAATAAACACTAATACATCACTAGTTGCAAGTTGGGTGGCACGGTGGCGCAGTGGGTAGCTCTCCTGACTCACAGTTAGGAGTTCACTTCTCCTGCGCAATAATCAATTTCACTTATCAAAACAACCAAGAGTGTTAAATGAACCACAAGGGACTGCTTGCTTTCCCAGTCTTTATAGGGCTGAGGGCAGTCCCTTCATAGTGATAGGCAGGTGTACCCACCTCTTGGGGAAGCACCCGCAAAATACATGGCACATAGTGGGACAAGCAGAGATACATAAAAACTAAAATAGTATACAGAAAAGATGTACAAATAAAACAACTAAAAAACATAGTAACCCAAAAACAAAAATAAAATACAGAAATACCCATTAAACTGTGAGAGCAACAACCAATTACACCAATCACACGCAAAGAAGCGGCAATGACCTTTGTGGCAGTAGGGGGCAGCAGTGCACCCTTGAACCCTCAGGTACAACTCCAGACACCAGGTAAAAGTCCACAACCTTTTTATTTTGTTCTTCAGTGCACCAAGCACCCTCCACACTACTCATACACCAACACAATAATAACAATAATCAAACCCTCCTCCTCCTCGCCCAGACACTTGCTCCTCTACCTCCCAGCTCAGCTCTGTCTGCTTCCTCCCGACATCCACCACTCCTCCCAGGCAACCTCGTCCTCTTCCTCCCGATTCTGGCCTCGATTGCTGGGAGGCAGGCCCTTTTATACCCCACCCGGAAGTGATCCAGGTGCCTGACCAGCTGGTCTTAATTGCACCTCCGGGTGGGGCTGATAAACCGTCCAGTGTGGTGGCTGGCTCTCTGCAGCACCCCCTAGCGGCCACCCCATCTCCCAACCGGGCTGCTGTGGTGGACTCCATGTCCCATGGAGCCACGGGGGAGATTGAGGAGGAATCCATTGCCAGGGAGAGTGTCCCCAAGCGCCCTGGGGGAGGTATTGCAAAGTCCATGATGGCTCCCCCGGGACGTATGCATCAGAGGCGTCCCGGCCGGGCATGGGACCCGGCTGTCCGTCACACCTTGTAAGACATCATCTCCCAATTTTACCTGTGATGGCTCAAACACATACTTGGAAAGGATGAGAAAAGACTATCACAGGAAGCTTTTATTGTGGAACTGGAATTTAGATGGAGGAGACCATGCAGTAGTTTATGAAGGGGAATCCCAAAGAACTGGCAGTTCTAGATGCTTGTCACCTTCCTGATTGGAATCAAAGATATCATTGGCTATGATCACTCGGAGAAATGGCCAGAAACAAACCACGGTGTTGCTGTTTGAATGAATTGTCTGCTTGAATCATGTAAGCTTGTTTGTCGAGTCATCTAGGTTTGTGTTTTGCTTTTTTTTTTCTTCAATAAGCAGATGTGGTCTGTTGGGAGCACTGCAGCTCCCCAAACCAGACACAGACAGGCAAAAGGCACAAGTCCAGCACATCACACAGGTTTATTATACGCTGACCAGTGTCTCTGTGGGTTTCCTGCGCGTACTCCTGTTTCCTCCCACAGTCCAAAGACATGCAGGTTAGGTGCTTTGGCGATCCTAAATTGTCCCTAGTATGTGCTTGGTGTGTGGGTGCGGTGGGCTGGCACCCTGCCCGGGGTTTGTTTCCTGCCTTGCGCCCTGTGTTGGCTTAGATTGGCTCCAGCAGACCTCAGTGACCCTGTAGTTAGGATATAGCGGGTTGGATATTGGATGGATGGACAGTTGCAACTTTGAGTACCTGGGGAGTTAAGGCTGGACAGCTTAGCAGCCCTTCGGCCACCACCCAACTCACCGATTCTGTTTATAACTTTTATGGACAGAATTTCTAGGCGCAGCCAGGGTGTTGAAGGGGTCCGGTTTGGTGGACTCAGGATTGGGTCACTGCTTTTTGCAGATGATGTTGTCCTGTTTGCTTCATCAGGCCGTGATCTTCAGCTCTCTGGATCGGTTCGCAGCTGAGTGTGAAGCGGCTGGGATGAGAATCAGCACCTCCAAATCCAAGAGCATGGTCCTCAGCCGGAAAAGGGTGGAGTGCCCTCTCAGGGTTGGGGGAGAGATCCTGCCCCAAGTGGAGGAGTTCAAGTATCTTGGGGTCTTGTTCACGAGTGAGGGAAGAATGGAGCGTGAGATCGACAGGCGGATCGGTGCGGCGTCCGCAGTGATGCGGGCTCTGCATCGGTCTGTCGTGGTGAAAAAGGAGCTGAGCCGTAAGGCAAAGCTCTCAATTTACCAGTCGATCTACCTTCCTACCCTCACCTATGGTCATGAGCTATGGGTAGTGACCGAAAGAACGAGATCGCGAATACAAGCGGCTGAAATGAGTTTCCTCCGCAGGGTGTCTGGGCTTTCCCTTAAAGATAGGGTGAGAAGCTCAGTCATCCGGGAGGGGCTCAGAGTAGAGCCACTGCTCCTCCGCATCGAGAGGAGTCAGATGAGGTGGCTCGGGCATCTGATCAGGATGCCTCCTGGACGCCTCCCTGGTGAGGTGTTCCGGGCATGTCCAACCGGGAGGAGGCCCCGGGGAAGACCCTGGACACGCTGGAGGGACTATGTCTCCCGGCTGGCCTGGGAACGCCTTGGGATTCTCCCGGAAGAGCTGGAAGAAGTGGCCGGGGAGAGGGAAGTCTGGGCCTCTCTGCTTAAGCTGCTGCCCCTGCGACCCGACCTCGGATAAGCGGAAGAGGATGGATGGATGGATGGAGCTTAGCAGCCCTTTAAATGAACAAATGCATACTGTGTTTATGGGTTGTGCAGTATGACGAGCAGAGGAATTCTGAAAATGCAATGTGCCTTCTAGCCTAGACTAATTTTACGAGATGTATGTGAAAAATGATGATACGGTAGGTACCTTTACATTCTGCTTCCTACCAACAAATTAGCACCCATGTGTGGTTAGCTACATTAGCTTGTCTTTTCGTGGTAATTAAGGAGAAGTGAAATAAATAATTAGCAATGTGAACAAAGTGAGATTTTGTGATTTTCTCATGCCAGCAGGGGGGCGCAGACACTCAGTAATCTGCAGCTTCTGCACTCTCATTCTTGCATGACTATTTTTTTTCATATACTGTGTAGGATGTCTCAGCGGTTTGGGCTGCCATGTCACAGTACTTTACTCCTGGTTTGATTCTCATATGGGGGACATAAAGCATCAAAAATCAAAAATATCATGTTTGTAGTTACTGACCTTGAAATAGTCTAAAATGATACCCCACATGCTTCTGTTTGAAATGTCTCATTTTAACCTTCTGGGAGTAGCTCTTAGAGGGCTAGGATCAGGTGTAAAGATTAATATTTTAAAATATTTTTATTATAGTCATGATCAGCAAGCTCAAAATAGCATAAAACATTCCATATGCCTATCTTACCGATGCTCATATTTTCAAAGTTGTGTGAAAAGGAGTATCTTGCCTAAGTCGCTTACTTTACATTTCTGTCAGGGACTGCTATTTTGAATTTCGTATCAACTGGGTTCATTTATTTTTAGAATTTAGTTACAGTTTTAATTTTGATTTGGGCCGTCGTATCGCCGTGGCTATTGTTGATTCCTACTGCTAGGACTTTGATTTTTGGTTAGTGTTTTGGTTTGATGAAAGTTTGTATATAAACCTTCTGCCAATGATTTTATTAGCCAGGAATCTCAGTGTTTCTTCTTCTGGTCACCTCCATCACTTCCCTTGTGCCTCACCTTTCATTACGCCTAACAGACAAAACTGTGAGAAATGAAAATATACGTAAGAACCGAGTTTTAAAACACAAAAGTCCTGAACCTAGTTTCTAAATAATTTCATCTTCTTCAAGCTTTTTTTTTTGAGAAATCCGAAAATGTGAATGTGTAGAAATGTGTGCTACCATCTTAGTGTTACGAATTTGGGCGAACTCAAAAAGCCCTACAAGAGGAAGAATCCGTCAAACTTTGACTTGTTATACATAGCTGGCAGGCAAAGAATCTTTAAAAGAAAAATATATATTTCACAAACATATTCTTCTTAACAAAAGCTCCTAATAGTGCAAAAGACATAGCAGCAGTTCCTTGAAGTAAGCAATTTAGTGACAAATAAGTCTTATAACACAAATCCAGAAGGATGAAGCATGAAGGTCAAAATCCAGGAAATCCACAAAAAAAGCCCAATAATCAATATCACTTATCAAAACAACCAAGAGTGTTAAATGAACCACAAGGGACTGCTTGTTTTCCCAGTCTTTATAGGGCTGAGGGCAGTCCCTTCATAGTGATAGGCAGGTGTACCCACCTCTTGGGGAAGCACCTGCAAAATACATGGCACATAGTGGGACAAGCAGAGATACGTAAAAACTAAATACTATACAGAAAAGATATACAAATAAAACAGATAAAAAACATAGTAACCCAAAAACAAAAATAAAATACAGAAATACCCATTAAACTGTGAGAGCAACAACCAATTACACCAATCACACGCAAAGAAGCGGCAATGACCTTGTAAGACATCATCTCCCAATTTTACCTGTGATGGCTCAAACACATTCTTGGAAAGGATGAGAAAAGACTATCACAGGAAGCTTTTATTTGCGGAACTGGAATTTAGATGGAGGAGACCATCCAGTAGTTTATGAAGGAGAATCCCAAAGAACTGGCAGTTCTAGATGCTTGTCACCTTCCTGATTGGAATCAAGGATATCATTGGCTATGATCACTCGGAGAAATGGCCAGAAACAAACCACGGTGTTGCTGTTTGAATGAACTGTCTGCTTGAATCATGTAAGCCCAGAGGGGACTGGGCGGTCTCGTGGTCTGGAACCCCTACAGATTTTATTTTTTTTCTCCAGCCTTTGGAGTTTTTTTTTTGTTTTTTCTGTCCACCCTGGCCATCAGACCTTACTTATTCTATGTTAATTAATGTTGACTTATGTTTAATTTTAATTTTTTATTCATTTTGTAAAGCACTTTGAGCTACATTTTTTTGTATGAATATGTGCTATATAAATAAATGTTGATTGATTGATTGATTGATAAGCTTGTTTGTCGAGTCATCTAGGTTTGTGTTTTGTTTTTTTTTTTCTTCAATAAGCAGATGTGGTCTGTTGGGAGCACTGCAGCTCCCCAAACCAGACACAGACAGACAAAAGGCACAAGTCCAGCACATCACACAGGTTTATTATACCATCCATCCATCTTCAAACCCGCTGAATCCAAATACAGGGTCACGGGGGTCTGCTGGAGCCAATTCCAGCCAACACAGGGCACAAGGCAGGAACCAATCCTGGGCAGGGTGCCAACCCACCGCAGGACACACACAGACACACACACTAGGGCCAATTTAGAATCGGCAATCCACCTAACTTGCATGTCTTTGGATTGTGGGAGGAAACCGGAGTGCCAAGAGGAAACCCACGCAGACACGGGGAGAACATGCAAACTCCACGCAGGGAGCACCCGGGAAGCGAACCCGGGTCTCCTAACTGTGAGGCAGCAGCGCTAACACTGCGCCACCGTGCCGCACTGGATTATTATACATTTCCCAAATTGTGCCTAACAATACAGTCACATTGTAAAGCACAATAAGCACAAAGCACAGCAACACTCTGTCTCTTCTTCTTCTGTTTGCCTCCACTCCTCCTCCAACAAGCGTTGTCCTTCCCCTCCTGCCTCTGGCTCCTGAAGCAGTGGCTGTTGACTTCTGCACCCAGGAGCACTTCCGGTGACTTGTCAGCATAGTCTGGAAGCACTTCCGGGTGAGGCGGAGGCCCAATTAAGCAGGGCACTGCAGTCCCCGCAGCACCCACTGGCGGCACCCACAGAACCCAACAAGGCTTTGCCATACTCCAACTCCCATGAAGCCCTGTAGGAATCCAAGGGATTAGGGTTGCCATCTAGCACTCCAAGGAGGATAATGTCCTGTGTATGCTCCCTCCCCAAGTCCTTCCACTATGGAGGCATCCTTGCCAGGCAAGGGTATCGGCCATCTGCTACACAGGTTACATAGTTGTATGGCAACAACTATGTTACAACATTGTCTAGCATAACATGTGCCACTGTTGTTGATGATGATGACATCTCACACTTACTTCTATTTATAGTGGGTTAATTTTGTTTCCACTAGAATTTGCATTTTTTATCACTGAACCTTGCATGCCTGGGATTTACCATTTTAATTCAATTTCTGAAAAGTTTTCAGGACTCATCTAACCCCCTAGCCTGTAAAAGCATCTGATAATTAGAAAGATGCTCATGTGGTGATCACTGAAATCCCTCTTATCATATTTGCAGCTCCTAAACTGTGCATCTTGAATAATATGCATAGCTATTATACTGATGTTGAATGCTGTGCAAAATAATTACCTCACTGCAAAGCAATCTGCATTTTATAGCCACATTTTTCCCACTGCAATTATCCTGGCATCACACCCTTAATGCTTCTGCTATTAAACCTGCATATTAGCATAATTATAAAACTAAGATGATGATGACTGGCACCATTGCTGCAGGAAAATTATTAATTCCACTGACACATACTGGGACAAAAATGTTAAAATAAAGCCATCACTGCGATTACAAAGTGTATTTAGCATTTGCAATATACTATTAATATATTGTTTAATTTTATTAACAGGCATTAGTGTAACATCATCCTTAACCCAGACCAGTAGTTTACAAAATGGATGAATGACTAGCACTCCACTTGACTACTTAGTAAAATGATATTTCATTAATTTAAACCATCAGCCATACCACATGCCCTTCAGAACAGTTCATCCACCTCAAGCTAAGCATGTTCGTGCCCAGGCCAGTACTTGGGTGAGAGACCAAGCAGGAAAATGCCTGGGTGGCTGCTAGAAAAGGTGCTGGTATGGCCAATAGGAGGTGCTTAGCCTATGGTCTGAATGTGGATCCCAATGCCCCAGTGCGGTCACACTGCACTGTAAAAATGGCACTGTCCCTCAGATGAGATGTAAAACCGAGGTCCAGAGAATCCACTCGAGCTCCATATATGCAAAGCATACAATTATTCAACTCAAAATTATATATCAAGCACATCTGTCTCATTTAAAATTGTCTAAAATGTTTCCAGGGTAAGATCCAACTGCGAACATTGCAATCGAGCTCCAGCCTCATTGGGCCACATGTTTTGGGCCTGCACCAAATGAACATCATTCTGGACCAAAATCTGCCTCTCAGACGGCCTTGGGGTCACAATACTTCCTAATCCATTAACAGCTGTGTTTGGTGTACCTCCAGATGGGCTTAAAGTGGAGAAAGACAAACAAACTGTAATCGCCTTTACTAAACTATTGTCACGTACACTTATTTTGCTCAACTGGAAGAATCCTAACTCTCCGATTTTAAGTCACTGATGTTCTATACCATTTGAAACTGGAAAAAATCAAATTTGCACTTGGAGGATCTGTGCAGAACTTTTTCAAAACCTGGCAGGATCTCATCAATAACATTTTGAAATAAGCATTTAAAGAACTGAGGTAGCAGATCCGCTCCCCCTTTATTTCCATTTATCTTTATTCACTTATTAATTCATCTATTTACTTATTTTACTAGCTTTAAGTTTTACTCTGCTGGCCTAGATCTCTTTCTCAGGGGTGAGGGTTGATTTGTTTTTGATTCTATTTTGCAAAAATGGATTTATTTGTATGGAATGTTGTGTGATTTCAATAAAATCAAAAAAATCCAAAACAAACAAAACGAGCTCCTGACTCTCTGTGGTGTCACACACGTCCGCATGGGAGGCAGCTAAAGGGCTTGAGTGAAGGCAGTTCTGAGGCATGCCGGGATGTGGCAGAGTGCATTGACTCTTTTTCTCCCTTTCCTGTACACCATTCGGGAGATTCCACCTGGCTCTCTTGACGTCACTTCCAGGACCGAGCCAATGGAAGTAGACTTTACCAGCTCCGGCCCCTGGGATGTCACGTCCGGGCTTGATCCAATGACTGAAGAACATGTGCCCGATCCTTATGACCTCACTTCCTGTCTTCCCCTTTAAAAGCCTGCCCTTTTTCCCTTTTCCCTCAGTCTCGTTCTGGACTCAGTTGTAAGCACTTCAGTGCTGTGTATTTGATAAAAAACGACTTTGCAGCCAGGATACCATATTATACGGGTGGCTGCCCCAAACCTTTATCTGTTTATGTCTCATTCTTGTGACAGTGGTTATAAAAGATCCCTGGGCATTGTTTGTAAAGAGTAGGGTGTACCCTGATGTCCAGGCTAAATTGCCCACCACAGCCAAGTCATTCTGGCCCCCTATTCATTCCCTGTCTGTAATTGGCTATCTCTCTCACCAATTCACTACTTAATAGCTGATGTGTGGTGAGCGTACTGGCGCAAAAAATGGCTGCCATTGCATCCTCCAGGGGGATGCTACACATTAGTGGTGGTTGAAGTGGTTACCCACTAACTGTGAGTAGTGAGAAAGTGCCATACAAATGTAAAGAATTATTATTATTACTCTTATTACCAAGAAGTACAAAGAAGGAAACAAATCTAAAGTCTCAGCCATTGGAATCAAAGCTAATAAAAGTATTGTAGTGTCAATGCTGCTGAAACCGGTTGTGCACTTGAGCTACCACAGCTATGCTGATGACACACAGCTGTACTTATCAATAGCACCTGATGACCTCGACTCTCTTGATTCACTAACACAATGTCTGACTAGTATCTCAGAATGGATGAATAGTAATTTTCTCAAGTTAAATAAAGAGAAAACTGAAATTTTAGTGATCAGCAATAATGGATACAATGAGGCTATTAGAAATAAACTTGATGCATTAGAATTAAAAGTCAAGACGGAGGTAAAAAGCTTAGGGGTGATTGTTGACTGTAATCTGAATTTTAAATCACATATTAATCAGATCACTAGGACAGCATTTTTTCACTTAAGAAACATAAGTAAAGTTAGACCTCTTATATCACTGAAAGATGCTGAGAAATTAGTTCACGCGTTTGTTTTCAGTCGACTAGATTACTGTAACGCACTCCTCTCAGGACCACCCAAAAAAGATATAAATCGTTTGCAACGAGTGCAGAATGCAGCTGCTAGAATCCTAACTGGGAAAAGAAAATCCGAACACATTTCTCCAGTTTTGATGTCACTACACTGGTTGCCTGTGTCATTCAGAATTGACTTTAAAATTCTGCTTATGGTTTATAAAGCCTTAAATAATCTCGCCCCATCTTATATATCGGAATGTCTGACACCTTATATTCCAAATCGTAACCTCAGATCCTCAAATGAGTGTCTCCTTAGAATTCCAAGAACAAAACTTAAAAGAAGTGGTGAGGCGGCCTTCTGCTGTTATGCACCTAAAATCTGGAATAGCCTGCCAATAGGAATTCGCCAGGCTGATACAGTAGAGCACTTTAAAACACTGCTGAAAACACATTACTTTAACATGGCCTTTTTATAACTTCATTTTAATCGTAATTTAACTTAATCCTGATACTCTGTATGTTCAATTCATCATAACAACTATTCATGGTGGCTCTAAAATCGGTACTGACCCCTACTCTCTTTCTGTTTCTTTTTCCGGTTTCTTTGTGGTGGTGGCCTGCGCCACCTCCACCTACTCAAAGCTTCATGATGCTCCAACAATGATGGACGGATTAAAAGGAAGAAGTCTACGTGACCATCATCATCATTCAAGCCCTTCCGTGAGAACCCTAAATCCAAAGAGGACTGTTTCATTTATGTTAGGTAGAATGCCCAGAGGGGACTGGTCAGGGGGTCTCATGGTCTGGAATCCCTACAGATTTTATTTTTTCTCCAGCCGTCTGGAGTTTTTGTTTTTCTGTCCCCTGGCCATTGAACCTTACTCTTATTCGATGTTAATGTTGATTTATTTTTTATAATTATGTCTTTCATTTTTCTATTCTTTAATATGTGAAGCACTTTGAGCTACTGTTTGTATGAAAATGTGCTATATAAATAAATGTTGTTGTTGTTGCACAATTCCAGACAGAAAGTGACAAAAAGCAAAGCAGTAAAAATGCTATTAAAGGATAAATTCTATATTTTTCCACCAAAGTTATTTCTTCACTAACACGCTGTATACAGTATCCATTTGACACGCGAAAGGACATCCATGTTCAAGTTCATTCAAGTTCGTAGCAATGGGTGAAGTCTTTTCTTTAATCATGTTGTCTGAAACAATGCTTAAGGGAGAGGTTCAGTATTTTTCATCCATCCATTATCCAACCCGCTATATCCTAACTGCAGGGTCACGGGGGTCTGCCGGAGCCAATCCCAGCCCACTGCAGGGCGCACACACACACCCTCACACACTAGGGCCAATTTAGAATCGCCAATCCACCTAACCTGAATGTCTTTGGATTGTGTGAGGAAACCGGAGCACCCGCAGGAAACCCATGCAGACATGGGGAGAACATGCAAACTCCACGCCGGGGGGACCTGGGAAGCGAACCCGGGTCTCCTAACTGCGAGGTAGCAGCGCTACCCAATACACCACCGTGCCTCCCCAGTATTTTTCAAGTCAAAGTTCATCCATCCATCCATTTTCTAACACGCTGAATCCAAATAGGGTCACGGGGTCTGCTGGAGCCAATCCCAGCCAACACAGGGCACAAGGCAGGAACCAATCCTGGGCAGGGTGCCAACCCACCGCAGGACACACACAAACACACCCACACACCAAGCACACACTAAGGACAATTTAGATCCGCCAATCCACCTAACCTGCATGTCTTTGGATTGTGGGAGGAAACCGGAGCGCCCCGGAGGAAACCCACGCAGACACGGGAGAACATGCAAACTCCACGCAGGGGGGACCTGGGAAGCGAACCCGGGTCTCCTAACTGCGAGGTAGCAGCGCTACCCAATATGCCACCGTGCCTCCCCAGTATTTTTCAAGTCAAAGTTCATCCATCCATCCATTTTCTAACCCGCTGAATCCGAATACAGGGTCACGGGGGTCTGCTGGAGCCAATCCCAGCCAACACAGGGCACAAGGCAGGAACCAATCCTGGGCAGGGTGCCAACCCACTGCAGGACACACACAAACACACCCACACACCAAGCACACACTAAGGACAATTTAGATCCGCCAATCCACCTAACCTGCATGTCTTTGGACTGTGGGAGGAAACCCACGCGGACACGGGGGAGAACATGCAAACTCCACGCAGGGAGGACCCGGGAAGCGAACCCGGGTCTCCTAACTGCGAGGCAGCATCAAGTCAAAGTTATTTCTTCAAAAAAATGCTATTTATAATTTGCCATGCAAAATTGTGTTTTAAAGTTAAGAGTTTTCAATAAATTAAAAAAAATATCTTTCCCGCACTGGCACTTTACATTGCAGTCTACGGGGCACAGAGGAAAAACATACAAACTTACCAAATATGTCAATTTTTCAAGCCAAGACAGTTCTCAAGTAATGATCCGTGTCTTGTGATTAAACACACATTGTAAAATAATTTATATGTGTCATTTTTAAACAAAAAATCACCAATATTATGAGATTCATCCATTTTAAAAGAAAACCAGCTATGCAGAATAACTCAGCACTTAGTCTGGATAACAACCTTTCACCCCAAAGGTGCATAGTTTCCTCCTGATACAGCCAATCACAATAAACATTTCATGTCACATTGTTGGGTTTGTTTGAATTCATATCCATATTTACTTGAGAACACACACCAGGGAATAGAAAACGTATCCTTACCACAAGAAAAATAGTTCCAGAAATACGCTGTAAAATGATTATTTCCAGATACCTTTTGTTGTCACAAACATGCCTCAGAAACACAGAATGTGTGGATCAATACTCAGCAGGTGTCTTGGCATATTTGGAAAGTTTTTAAGCTTTTCCTCTGTGCCCCATACCCTCCATTGTGAATTTACAGAATGGGTAAGATTTTTTTTTACATTTTTACAAAACGCTTAACTTTTTTATGTGTCAAAAATATATATAGTTTTGACTTGAAAAATTTTAAACTAACCCTTTAAGCACAATTTTAGGAAATACTTAGTGAATAAAGAAGAGACTTGAGCCATTGTTACAAATGAACTCCAACATGGATGTCCTTGAATGGCCAGAGCAGCCATGCCTTGTGAACCAGCATAGTTCTGTATAATATGACCGGTTACTCTTAGTTTCCTCTTATCAGAGTTGCCAAGTCCTGGAAACACTTCCAGTCCAATGACAACTGAAAAGCTGAAAGCCTGTCTAATGGTGCTGTGGACCAACCTAGCCAATGACGCTGCCAACTTGTTCCCCCTTGGAGATGTGGCATTGTCGACGTCCTTTCACCTTAGAGTTTTGCTGTTAATGAAATATTTTCCTTGAAGTTTGGCCGATGTCAGCGGGATTGTTTGGGAGGCGTTTGGTTTTGTTTTGTTGTATTTTGGATTCTGGGCTTTGTGCATCCACACATATGCCTTGACAATAGAACAAAAAGCAGAACACTGCCAAATCAACATTTTCCCTCACACAATGCTTTTGAAAAAATAGCCCGATTTGGTGTGAAAACCACACATATGTCAACTCTGGTTCTGACTCATTTAGGTTCTGTTTGTCTTGGTAGAGTAATATATTGCTCTGCTTTCCACTTTTATGTACTATTAATATTAGCCTTTGTCAGAATTTCTCAAATCTCACAGACTTACCACTGTTTATAAGGTACTGTACCATATAACTTCTCCCCACCTTCCCTTAAACATGTATAACCTCAGGCAATTAGGTGTAGTAAAAGACAAGCAGGAGTTAAGTTACAATTTAAACAATGTATTATTGATAATATTCATAAATAATAACAATATGCGAAGTATATTTGAATATTGGCAACCATACAACCTGATAAATGCTGATGTATAGTTCCAGGCGGCACACAGGCTTGTTAGTTACTTAAAATGTCTCTAGTTAAGGCATCATTTGTGGTCAGCTTTCTTCAGAACAGGCCGCATGCCTGTCTCAATATGGCTGCCGAGCTGTGCTCTTCATTGTGTTGTCCTTTTCAGTTTCAAGGTGTGAGATGGTCTTTCATCAGTTTGGTAAGAGAGAGCGAGCAAGGTAAAGCAAGCAAATCTATAGGTTTTCTCTCCAACCCCTCCAGCCAATAGGGCCTCATAGTTCTTAAAAGCTTTTGATACAAGCCAGTTCCAAACAGACATACTTCAGACCAATGCCCACAAAACCATATGTTAAGGTAAAACTTGGCAGTTAGGCAGCCTGGCTTTCCTGTGGGTGTTGAGAGAGAGACTTTAGCAGAGAAACACTTACCAAACTTGTCTGAGGCACGTTCCCCCCCAACCCTGTCATAAAATTACCCTAAAAGGGTGGAAGGGGTTCTTAAACCATCAAACCATTGCTGTTAATATCAATAATGTAACACTAATATCACATTGCTTTGTCTCAGTTACAAATAAAGACATACAAAATCTTGCATGCAAAATTTCACATCACAACAGGTTCATTTACATATAATACCTAGGAGGCATTTCAGTTACACCAATCAGCATACAGGTAATTGGTATGCTCTAGAAACGCTCCTCTTCCATTTAGTATTATTTAAAGTCCCAAAATAGTTCATTATTAAAATTCTTGATTAGATATCCGGTTAAAAAAAAATAAGACTTGTTAAATGTAAACTGTTATCAGAGAATAAAATATGAATATGGCCTCATTTTCTGACTGAAATGTGCTGGTACATATGTCAGGATGTCCTAGATAAACAGGCAGGCAGTTTCAAGAACATTTTCCACTAGAGCGTTCTTCAATTTATAGTGGAACTTTAACCCCCAATTCATATTTGAGTACTGTAAGCAACACTGCCTCATATTTGGAACAATCCAATTAAATATATATCACTCCCATTTGCTACATTTTTCATGAGGTGCACCCTTGTTATGCATTCAATTATTCATCCTGTGACGTAAAGAGATGATCTCATCTCTTCTCATCTTCTCTGCTACTTTGTCCTGGTGAGGTCCAAGGTGATGACAGGCTCAGCAGTTTCAGACCGGACCTCCCGATTTCAAATAACAATCTGCAGTTGTTCTTGTGTAATTCCCAGGAAGCTCCCTGACCAAATCCTTAATCACGTTATTGACATAGATGAGTCCACTAAGGAGGTTGGGATCTGGGTACATTTGGATGTTCAATGAGATCTAAACATATTCTAACTAGATGTGTTCCTATTTATTACCAGGCCACCCTAACAACTTGTGGGGATCCCTCTGGTCTTTCAACCTACACCCAAGCTGTTCAGCCCAGCTCAGCTGTAATGTGGGTAATCATGTCAGCATTTCTAACTACTGTACATGAGTGACCAGAACATGTAGCTTCTCATGAGGGGGTCTGGTACTAAGTACACTTATTGGGAGGTGAACATGATATTTAGTATTGATAGAATTAAGATTGAAATCCAATAATATTTCACAATTCACATCACGAAGGCAATTCCCCTCTGAGCATCTCTGGCATTCCCTATCTAAACTCTGAACAGGGCTGTGTTCTCATGTTGTGGGAAAAGAGATTCCTAGTGGCAAATTTTACTTCAGTGCTTTTCCATAAGTGGCAACTCCCTTTGGGACTATTCAAAAATGACTTTGATACCTGAATTCCCAGAGTTGCCATACAATAACGACCTCTGATCTCCTTTTAATCTACCGTAATAAACAGGATAAATGTCTGTGTGTCTGTCTCGGTGTGCATTTGGTTGTCTGTGTTATTCCAAAAGATGGCACATCACAAACATTTTTAGTAATAAAATGCACTGTATTTTCCATTCCAATAGATGGCACATCAGAAACATTAACACTACTTTTGCAGATCTCATATCAAATGGCAAAAAACTATGTAGCATGGTGCACTGAAAACATTAACGATGAAGTCTATGTTGATTACTTAAAATTCAATCCTTCTTAAAACTGGTAGCAGAGCGAATAAAATAACAATAAATCTGACCAGAAATGACTGAGTGGGCAATTTGTAGCTGGAGCAATGTGAAACCAACTTAATTAATTTCCTTTGGTTTTTATTTTCTTTATCTAATCCTTATTTGCTTTATGTGTGGATTGAGCGGCAAATGAGAGTGACAGTGTGTCCACACTGATACGACTGAAAACACATATGATGTAGACGTTCTCCAGCACCTGGCATGCACACATCAACAGAAAAATCCTTGAAGAGGTGGCAAAAAGATTTTTTTCAACAGTGCAGCAACCGCTGTTTGCTTTTTGCGCATGTATGCAACATTCATACTGTACAAAACGCAGTTTAGATGCAT
The DNA here is from genome assembly GCF_016835505.1 of Polypterus senegalus. Classification (NCBI taxonomy): domain Eukaryota; kingdom Metazoa; phylum Chordata; class Cladistia; order Polypteriformes; family Polypteridae; genus Polypterus; species Polypterus senegalus. Next base: position 180,105,747 of record NC_053160.1, on the reverse strand, counting down.
ACAGGTAAGCAACACAACAAGTCAATGTCAATTTATTTATATAGCACATTTAAAACAAAATAGGAATGCTGTGGCCAAAGTGCTTTACAATAAAAGAAGAAAAGTGCCATAGTGACAAGTAACAAGTGCCATAAAAACCTCTGTGTCCACAGCATTGGAATATGGTTTTCATTTGGGTGGATGAAATTAAAAACTGTTAAGCAACTGTAACTAAAATTAACTAGTGCATAAGTAAAAACTATAAACCATCAGACAGGAGGAAGCTTGTTCATGCGTCTTTAATTTCTCTTCATGAAGAGGGAGCACCCCGTTACAGCACTCTGCCAAAGGATAGTACCCCAAGCAGAGGTGTCACGGATTGGTCACAGAGTAGAGACATAGACCCATACTTATAGATAACTGAATTTACATAACAGTGCTGAATTATTGCTTACACACCATCTGACATTTACTATGATTGGCTCAAATGCTAAATACCATCTGATCATTTACTCTGATTGGTTCACTGGCTTACACACCCAAATAACATACCCAAATAAAAGTCTCATTCTATTACATTCTTGTTCTTCTCAATGTCTTTCAAGTTCAGCTCCTACCCTTTTATGGAATTTCTTTGTATATGACAACTATCACATCTTACTGGGTACATAACATCAGCCAATTTCTTAAACCACAACTTGGAATATTTTGTCTCTTTGCCCAACCATTGCAGCAGTCCCTTCAGGCTATTTTTAAGACAAATGCTATATATTTCTTTTTAATGTGCACGGCATTAACACAACACTTCATGAGCAAAAGCTCTGTTATTCCTAAATTCTGTCACATCCTTGAAGGGTGATGAATTAGGGAATGAAACTTTGTAGTGAGCGTGATCCAATCAGGAAAAATGTCACATAATACGCATGCACAGATAAGTGTGTGTTTAGAGTCTATGTTTTAGAAAAACTGCATTTTCATGTGTTTACATTACAATGCTGAATCTGTGTTTCCAAAAAGTCTTCTGCAGCTTGTTATGGGGAAATTCTGAAGAAAAACCTCATGTACTCTGCCAGAAACCTGCGCCTTCGGAAGAGACTTGTTTTCCTGTAAGACAACAAGCCCAAGCACAAAGCCAAAGTCAATCAGGAATGGCTTCAAAACAACAATCAATGTGATACTTTATTAATCCCAAGGGGAAATTAAGATGAATATCCCTATTAACTCTTTGAGGGCTGAATTTTTTTACCAAAAAACAATGGTTTCACTCAGAAATCAACATGAAACGTCTGTTGCTGCAGACTGTGGCTGACAGTTTGCCAAGAATGTGCAGCAGGCTTGCTGTCAGGCTGTCTTTGAATGGGCGAGACAGCAGCAGCGGTAACGGTCACAATCTGGTTTCTGACTCTTATCATTGTTAGGTGGCGGTCCTCCCTGGCGAACATTGTCAGTACCATGACTAGCTAGGGACCAATCAGCTGAAACTGGAACCTCACATTCGTTTTCAATCACTTGTATCAAAAACTGAGTCTGACAAGTCATAGTCCAGTTCAGAAATAATAGGCAAAACGTCACCCACAGAGTATTTTGATTTATGCATTTGCTTTGATCTCTCACCAGATGTCAGTGCCATTTTTGCCGTTGTGTATGCCTTGCTACTCACGAGAGCACAGGGAATCTCGGTCAAACCAATGAATCTAACTTTCCTTCTAGCAATGAGAGTCCAACTGAAATGTAATGGCTGGTTTTGTCACAGTGTACAGGGGATTGCCATCGTCAACTCCTCCTTTTGACAAAAGTCGACATCAGCCCTGAAAGAGTTAAGGCAGAAATCTGACTTCTTATTAATCCCAGGGTTGCCAGACGTCCCTTATATACGGCACATGTCCCATATTTGATAATTTTGTCCCCTGTCCCGTACTGGCCATTCATGAACATCCAAATGTCCCATATTTAGTTCATTTTCAAATTTTGTAATAAAGATATATTTTTTCTACCTTCTTATGGTACTTAGTTGTAACTTTTTAAGTAATTATACTGTACTTTCTTTTCTCAGATTCTCTTGATGAAAATAACCCAAATGTAACGAGGAAACAAGTGTTTGCTGCCTGTTTGCAACTTGTTCATTTGCTGTGGTTGGCTGACAACAGCAACACTCTTACCAATTTGCTCTCCAGCTGCGCTGCTGTGCAGTTCTGGATCAGCATTGCAACATACGGGGTCAACAAAGTGTGTTGTTACTACCTGCCATGGCCACCTTTTTTTCTAACTTAAAAACTAATCCATCCATCCATCCCAAAATGCCAAAACGTAAGTGTAAATTTCATGATGAATATTCCAGCAAATGGACATTTATCAAACAAGGAACAGAAGCTGTTTTGAAGCAAACTGTGGTGTATGTAATTGCACTTTCAGTAAATAATTTTCAAATGATTTTATTTTTGTTTTCCTCATAATCCATTGAAATCCTTGCTTTAGATAGATAGATAGATAGATAGATAGATAGATAGATAGATAGATAGATAGATAGATAGATAGATACTTTATTAATCCCAAGGGGAAATATATATTATATTTTTAACTTATGGCTCTACTTTTATATAATATATTGGTCTGGGTGTGTAGGGGCATGTATACATTTATTTATAATGCATAGAGAGAGAGATTTTAAGAGTGTCCCGTAATTTCTAATTTTCTAATCTGGCAACCCTAATTAATCCACAGGTGATCCTCTGGAGTTCTCCTATGTCAAAACGCTTCAATGTGACTGAACTGCACAAAAATGAGTTAAAAGTCATCATCACCATACCGTAAATTAAAACATAAGCATGACGCCCGTGATCACTTTCTTGTGTTTCATAAATATGTTTAGTCAAATTGACATTTCATTTACAGGTTTCTACTTGGCTATGTGATTTAGCCCTGCAAAGGATCGGCATAACATTACATGTGCTTCATACCTTACACCCAGTGCTGATGGAATAATAATGCTAAATCTTTAACAGGATCCTGGTTACATGGCAATATAATTAGATTATTCACAAAGAAACCTACCTCTTTTAATTGGGTTTCTCAGAGGCCAATAAGCAGATTTCTCTAATCAGAATAAAGGTTTACATGGCATTTTAGAAATCAGGTCATTGAAGCGCATGTAAACACGCTAAATGTGGAGTAGCCGAGTCCGAGTCAAGATCTCAGTCCAGTGGAGAATTTGTGGCTGGACTTCTAAAAAAGGCCGTTCAATGACATTCCCCATGACTCTGGATAGAGCTTCAGCGGTTTTGCAAATACGAATTGGGGAAAATGACAGATGTGCAAAGCCAACAGAGAAAGATTGAAAGCTTTCCTGGTTGCCAATGGTGCATGTACTAAATACTGACGTGAAGGGGGTGAATATTTATTTGACCAATCATTTTGTGGTTTGTATTTGTAACTAATTTAGACCACTTTGCAGAGATCTGCTTTCACTTTGACATTAAGTGTCAAAAAAGCCAAACTAATTCCTTTGTGATTCCATGTTGTGTAATAATAACACCCTCTTAGAGGGCGAATTCCTTTTATATGCACTTTAACAGTGCTAAATGCTGAATCACTGGGCCATACTTAAAATTATAATTGCAGTTTTTTTTAGTTGTATAGCAACCCAGTAACATTTGGGACTGTCGATCATAAGTCTGTAACCAGTAAGCAGTGTCATTGCTTCTGTATGCCTTTTATTTGAACTCTCTATAATAACACGGTGTTTAAAACTAATGACACCAAAGTTTTTGTACTGATTCAGCAGAAGTTAAATATGTACTTCTCTTCTTTCACTGCATTTAATAAGTATAACGTATCTGTAATAGGCAGCTGCTCCGATTTAAGTAAGCTATATCAAAAACCTGCCCAAGAGAGCTTCTCAATAAGAAACAGAAAATTGAGAAAGCCAAAGATTATAGTTAGCCATCATCACACAGGCACCATTGTGACGTACAAAAATACAAATGCTTAAAGCATCAGAATTTCCATTATGAAAAATTATTCCACATTATTTCTACCGAATGTAAACACCAAAAGTGCAAAATGAAAAGAGTAGAGAGGACTTAAAGAAAAAAAATAGGCAAATGTCCATCTATCCCTTATCCACAGCTGGGTTACAGAAAACTGTATCATATCATCAGTTCATTAAATGTACAAAATGTAAAAGACATTGACTTAATAAGCAGATAGTAAAGTGCTCAAGTAATGTGATGTGTGTCTATATGGGCTAACACAAGCTTTATTTAGGTTTATGCAGTAGATTACAATGTTATAAAACTGTAATGGGAATGTGTCATTTAGCCCAAGAAGCTCGTTTATTATCAACATCAAAAAAAAAAGAAATGAAAGATAATAAATTTCCAAGTTTTGTTCACTGTATGTCATATTACATACAAGTAATCAATGTGATTCATAATTATTATATTAGGAAAAATTGCGAAATAAGCATTCCCTTCAGCCCAGCAAGCTCATCCATCTTGTTCATCTAGATTGTTCAAAATAGCATCAAGTTTTGAAAGTCTCTAATGTCTTGCTCTTCACTACAGCAAACTATTCGACCATCTGTTTCATGTGTCTATGGTTCTTTGCTTGAAGAAATACTTTCTAACATTAGTATAAAATCTACCCTTAAAGGATAACTTTGGTATTTTATTTTTATTTTATGTCTTCCCAAACAGGGCATTGATGGATTTGCCACAAAAAATTGTTTTTTAAATTTAATCATTTTCTATAAATTAAAAAAATATATATATTGCCCTCACTGGCACTTGCCAATGGAGGCTAATGGGGCATCACTGGAAAATTAAAGTCCAAAATAGTTGCTGACTATTGATCCACGTCTTATGATTACACACACACTGCAAAGTACTTTATACATGTTATTTTATGAGATTCAGCCATTTAAAAAGAACACCAGGTGTGTATGCCATCTGTGTTTGTCTTATTCTACCATAATCTTTCACCTCCCAGGGCACGGATTCTTCTCAGAAGACCAAATCATAGTAAACTTTTCATGCCACATGGTTGGTTGTGTTTTGATTTACTTTTGTATTTATATGAAACTCGCACAAGCAAATACAAAAAGTATCCTTACCTAGAGGAAAATCCATCCATCCATCCATTTTCTAACCCGCTGAATCCGAATAGGGTCACGGGGGTCTGCTGGAGCCAATCCCAGCCAACACAGGGCACAAGGCAGGAACCAATCCTGGGCAGGCTGCCAACCTACCGCAGGACACACACAAACACACCCACACACCAAGCACACACTAGGGCCAATTCAGAATCGCCAATCCACCTAACCTGCATGTCTTTGGATTGTGGGAGGAAACCGGAGTGCCCGGAGGAAACCCACGCAGACACGGGAGAACATGCAAACTCCACGCAGGGAGGACCCGGGAAGCGAACCCGGGCCTCCTAACTGCGAGGCAGCAGTGCTACCACTGCGCCACCGTGCCGCCCTAGAGGAAAATAGTACCAGGAATATGTGATAAAATGATTATTTCCAGATCCCTTTTGTGGTCACAAAAGTGTGAGAAAAAAGGAATGCATGTATTCTTATTAATACATTTTTAGGTTTTTATTTTACAGTGGTGCCCCATGCCTCATTAGTTTCTGTTTTAAAGATATTTTTAAAATTGTAGAAAATTTTAATTTTAGATCACAGTTTTCGCATGTCAGATGAATATACTTATACTTTAACAACTTCCAACTGTGTCCCCGTGTACTTGTTGGATTTATTTTGAAATAACAGCTGGAACCCACTGCACTTATTTCCTTCAGTTTCTTTAATCTCTGTTTGCATAAACTGAAAAGGTTCATCTCCTTTCATTTCTCCCCATAGCTCATACCTCAGTCCCACTGGCAGATATAAAAACTGGAGATCTGAGTAAAAAAAAAACAAAACAAAACAAAAAAATACAGCGAAATGAGGCCAAAACCCAATATAAGAGACAATAATTGTGGTTGAGAGAACAAGAGGGTCAAAACCAAAAGTACATGCGAGAAAAGAGCACAAAGAATCACTTTGAATACTTCGGAGATTTGTAATCTGCAGATCTGATAAAAATTTACACTCATAGCCGTCCTTTTATCCCATTGTGTCAATTACACATGGGTCCCATCTTCAGAAGTCAACCCCCTAGCAACACTGGAAGCAGACCTAACAATGAAAATAAGCACTGGCGGCCTTTGAGGACTCACAGTCATACCAAATCATGACACAGCCTAGTCGCTCTTCTCTGGACTTTCTCTAGTGCTGCTATGTCTTTTTTTACAATATGGAAGCCAAAACTGCACATAGTAGTCCAGGTGAGACCTCATTAGTGTGTTTTAAAACTTAAACATAGCCTCCCTTGATTTGTATGTCACACTTAATGTTATATAACCTAATATTCTATTCGCCTTTTTGATGAATAGTGATCCATCCACTAGGCCGTTCTCATAAGGGATACTTTCAAGTTTCAGACCTCCAACTGTGTATTCAAATCAAACATTTGTTCCTCCTAGATGTAACACTTTGTAATAATGATTGCTACTCCTGAATAGCAAGCTGTCCCAAGTTCACACACCCTTTAAATTGTGTCACAAGAAAAATCAATCAAAGGGTCACTTAAAGGGTTCTAACCGTCAAGCATCATCCATCCATCCATCCATCCATCCATTATCCAACCCATTAAATCCTAACTACAGGGTCACGGGGTATCATGTCAGACCTTATAGATTCAGGCTACACATGCACATATCTGAACAAACATATGGCAAGAACACTACAGGATTGAAGGGACTGCCCAAGTGATGCAGAAACAAGCTAGCAGCGCTAGGCACATATTCCTAACATATTTTTTTTTTTCCTAAACTAGGGGGTGCTTTGCCCCCTGCTCACTTTGCTCGCCCACCCCCTTAAACCTAAGGATTATCTTTAGTTTATATTGTATTTATAAGGAAATTTTAAACAGTTATTAAATATAATATTTATGACATCTTATGGACCTAAATTTTAAAAGTTTATTTTTTAAATAGATCTTATTAGTTAATTTATTTAAAATAATAGACTGTTTTTTATTCCTTTTATTAATTTTAGAAATATACATCTTGTTTTTAGATGACCTTTTTACTTGAATTATTTAAAACTAGCCAACCCGCGGCATACCATACGCCGCATAATCAGGCCGGTTTTTGAATGATTTTTAAGCACAGGGAGAAAATTAACATTTGAAAAATCGGTAATGTTATAAATCAGCAAGAAAAGCAACACCGTAACAGTGCACGGAACGAACCAACACACAGTTGTCCGTGACTGAAAGCTGGAGGACGACCATCGCGCCTTCTCCTCCCAGACGGAGGGATGGGGTTGGACGGCGCTCAGGTGCGGAAGGTGGAACGGGAAGGGAGAAGGGAAGGACGTCCATTCCGCTCCCTCCATCATGCTAGTCTGCAGATTTCTCGTTCAGTATGCACTGCCTGCTCATGTGCCCACCTCCAACTCGTCACTTGAGTCGTTGTCGTCTTTGCACAGTCCAGATGCACTTGTGACTCACGTAGACTTTTCATTGCTCTGTGCGGTTTTGGCTGCTTTTCTTTATATAATCCACCAAGACACCCGACCACGGTGGTAGCGAGGTGGGAGGGGTGGTGTGTACAAAGGGTAGGGACGTAACCAGTGGGAGCGTACGAGTCGCACTTAGTGGGAATTCCACGGTTTGCAGCCCGAATGGGGTTCAACGGCTTACCCACGCCTCTCTGCGCCGGGTAGAGACACGCTCAATGTCATGCAAAATTATTTATTGAATGCTAAACACTTCTGGAAAGATACGGTTGTCTTAAACGGGTTGGTGTGAGAATACAACAGAAAGTGAATGAAAAGATGGAACTCTGGAGAGAGCAAAATACAACACAATAGTGAACCCGCGGCATAACAAACGCTGCATAATTATTTATTGATGGTTGAACACTTCTGGAAAGACACAGTTGTCTAAGAAGGGAGGGTTTGAGGATACAGGATACCCCTCGCAAACCGTTTTACACGCTGTATATGGCGATTCACCTCCACGAGAAACATGCCTCTATGAACAGTCAACGTGGCTCGGAGGTGCATGTGGCCTGTACGACAGACGAATATAAATGACACCGTTTTTTCTGTGTTGTCGCGTCCGAGTTGGTGGGTGTGGCTCTGCGAGTTGTCGTCGTATCCAATGGTCTTGGAGTTGGTGGGCGTGGCTCCTTCCTGCGCCATAGGTGTTTCACTTGTCGGCGGCTTAGTGAATCCACGCCCCTTCCAGGGAGCTTTCTATGGGTGTCTTGCCTTAGTGAATTATATATATAGATTTTAAATTGGGGGGTCAGTGTGCCCAGGCATGCCCGATGGGCTTCTATCCCCTACCCTAAAACCATCCCCTACCATCCCACCCTGGGTGCACTACGCTCCAGCCACTTTGTGTCTCTGACGCTTCCAAAGAGGACTGTTTCATTTATGTTAGGTAGAATGCCCAGAGGGGACTGGGCGGTCTCATGGTCTGGAATCCCTACAGATTTTATTTTTTCTCCAGCCGTCTGGAGGTTTTTTTTGTTTTTTCTGTCCCCCCTGGCCATTGAACCTTACTCTTATTCGATGTTAATTAATGTTGATTTATTTTGTTTTCTTATTGTCTTTTATTTTTCTATTCTTTATTATGTAAAGCACTTTGAGCTACTGTTTGTATGAAAATGTGCTATATAAATAAATGTTGTTGTTGTTGTTGTTGTCAAGGGGGTTTGTAGGCTGAACACATGCTGAGGAAATGCGGCCTGCTCAGCTGCTGTCTTTCTGCTGCCAAGCTGCGTGTTCTGCTTGTTGCGCTGCACCTCGATCATTTGAAAGTCTGTACAGCAGCTGTCCTTTTATCTCACTGCCTTGTCTCGCGTGACGTTAAAGTGGCTCAAAATGTCTTCCGAGGAGATCACGTATCATCTCCTCCCAAGCCTTCCAAGATTTTTTTTTATAATAGAGAAATATGAAATTGCATTGACAGGTCAATAGGGCCATAAACCTAGGAGTTGCACCAGGTTACATATTATGAGTCCAATACACTGACACATGCAACGTCCCTAGTTTATGGATCTCAAAGCACCTCTTGCACAAATTCTATTGTTTGCATCTTTGGTTTATGACTCTTTCTTTTGTTTATGACTGTTTTCTCCCTTGTTAAAACAAAAGTATAATTTGTTTTTCTTGGTTTTGGCTTAAGCCTGTATTACAATTTATGTCCTTCTTCTTCTGAGCCTCAGCCTGCTTGCCTTGCTGGTGGCAGAAGTAAAAAATAAATCGTTAAATTGACAGTAAAAAACTGGCAGCTGTGGTTGCAAGAATCTTACCCTTAAAAGTACAGTGACAATATTTTTAGGTGTATGGTATAACTTTTTGAAGCTGCATATTATATAGTAAATAACTGCTGTTTGTTTGTAGCATATTGCAATAGCGATTATGGTTTTAACATAAACTGAGAATCACACTGTAAATGTTTTCATTAAACCATCTTTAAAGCTATCAGAAGCACAAACTAGTACACAGTTTGCATTAGTAAAATAAAAAATCACATTTTAGGCCAGTCCAGTTGATACAAAGCTGACAAAGGGAAGTGGTGCTTTGATAAAGTCAGAATCGTATTTAATTACCGGATCCACTGACCCAACATGGAAGCAATATAGTCATTCACAGTTGATTGTAATTATTACGTGTTGTTAGGTGGAGAAGAAAACTTTTCTTTTATGGTATATGAAGTGTTAGAGGTTTGACAGTTTATTGAAAACAACCCAACTTCCATGACCTCAAGAAACCTTCAGCACTTGAGGAATAATAAGTTTGATAACTCTGTTTAAGTTATTTTTCCCACTGTGCAAAGATGTGCAAGTCATCAGGATCAATACGGTAAAAGGGGGCCTTCCATTATGCAAATATAGTAACTGTATGCAAATTTAGAAATTGGTGCCAAGAAAAATAAATCCCAAAAAATTTTGAAGTTCAGCAAAAATTGCATTATACTTTATTTGGCAACCAAACAAACTTCTTTTGCTTTGTGTGCACATTAATTGAAAGTAATATTTAAGAAAGAGTTACATAAAGCCAGTACTTATGATCACTTTGAGTTAAATTAAAGTATGGTAGCTGTTAAAATTACAGAATATATTTTTAACCATGAGAAATTGTATTACAGCCAACCGGACATGGTCAACAAACAGCAATGTTTTGGTGCAGTGAAATGGATAATATGTATAATACAATTTCCTTTCTGATGTCATTGTCTCATTTTTGGTGACGTGCTTACTGCTTTTTCACAAAAAAAAAAAAATTTATAGATTAACAATGTAAAAAATATATCTGTCTGTATGTTTCATTTCACAGCTTCAGTGTTGCTGAAACAGTCCTTTACCATTTTCGATTTTAGAGTTGATCACCTTCACCATTTAACAGTTTTAAATGTAAATTAACAGGCATTTTTTTTACAGTATAGCATTTCTTTCATAGAGCAGTCTTTGCAACCCATCCTTGCAATGAGCTGCGTTATAGGTTTTAGTTTTTCAATGCTATAACAACTATGTACTGTATATCATTAATTCCTTCTTTTCATGTGTAGATATATTACCTTGGTATTATGAGGTGTTTAAAAGAAGAGAAGTGCTTCAGGAAGATACGGCTGGGCAGCTGCATGGGTCCAGAAGACCTACAGAGCTATGCATCTGCCAGCGTCTTGGTGTCACTATGTTGCTGAAGGATAGTTAGACATCCAATTCGATTTCCAGCAAGGAGTGAGCATGTATGCCAGCTATGCACTCACCTAAAGGATTATTAGGAACACCTGTTCAATTTCTCATTAATGTAATTATCTAATCAACCAATCACATGGCAGTTGCTTCAATGCATTTAGGGGTGTGGTCCTGGTCAAGACAATCTCCTGAACTCCAAACTGAATGTCAGAATGGGAAAGAAAGGTGAGTTAAGCAATTTGGAGCGTGGCATGGTTGTTGGTGCCAGACGGGCCGGTCTGAGTATTTCACAATGTGCTCAGTTACTGGGATTTTCACGCACAACCATTTCTAGGGTTTACAAAGAATGGTGTGAAAAGGGAAAAACATCCAGTATGCGCCAGTCCTGTGGGCGAAAATGCCTTGTTGATGCTAGAGGTCAGAGGAGAATGGGCCGACTGATTCAAGCTGATAGAAGAGCAACTTTGACTGAAATAACCACTCGTTACAACTGAGGTATGCAGCCAAGCATTTGTGAAGCCACAACACGCACAACCTTGAGGCGGATGGGCTAAAACAGCAGAAGACCCCACCGGGTACCACTCATCTCCACTACAAATAGGAAAAAGACGCTACAATTTGCACATGCTCACCAAAATTGGACAGTTGAAGACTGGAAAAATGTTGCCTGGTCTGATGAGTCTCGATTTCTGTTGAGACATTCAAATGGTAGAGTTAGAATTTGGCATAAACAGATTGAGAACATGGATCCATCATGCCTTGTTACCACTGTGCAGGCTGGTGGTGGTGGTGTAATGGTGTGGGGGATGTTTTCTTGGCACACTTTAGGCCCCTTAATGCCAATTGGGCATCGTTTAAATGCCACGGGCTACCTGAGCATTGTTTCTGACCATGTCCATCCCTTCATGATCACCATGTACCCATCCTCTGATGGCTACTTCCAGCAGGATAATGCACCATGTCACAAAGCTCGAATCATTTCAAATTGGTTTCTTGAACATGACAATGAGTTCACTGTACTAAAATGGCCCCCACAGTCACCAGATCTCAACCCAATAGAGCATCTTTGGGATGTGGTGGAACGGGAGCTTCGTGCCTTGGATGTGCATCCCACAAATCTCCATCAACTGCAAGATGCTATCCTATCAATATGGGCCAACATTTCTAAAGAACGCTTTCAGCACCTTGTTGAATCAATGCCACGTAGAATTAAGGCAGTTCTGAAGGTGAAAGGGAGTCAAACACCGTATTAGTATGGTGGTCCTAATAATCCTTTAGGTGAGTGTATATGGAGCTATGGGTAAGGAGAAGTTCAGGCCTAGCTACCTGAGAGAAGAATTTGTTAACTTGTTCACTCATACTCATGCCACCAGGTTCGTGTGTTCACGTTTCAAGAGAAGTTATAGAGAATATTCACCTCTTAAAGTGCAACATGAGGTGAGTGTTTTGTCACCTTTAATGATTGACTGAGAGTAGTAGACATGCTAGAATTGGCTAGATAAGCCTTGCTCTATGTATAAAATGGAAAAGCAACCACCAAAGATTGTCTTTTGACAGGTGAGCATCTAAGTTCAGAGCTACAGAGTGCTTTAGGCACATTGAAAAGTACGGTGCTTCCTTTGTAAATTGAACCTTCAATTAATTGTGCATTTATGGAGGTATCCAAATTTTGGCAACATATTGTTTTTGTGCCTGTTTTCCACTTTTTGATTTTTGTTTTCAATTATTGAGTGAAAAATCCTTCCTTACTCTCAAGAATTCACTGGAAGATTGGATGACTTGATTCTTTATTTCAGAAATCAATAAGCCTGAGCACCCAGTAGACACAGACCATGGTTATATTTGTGCAGGCCTGGAGCCCATGTCAGCAGCACTGGACACAAGGCAGGAAACATCTGTAGCCAGGGTCCACTCAAGCTCACAGCCCTCACTGACAAAAGTCCAGTTTAAAAATCATCATCAGTTCACCTGACTTGCACATCTTTGGAGATGTGGGAATAAAAGCAGAGAACCCAAAGAAATATCCGTGCAGACACTGAGAGAATGCACAGACTCCCACATGTAAGATTAGAACTCAGGATGCCACAACTTGGATAAGACAGCCAGGTTGCCACAGTGCAGGTTTTTGTGATAATTAACATGAGATGCAAAACATTATTCACGACAGAGTATAATTGAATTCTTACTAATTGAGAGTATGTGACTTAGGGGGCAAGACATGAACTTGAGATTTTACGTTTCAGGCATAATTTCTTAACTACACGGAATCAAACCTGTCATTTGCATACTCCCAAAAGTACTGAAAAAAATTAAGAATGCAACGTTTCCCTAAAACAGGTGTGGCACTCCAATCCCCCACCTTTTTGTTTTCTTAACTCATGACCGTCTGTATTAAATTAATAGTCATGGATAAATAAGAACAAAGTAAGGTGACATGAAGTAAGAAGCAATATCATTTTGGGGCACTTTGTGTCATAGCTGGAGCAACTCTGATAACTTTCTACGTCATGACCGAAATGCTTTTCTCAAGAAGAACATATTTTAGACAAAACATCCATTAGTATTGTCAACATCATGTCTAGCCATGCATCATTTTGCTGCTTTTGGGTAGTTAGAGGGTAGGCATGAAGAAAGATAAGCAGCAACACAGAAATAAAAAGAAACTGCAAATATGTATCTGAAATTATGGGAAAATGTGGGTTCATTTCTGGAGCACTAAACTATACTGCTCAAAAGAATTAAAGGAACACTTTTTAGTCAGAGTATAGCATAAAGTCAATGAAACTTATGGGATATTAATCTGGTCAGTTAAGTAGCAGAGGGGGTTGTTAATCAGTTTCAGCTGCTGTGGTGTTAATGAAATTAACAACAGATGCACTAGAGGGGCAACAATGAGATGACCCCCAAAACAGGAATGGTTTAACAGGTGGAGGCCACTGACATTTTTCCCTCCTCATCTTTTCTGACTGTTTCTTCACTAGTTTTGCATTTGGCTACAGTCAGTGTCACTACTGGTAGCATGAGGTGATACCTGGAACCTACAGAGGTTGCACAGGTAGTCCAACTTCTCCAGGATGGCACATCAATACGTGTCATTGCCAGAAGGTTTGCTGTGTCTCCCTGCACAGTCTCAAGGGCATGGAGGAGATTCTAGGAGACAAGCAGTTACTCTAGGAGAGCTGGAGAGGGCCATAGAAGGTCCATAACCCATCAGCAGGACCAGTATCTGCTCCTTTGGGCAAGGAGGAACAGGATGAGCACTGCCAGAGCCCTACAAAATGACCTCCAGCAGGCCACTGGTGTGAATGTCTCTGACCAAACAACCAGAAAGACTTCATGAGGGTGACCCAAGGGCCCCATGTCCTCTAATGGGCCCTGAGCTCACTGCCCAGCAGCATGCAGCTCGATTGGCATTCGCCATAGAATACCAGAATTGGCAGATGCACCACTGGTGCCCTGTGCTTTTACAGATGAGAGCAGGTTCACCCTGAGCACGTGACAGAAGTGAAAGGGTCTGGAGAAGCCATGGAGAACATTATGCTGCCTGTAACATCATTCAGCATGAGCAGTTTGGTGGTGGGTTAATGATTGTCTGGGGAGGCATATCCATGGAGGGTCACACAGACCGCTACAGGCTTGACAAAGGCACCTTGGCTGCCATTAGGTATCAGGATGAAATCCTTGGACCCATTGTCACACCCTATGCTGGTACAGTGGCTCCTGGTGCACGACAATTCCTGGCCTCATGTGGTGAGAGTATGCAGGCAGTTCCTGGAGGATGAAGGAATTGATACCATTGACTGGCCACCACACTTTCCTGACCTAAATCCAATAGAACACCTCTGGGACATTATGTTTTGGTCCATCCAATGCCACCAGGTTGCACCTCAGACTGTCCAGGAGCTCAGTGATGCCCTGGTCCAGATCTGGGAGGAGATCCCCACAACACCATCTGTCATCTCATTAGAAGCATGCACCGATGTTGTCAGGCATGTATACAAGAACACAGGGGCCATACAAAGTGCTGCGTACAATTTGGAGTTGCTGCAATTCAATTTTAGCAAAATGGACCAGCCTGCCACATAATGTTTTCACTCTGATTTTTGGGGCGTCTTTGAATTCAGGGCTCTGTAGGTTGATCATTTTCATTTCCATCAAACGATGTGGCATCCTTTCGTTCCTAACACATTACCCAGTCTATATCAGTATAGATATCCAGGAGGATTTCTTTTTCCCATTGAGATCTGATGTGTTTTCAAAGTGTTCCTTTAATTTTTTTGAGCAGTTTATATTAACTTACCTATATAAATTGAATTTTCCCATGGGATTAATAAAGTTCATCTAATGTAATGTAATCTAACCTAATATGTTTAATTTTGTTCACTGTAAAATTCATTGTACTGTATGCATACCCTGGGATTATTAAAATATATCCATTGTAGGACTCAAAGTGATTATTGGACATAACAAGCATTAAATAAAATGGTAAACTTATTTAACATCTTTCACACTGAAGAATTGCATGTTACTTTAAACAATATATGAGAAGAAAATTAGATCAAATGTACATAGTAGTTCAGCACAATCATAACATTTTAGAATTAGACTTTGTCATGCATTTATATCACTTTAAAGTATTTCACATCACCCCGGGTTGAGAGGGGGCGCTGTCCTCCACAGCACCGAGAAGACGCTCAGTGAGGGCACCTGATTCTGCCCCTTCCGATATCCCACCTGTATGTCACGGGGCCGACAGAAGGAGCCGTCTCTCTGTGAGCAGAGCACAACACAAAACCTGAAGTCTGATTTGGCTGCTTTTGTTTTCAATTATTTCATTATTTCTCTGCACCATTGAGTTGGGTGCCATTTACCAAGTAAGACTTGTCATTCTTCACTGTGCTTGATAGTTATTCAGCCATCCATTTTCTGAAACTGGTTTTATCTCTAATGGGTCATATGGAACTACAGCAACATTTATTTCTTTAGCATGTTTTTATACAAAGAATAGAGCTCAAAATGCTTTATGTCAAGGAGAAAATTACCGTACAAGAAAAGAAAAAAAAAAAAAAAAAGATTTTGCTTAAATAATAATGAATAAGTAACAAAGAAAAAAATCCATAAATCTTATTAAACAGATAGATAGTAGAACAGTAGCATCCTTATATACAATATCATAAATCTCAACAGATGAGTATGATGATAAGGTCAGATGGATGGGAGGACAGAAAAAACAAAAAACAAAAAAAACTCCAGGGGTTTTAAAGTCAAAAGACCACCCAGCCACCACTGGGCATTCTACCTAACATAAATGTGCTTAAATCATTCCTCATTCTTCCCAGTCTTCATCTGGGAGAATTGGATGCAGTGAGTATCATGCACAGCTGAGGCACCCATGACTTTAATTAGGTGTGCCACCACAGAAAAACCAGAAACGAAAACAGAGAAAAGTAAAAATTAATAAAGTTTCCAGGTTCACTGAAAAATATAATTACATACTGTATCTATTTAGTCTATTAAGAGAACGTCTAAAATGTAGCTATGAAAAAGACAAATTCAAAAAATGGGTTTTTAGCAGTTTTTTAAAAATGTTTTACAGTATTAGTCTGGTGAGTCTCTATTGGTAATGTATTCCATATTTTTGGTGCATAACAGCAAATGGCCACCTCACCACTTCTTTTAAGCTTGGCCCTTGGAATTATAACCAGACCAACATTAAAGGACATGTTTGGTTTGGAATGTTAGATTATATAGCACCTTGATGTGTGGAGTCCAAGTCCAAGAAGGTAATGCTGAAGCATTATAATGTGCTGGTGAGGCCTTATCTGGAGTACTGTGTGCACCTTTGGTCTCCATGCTACAAAAAGGATATAGTAGTGCTGGAAAAAGTCCAGAGAAGAATAACTAAGTGGATTCAGGGGCTACAAGGGATGAGTTATAAAGAAAGATTAATAGAGATGAGCCTTTACAGTTTAAGCAAAAGGAGAATAAAAGGAGACATGACAGAAGTGATTAAAATTATGAAGGGAGTTAGTCCAGTGGATCGAGACTATGACTTTAAAATGAGTTCATCAAGAACATGGGGACACAGTTAGACACATGGAATAAGTGACCATATAGTATGATGGACAGTCGGAACTGAGAGACCCGCAAAACTTGAATGATGTTATTTTAAAAGAATTAAGTGGTTAGGAATGACGTGCATTGGTGGGCTTAATGGCCTTTTTTTTTGTCTAGATTGTTTTAATGTTCTAAAAAAGCAAAGACTGATACTGAAAGCAGAGATATTCTAAGGGACAATCAAATTTGGTAAAAAATGGTGAAAGCAATGATAAAGGAAAAATATAAACATGAGTTATACTAGTAAGCTCATGACTAGGAGGCAGCTTTCATAAATGCTCTCTCTTAAATATTGAGCACAACTAGAAATTTGAAAATAAAAATGGCACTGCTTTGTGTAAGCTTTCAGAAGGAAATCTTAATTTGTATTTATTGTAGTCCTCAGATTAACAATACCAGTCAAAGTGTAACGTAGAACAGAGAACTGAAAGAGAGCAAATGAAATTGTACAAAATCGTGCAACCTACAGTGTGATGATGTTTAACTCTAAATCTTTAAAAGGAATAGTAACAATATAATCCGTCCACCCCATTATACTCAATTTATTCAACATGGAGACAAAATGTTTTTCTAAAAAACATCTGGTCTGAGCTTTGATGATTTAGTATTGTATTCCAGACCAAGAATTTGAGAGTTTGTTCTATAGTGGTTTCAGTTCTTCAGACTTAATTTCACCGATATTTATAATTGATAATCTTTGGCTGATGACAAGATAAGTCCTATGATGCTCACTGATGATCGGACAACACTCCAAATGGGCTTTCTATCTTAATGCAGCTGCATCACATGCTAACATCACCATTATGACATGGAAGAAGTTTCGAACCATTGGGACTCTTTCCAGAATTGGCTATCTGACCAAACTAATAAACCAGACAAGAAGGATCTTGATCAGAAAGGTGACCAGGAACACAATGGTCATTCTAACAGAGCTTTAGAATTCCTCTCTTGTGATGGGAGAACCTGTCAGAAGGACAGCCATCTCAGCAGCACTCCATCAATCAGGCATTTATGGTAGAGTGTCTAGATAGAAGCTACTCTTGAGTACAAGGTATTTAAGAGACTCAAGGAAAAAGGTTCTCTTGTCTGATGAGACAAAAATTGAACTCTTTGGGCGGAACTCTAAGCACTATGTCTCATCACCTGCCTAATACCATCCCTTCAATGAAGCATGGTGGCAGCATCATGCATTGGGGTTACTTCTTAGCAGCGTGGACAAGGCGACTGGTCACAATTAAGGAAAAAATAAATTTACAAAAATACAGAGAGATCCTTGAAGAAAACTTGTTCATGAGTACACACAACTTCCGGACTGGGGCCTTTCAGCATGATAATGACCTGAATCATACACAACACTGGAGTGTCTTTGGGACAAGTCTGTGACTGTCCATGAGTAGCCCGCCCAAAGCCCAGACTTAAATCCCATAGAATATCTGTGGAGAGACCTGCAGTTGGCAGTTAACAGATTCTTCTTGTCCAATCTAATGGAGCTTTCGGGGATCTGAGTGGAAGAATGGGATAAACTGCCCAAATCCAGGTGTGCAAAGTTAATAGGCACTTGTGCAAGAAGATTCAAGGCTGGAATTGCTGCCTTTAGGGCTTCTACAAAGTACTGAATTGAGGGTGTGAATTCTTATCTGAATGACAGATTTCAATTTTTGATTTTGAATGCATTTGCAAACCTTTATAAAAACATTTTTACTTTGTCATTATGGGTTACTGAGTGTAGATTGGCAGGCAAAATGTCTAATTTATCCATTTAAAATTACATCTACAACACAATAAAGTATGCAGAATGCAGATACCAAGATAGGTGGATTAGCAGATAATTTGGAATCCGTTATATCATTACAGAAGGACTGGGATAGCATACAAGCTTGGGCAGATTTGTGGCAGATGAAATTTAATGTCAGTAAATGTAAAGTATTACACATAGGAAGTAAAAATATTAGGTTTGAATACACAATGGGCGGTCAGAAAATCGAGAGTGCACTTTATGAGAAGGATTTAGGAGTCATAGTGGACTCTAAGCTATCAACTTCCCAACAGTGTTCAGAAGCCATTAAGAAGGCTAACAGAATGTTAGGTTATATAGCGCCTTGATGTGTGGAGTACAAGTCACAGGAGGTTCTGCTCAACCTTTATAAGACACTGGTGAGGTCTCATCTGGAGTACTGTGTGCAGTTTTGGTCTCCAGGCTACAAAAAGAACATAGCAGCACAAGAAAAGGTCCAGAGAAGAGCAACTAGGCTGATTCCAGGTCTACAGGGGTTGAATTATGAGGAAAGATTAAAAGAGCTGAGCCTTTACAGTTTAAGCAAAAGAAGATTAAGAGGTGATATGATTGAAGTGTTTAAAATTATGAAGGAAATTAGTACAGTGGATCGAGACTGGTATTTTAAAATGAGCTCATCAAGAACATGGGGACACAGTTGGAAACTTGTTAAGGGTAAATTTCACACAAACATTAGGAAGTTTTTCTTTACACAAAGAACGATAGACACTTGGAATAAGCGACCAAGTAGTGTGGTAGACAGTAAGACGTTAGGGACTTTCAAAACTCGACTTGATGTTTTCTTGGAGGAAACAAGTGGATAGGACTGGCGAGCTTTGTTGGGCTGAATGGCCTGTTCTCGTCTAGATTGTTTGAATGTTGTTCTAATGTTCTAATGTGAAGGGGCCTGAATACTTTCTGAATCCACTGTTTGACCCAAGGAATGTGAAACAGCTAGCAGTTTTCACTAAATGATGAGTAGCTCACTCTTGAAACCTCCTGAAGTACACAATGACTCTTTTACTGGTTTTATGCAGTTGACAATCGGGGCCAGGTTGTTGTTGCTACAACATTTTGTCAAATCTACCACCTAATTGCAGTATACAGTCTAGTCTCTTTTGCAGGTTAGCCTAGTCATTGTAGGGTTACCAACAGATCTAATCATATGGTGGTCGGTATAATTGGGTTTATAGCAATGGTTATGAACTTAGCCTGGGGCTGAGACAGGAGCCGTCTCTTTGAAGATGAAGTTACCCACACCCAGAACACTAAGTTTCAGGACTAGCTCATAGGGAATAATTATTATGCTGAAGGCATAATCAATCACATAATGAAGTAGATGCCCCTCCTTTCCAGGTGTTCAGTTACAATGTGTAGGGTCTAAGAGATGGCAGCATCTATTGACCTGTTAATTTTAGTTTGCAAATGCATAATTTAGTTTCAACAGCATCTCAGTAATTATCATCACTTGCTGAATTAAAACCACAGTGTCATTATTGCCGGAGTCAATGCATATGGGTGACTGTGAGAGCAGGCTGAACAGATGGCACGGACACCTTTGCAATATTAGATGCATACATTTCTGTGGTGTCTTGCTTCACGTGGAAGTTTCCACTCCCTCCATTGGCGTGAATTTGTGCTCCTCTAAAAGATGTCTTTACCTTTATTTGTTGTTTCACAGTGATTTACAATAAGTAAGTTCACCATCTTTTTGCCTTCAAATTCAATTGGGTGTGCCAGGCCATAAAAGTCATTGATTTACATGTATACTCATCAGGGATTTCATTTATAAAATTTTGCATGGATTTGAGCATGAAAATATGGGCATGCCAAAAAAAATCAGGAAAAAAAAAGATTTATAAAACCTTATGTATGAATATCTCTATGCAATTTATCATTTGTAAATCACAATCACCTTATAAACATATGGGAAAGAGCCTCAAGCGCCACCCTGAAACATCCATATAAGGAGCATTCTAAGTAACCTTATACATATGCAGTCGCAATGCTGCCAAACTACATTGGCTGGTTAAGTAGCCTCTCACCTAACTCATCAAGAGCCCACCGTCTGCATTCAAAAGTTTCTGGCAGTGCTTCTCAACTGAGAGCGCAAGATCACGCACAGCATTTTAGTGCCTCTCCTCTGCATTCTGGGGGCCCAAGAAAGGTATAAGGCACCAGCATCTGAGTGGGTATCACCTGGCACATGTAATGACCTGATTGCTGTTACAATGAATATTACAGGCCTCATGAAACAGTGAGGGTCAGCCAGTTACCTTAGCAACAAGCCATTCACTACAAACAGCACCATCACTTCTATCAAAGCTACTTTCATCCAGGCCACTGTGACATGACATTTGATGGTCTGATCTTGGCATTGCATATGGATTTTGCATGAATGGAATGTTTCTGCTCATGTTTAACAAATGCAGCCACATTCTCGCTAGGTGCTTATTGCAATATGAGTGCAATAAAAAGCTACAGCTATGGCAGAAAAACTGGACACTGCAGCAAATTGCCTTTTTACGTTGGCATTAACATGTTTTATGTATGTCCCCCAACTCCCTACAAAAACTGGATATAATGCTTCGTTGGTTGATTAAAGGCTTCCTGTACAGCAGGGGTGGGCAAAGTCATTCTTGGAGGGCCGCAGTGGCTGCAGGTTTTTGCTCCAACCCAATTGCTTAATTAGAAAAACAATCCTTGCCAATAATTTAATTTCATGGCTTGCTAGTACTTTAACTCTGCTATGGCAGGTCATTCTCATATCCTAGATTTTGTTTTTCCTTTCTAAGGATATCATCCAAATGATTTGAAGTCTAAAACGGAGGAGTAATTCTCAGTCCTTCACTTTTTTCTCTTCACTTTCCTTCCAAAGTATTTAATTAAACCAAATAGTCCTCGATAAATAGACACAGGTGTAAATGGAAACAAGCTAAATGGGGAACCTCTGGTTTCTTTTGTCATTTGCATCTTATTGTTAATAAGGAGCCATTAAAATCCAAGAAAACGGCTTTTTAAGACTAAAATAAGCAATAAGTGTTCAAAGTCTTAATGAGCGAGACCACTAAAATGAAGCACAAGTGTTACTTAAGCAATAAGTGGTCCTTATTAAGCAACTGGGTTGGAACAAAAACCTGCAGCCACTGCAGCCCTCCAGGAACGACTTTGCCCACAAATGCTGTACGGCATGCATGATAAAGTGGAGTGAAGCTTGGCTGAGGTATTCCTGACTTGTAGACCAGTTTCCTGATAAGTAACAACAGGCAACTGATATAAAGCGACAAAAAAAAAAAAGATTGTCAGTGCAAATACACAGCATAGGCCCTCTTAAAAGGAAATAAAAGAGTCTGTGCCCCATATTCATCATATGTTTGTCAAGTCAACACACATTATAATAACAGCACAGTGATATGAATTATTATACATGTGAGTCATCATTTAGCAGGTTTGCCTGCATTTCTCTACTTGATCAAGAGTGTTGTTATCACCCAGTTTCTCTGAAATGTTGCATACGCATGGGGCAGATTTGCTATAAATATACACATGTCCTCCATGTCAACTTTTCTTTTATAAATACTGCTGTTTGCATGGGTCGTTGCATACACACATTTCAAACTTTTTTTTGTGTATATGCAAGCTTTGTAAATGAGACCCCAGACCTTTGTCAACAGAAGCAAAGATTCTAAGGGTGCAGAACAACTCGCCAAGGCAGTAAGAGGTAACCAAGTACTAGGAAGTGAGACCTGCCTGTGCAACAGGAAAGCTTGCTTCTAAGTGTGAATAAGCTCTGCTAAGCTAAATAAGCAGGGACAGCACTAAACGTCAAATCTAGCATTTTCAAGCAAAAAGAAGATGATGATAACCTTTGCTGACACTGAAACAAGTTTATTTTCTAAGCTCATGTTACTGTTTTTTCTGTTACACCACATGTTGAGATGTTATTTTAGGTTCATAACCATAAGAAAAATCGAATGTGTGCCTGCTGCATAATCATAGACAAGTCTGGTGATACATATTTTATCCCTGTAGACATCTCAGAACAAGATGAACCTGCTGGATATTTTAAAAACATATTAACTTTAATGGAGGGGTCAACTCCATGCATACAAAAAATCATGGAGTGTTCATACTGAAGCCATTATTGGTTTGCTGTCCTAAAAACACTAATCTATCCTATTAATGATTCTTACTATGATGAGTATTCAAAAAAAACAATGACGCATTGTTTGAACTGTAATACCAAAGGGGTTATTTATAGTTGCCCTTGTGTGTGTTAAATAACTATATGCAGAGGAGTTAACACTGCCACAAAACACAAACATCACACATCTTGAAACTAAGCTGGTTGCCAAGCCTGTCTCACAGTCAAACTGTTCCCCCCTGCCCCTCCAGAGGTCCTTACTATATGAACTCACAAAGGTTTAATTGATAAAGCACTTTTCTAGAGTGAACACCAGTCCATGGATTGTCCAACAGACACAAATCTATAGCTCAATTTTAAAAATATGACACAGCTCAGTTCTTGAAGTTAATGTTAAAAGATATTTTAACAATATCAATACAACCAGGGCTTTTTTGTGTTGGCAAGGTGTATCGACACCTCGGCTGCGACTAGTCGTGGTATTGCTGTGTTCTACATTAACTGGTTACAGTACATACTACATTCGGCCATATTGCTTATGGCCTTGTTGCTCCTTTATTGGTTTTATTAAAACGCTATCCCTGATTAATAATTCCATGATGACATCACTGCACCACCACCATTGATGTTTCTATTACAGTGCTGTCAATAGTCAAAGTGTAATAGTAACAATTATTGCACACTTTCTGTAAATCCAATAAACTTCATTTCACTTCTCAAATATCACTGTGTGTGTCTCCTATATGATATATTTAACTGACATTTTTTATCGTAACAACCAACGATTTATACAGGAAAATAATGACTATTAACAAGGTTGCCCAAACTTTTGCATCCCACTGTAAGTAAATGATTATGGGAACTTGTTCTCTTAAGTGCCCTTAAAAATGTAATGAAAAAAAAAAAATTAGCAAAGGAGCTAAAATCCTTCCATATTCACTGTACCTGTGGCGGTCTTACTGTGCTCACTTTTTCAGTACTATCAGTTCCCCACCACATGCCAGAGGTGTGCATGTTTTGCTGATTGGCCACTTCTAATTGTCCTTGTGTGAGTGAGTGTGACCAGTAGTGTGCTGTCTGACATTACAGGACTGTCGCACCCTTGTATTAAAAGCTGTCAGGATGGACACTGCAATAAGTGATTCATAAAATGCATGAATAAAGAGAAGACTGAGGCAGAAGACTATCAGACTAGGCTGAGGGAGCAGAAGGCGCAGTTGTGATATGTTTTTATAATTACAGAGAAGGTGTTAAATTTGCATAGACTTTTGTTTGATTTTATTACCCTCTCACATACTTTGTTGAGGAATGCATTATGAAAGATTTTAGTTTGGATTCAAGCTTAGGTAGAGTGGTTGACTTTTAACTAGAAGAAACCACGCAGTGACAGTAAATGCTATAAAAGTAACACGTTAAACTCATCGGCTTGATGTCAACTATGGTATGTCCTTTCACCTCATTTATATATGTCACAGAAAAAGAAATATATTAGTAAATGCAAGAACAGATAAAAAATGTTAATTCTTTCAGATGCCTGTGTGATAGTAAAGGTACTAATACTGAGTAAAATTTGACATGTTTCAGTTCTTGAAGTTAATGTTAAAAGATAATTTTTATTTTTAGGACTTTTAATCAGAACAAAGAAAAGATTTGAGCATCTCACCAATCTTTTTAAAGTTAATTCTGATATTATGGCACTTGTTCTGACCAATCTTTTATCTTGTTTAGAAAATGTAAATGTCAACAACTACAAATAAAAAAATGACATGAATAGTGAAGTGAATGCAAACATGCTTAAAAGACAAATCTAAATGAATTCTTTAATAAACAAGTTTCGTGGAAAGCAACTACATTGAAAATTCCAGTGTGTGAAACTGTAGTGTGTGTGTATATGATTAGATAGATACTTTATTAATCCCAAGGGGAAATTCACATACTCCAGCAGCAACATACTGATGATAAAAAAAAACAATATTAAATTAAAGAGTGATAACAATGTAGATAAAACAGACAATAACTTTGAATAATGTTAATGTTTACCCCCCCGGGTGGAACTGAAGAGTCACATAGTGTGGGGTCTCCTCAGTCTGTCAGTGGAGCAGGACGGTGACAGCAGTCTGTCGCTGAAGCTGCTCCTCTGTCTGGAGATGATCCTGTTCAGTGGATGCAATGGATTCTCCATGATTGACAGGAGTCTGCTCAGCGCCCGTCACTCTGCCACAGATGTTAAACTGTCCAGCTCCGGGCCTACAATAGAGCCTGCCTTCCTCACCAGTTTGTCCAGGCGTGAGGCGTCCCTCTTCTTTATGTTGCCTCCCCAGCACACCACAGCATAGAAGAGGCGCTCGCCACAACCGTCTGATAGAACATCTGCAGCATCTTATTGCAGATGTTGAAGGACGCCAGTCTTCTAAGGAAGTATAATCGGCTCTGTCCTCTCTTGCACAGAGCATCAGTATTGGCAGTCCAGTCCAGTTTATCATCCAGCTGCACTCCAGGTATTTATAGGTCTGCAACCTCTGCACAGTCGCCTCTGATAATCACGGGGTCCAGGAGGAGCCTGGGTCTCCTAAACTCCACCACCGGGTCCTTGGTTTTGCTGGTGTTCGCACCATTTAACAAAGTCCTTGATTAGGTTCCTATACTCCTCCTCCTGCCCACTCCTGATGCAGCCCACGATAGCAGTGTCGTCAGCGAACCTTTGCACGTGGCAGGACTCCGAGTTATATTGGAAGTCCGATGTATATAGGCTGAAGAGGACCGGAGAAAATACAGTCTCCTGTGGCGTGCCTGTGTTCCTGACCACAATGTCAGACCTGCAGTTCCCGAGACACACATACTGAGGTCTGTCTGTAAGATAGTCCATGATCCATGCCACCAGGAATGAATCTACTCCCATCTCTGTCAGCTTGTTCCTAAGGAGCAGAGGTTGGATGGTGTTGAACACACTAGAGAAGTCCAGAAACATAATTCTTACAGCACCACTGCCTCTGTCCAAGTGGGAGAGGGATCGGTGTAGCATATAGATGATGGCATCCTCCGCTCCCACCTTCTCCTGGTATGCGAACTGCAAAGGGTTGAGGGCATGGCAGACCTGTGGCCTCAGGTGGTGAAGCAGCAGCCGCTCCATGGTCTTCATCACATGTGACGTCAGAGCGACAGGCCGGAAGTCATTCAGCTTCACTAGGACGTGATACCTTTGGGACTATAAAATGACACAAAGAATACAAATGAAGATTTGGGGTACCACTTTGTCAACCCAGTATAATTTGGCAGTATGAGTAGATTAAATGCACAATGAGTTGTGTTTGGACACAAGTCCAAACAGAACCGAAGTAGATTACTGGTTTGCCAGTTTATGAAAAAAGATGGTAGGAAATGGTGGGTCCAAGAGGATGGACTCCAGAGATAATGTCAGTGAAGTTAGGCCATCAATCACCCGGGCTGCAGCAACAGTGAGAAAGGATCAGAAAACAGTGCCAACGCCTGGATTGGTGGGTAATTACATGTACTGGAGCCCTTAAGCTGCCTCCCATGTGCACATGTGTGACTCCGGGAACCATAATGTTTGGGACACAGCAATAGAAGGTCTATTAAAGTCATCATATTAAGCTTGAAGTCTGTGATTCATAGACATCACCATGTGCTGAGGACCTTTTCTGGTGATGCTTCGGCCAAGCCTCAAATGCAGCCATCTTCAGCTCCTGCTTGTTTCAGTTTTCTTGTCCCCTTAAATGATCTCTTTGGAATATGGAAGGCCAGCTCAGTAGGACATAAATCAGGTAACTGACTTCGCCATTCAAGAGTTTTCCAATTTTCAACTCTGAAAAACTCCTACATTGCCTCAGCAGTATGCTTTGATCATTATCTTGTTGTAGGATGAAGCGGGATCCAATGAGTTTGGAGGCATTGACTGAAACTTGAGCAGATCAGATTTTTCTACACGCCTCAGTATTCATTGTGCCACTGATGTCAGCAGTTCCATCATCAATGAAGAGAGGTGTGCCAAAACCTGTGGCAGCCATACATGCCCAAGCCATAACACCCCCAGCACCGCCATGTTTAACAGATGAGGTGGATCTCAGGCAGTTCCTATTTGGTCTCCACACTTTGCTCTTGCTATCACTCTAATGCAGGTTCATTTTTGTCCCCGTCTGTCCACAAGACCTTTTTCCAGA
Organism: Polypterus senegalus; assembly: GCF_016835505.1. Classification (NCBI taxonomy): domain Eukaryota; kingdom Metazoa; phylum Chordata; class Cladistia; order Polypteriformes; family Polypteridae; genus Polypterus; species Polypterus senegalus. Next base: position 180,078,797 of record NC_053160.1, on the reverse strand, counting down.
TTTCTGTAGGCTCTTCTAAGTTCTTTTTCCCAAAGTGTACTTTAGCCATCCTGTTTTTGTGGCAAATTAGTGGTTTGCATCTTGCAGCATGGCCTCTGCATTTTTATTCATGAATTGTTCTGCTGATAGTCGTCTCTGACACATCCACATTGGCATTCTGAAGACTGTTTCTGATCTGTCTGACAGGCATTTGGGGGGTTTTCTTTACCATAGTGAGGGTTCTTCTGTCATCAGCAGTGGAGGTCTTCATTGGCCTATCAGTCCCTTTGTGATTACTGAGCTCACCAGGGTGTTCTTTCTCCTTCATGATATTCCAGACATTTGATTTAAGTCATCCTAAGGTTTTACCAATGTATTTAATGGTTTTATTCTTGTTTTTTAGACTCATAATGGCTTCTTTGACTTTCAATGGCACATTGGCTCTTGTCCTCATGTTGAAAAATGGTAACCATAGACACCAATGGGTAGAAGCAAGCTGAGGTAAATTATGATAGTTTGGAGGGCTCTATCTATCTATCTATCTATCTATCTATCTATCTATCTATCTATCTATCTATCTATCTATCTATCTATCTATCTATCTATCTATCTATCTATCTATCTATCTATCTATCTATCTATCTATCTATCTATCTATATCTATCTATCTATCTATCTATCTATCTATCTATCTATCTATCTATCATAGGTTTAAGATACCAAGGACATTAAGTAATTTTTTCAAATGTGCTTTCATTCTAATTTTTTTTACATTTTTAGTAAGGTTTATTGTAATAAGCAGGTTAGGTTTTACTTGCTGCATTTTCTACTACTGCATAGGACCTCCTTTTGCTGCCAAAACAAGTTCATTCTTTATGGCATGGATTCCACAAGATGTTGCAAATGTTCCTATGAAATTCTGGTCCATGTTGACATGATTGCATTACAAAGTTCCTGCAGACTTTGTCCACTGCACATTCAGGCTGTGAATCTCCCATTCTACCACATCCCTAAGTTGTTTTATTGGACTCATATGTGGTGACTGGGAAGACCATGTCATGAGACGAGTTTCAGATGACTTTTGCTTTGTGGCACTGTACATTATCATGCTGGAAGTAGCCATTAGAAGATGGGTAAATTGTCGCCACAAAGGGATGGGCAGCAGCAAAACTCAAATAGACCATGGCATTCAAGCGATGATGTTCCTGTGGCAGGATCTAAACTGTGATGGATGTTTTCAACTGCATGAGTCACTAGGTTATATGTTTTGAGAATGCTCTTCATGTAAGCCATTTTGATTTTAAAATTGTGGCCTCTTCCCTCACATAGCCTCAGATTTAAAGTTACTTCCAATCCTATCAGAGCAATATTCAGAGTAACACCATATGAAATAATGTAATGGCATGCAATGAAAAAAATCTACTGTGGTATCCTGAACAAGCTCATCTTATTTAACTGGAGGAATCCTAACCCACCTACTGTATGTAACTCAATTGGAAATGATGTGTTATTCACCCATCCTTTTTCTAAACTTGCTTCTCCTGAAGTGTTTGTAGTGTAGCTGGTGCCTATCCCAGAAAGAATTGGACACAAAGTTGGAACAATCTCTGGACAGGGCGACAGTCCATCATAGCACTCTATATCATGATTGTGAAAAATAACTTACTTAAAAATGCCAAATGTATCGATTTAAGATGATAATTCTTGTTATGTGAATATTTATGTATTTTTGTCATCTGCTGCAACACTGCAATTTCTTTCGGGATCAGTACAATTTCCATCTATCTCATATAGTGTCTTTCCTATTTGTCTTATCTTGTTTTTTCACATTATCAGATTTCTCTTGGAAATGTGTTCAGTCATCTTTTTTACCTATTCACTAAAAGTCCTTTATAAACTGATTTTCTAAAAAAAAAAAAAAAGTTATTTTTACTATAGTATCAAATACTAATTATTAGTTGTTACACGGGCCTCAATTGCCTATTCTTCTAAAACTTTTTCTTGTGTTCATCTTACAAACAGCAGCATTCTGTTCATTTTTTACACAGTGCAATGTTCACGCTCTGCGCTTTCATTTCTTCCAATTCCAGCTTCGGTGTCATTCAAGTTTAAGATCCGGACAGCACTATTTTCCCACCGTTTTCTTCTGCGGAGGAACACGCAATCGTAAGCTGCATGAGCTCGAATGTTTTGAGAGGATTCAACTAACCCCGCTAGCTTTTTTAGGTCCGCCTTGTGGCGGCCAACCTATTATGATGTCATTAGACCGACAGGTAACTTATCCAGTCGTTTCTGTAGAATCGAGTCTCTAAAGGCGGTCACTTCCTCCACAATTGTTTCCCGATGGCGGCCTGGATTGAGTCGGGGTTGGGGGTGGTGGTGAGGGATGACGATCGGGAGGGGGCGGGTTTGATTCAGGGATTTTTTTTAACGAGTTGACAGTTCTGTGATTGACTGGCAGCTGATTCCAGGGCCTATCCTGGGGCAGCTCCCCGCCCCCCTGTTCACGTAGAAGCTGTGTGATTGACCAATAGGAATGGAAGGGGGCGGGAATGGCAAAGCAAAGTGTCGTGTTGCGTGCTTTAGCTTGGTAGGTTGAAGTGTGTGAGGCCGTTCGTCAGCTAGTGTGTCGGGGCGGATAAAAAAGGAAAACGAAATTCCGTTGATAGTAATTCCAAACTCTCAAGCTTTAAAAGTTGGAATTTCTGCTCCCTGTTCGTGTTCAATTTGAACTTGTTCTGTAGGATAGTTTTTGGAGGTGTATTTTACTTGGCGGAAGAGGTTTATTTTTAAGATGTTTTAACCCCCCCCCCCATCCTGTAAAGTGTCGTATTAATACTTTTGAGTTTTATTTAGCGGGCTTAAAACGCCGATACGCAGTATATGTTTTCTTTAAGTTTTTTCTGGATATTCTTTTTTCACTTAAAATTGTTTGCTGATTTATCAGAGAGATTACATGTTTACTGGCAGGATTTATTGTTGCCTCCTCGCTCCTTAAAAGCAGCGGGACCCGAGTTCCTGGAAGGAACTGTTCAACGGGGGAAGGACTCCTCGCTTTGATTTCCAGAGCTCCGAAGCCCGCTAATCATCAATCCAGTGTCGAGGTGAGTTTGTATATATGTGTGTGTGTTCTTGTGAAGATAAACGCGTGCCACAATGGTGTTTACGCACAGGCATCAGAAGTGGCCTGGGCTTGCCTTAAGTAATCCTTTTATTACACCGTTTGGGGTTTGTTGTTTTTGGACAGTTGTGCACTGCTTTGCTTGTATCTCCTGTTGCCTTCTGTGCACTCAGTTATCCTTTCAGTAAGGGGGACATTAATGCACCGAGGTGATTTTTTCCCCCTTCTGTTACGTAATCTAAACGTAAATACACAGTTACACTCTTAACTGTTTTCATCCCGTGTGCTGCAACTAGACTGATTATACTAAGTTTGCTTTTCATGAAAGACTCGCGAGTAGCAGCCCGCAGAATACATCAAAACGTGCTCGCCAGTTGGCACTCGTGTCCTGAGCACGGTTTTTGTTTGATTCTCCCATATAGATCACTCGATTACGTGGTCCGGTAAATAATTTTGTGGTACGGAATGTTACATTTATTTGCATAATTATCATATATCTGCTTCTTGGGTCATTTTTTATGTTGTTCTGGAAGAGCCAAACTCCATTCTATCAAAAAAATATATATCGTGAATTTTAAGAAACAAATGATGAATTTCAGGGCCAGCGTTTTAGCAATTCATTGGGAGCATGTTGAGAATCAAATCAAGTTATATTTATCACTTAATTATGCATATAGTATATGTTTCTTAAATACCTTCAGTACCATGCGGCCATTGTTGTTAAGAGGTAAACTGAGAGTTATTTATTTGTCCCCAAGGGGAAATGTAAAACTTTACAGAAGATCAAAAGAGAAATATTATGACTAACAAATGTGAAACAAACAGCAACCCCCCCAACACTTATAGGAACTTAAGGCTTGGATACTGGAGGGCTGCTGCTGTCCATAACAGACTTGTAGGTGGCAGTAAGATGGCAAAATCTGTCCAAACGAACATTTTAAAGCCATTGGCATTTAAATATAGCAGGTGCAGCTTGTTGTGTCCACAAAAGAAACATGTCGTTAGATGTGTGGTCCATCCAAAGATGGCTGGCTGAAGACACCAGCATTCAGGTGCATGAGCCTGTGGGGTCCTTGATAATGGACTGTTTGGCAGAGAGCAATTTTTGAGGCTGAAAGACTGAGTGAACGCCACAAGAAATAATCCTGTTACATTTTTCTTTTCTCCCTGCACGCATCAGACTATACATATAATGCCAAGTCATGTTACTTGCCTAGATTTTGTGATCATTCTGCACTTGAGGGATATTTTCATAAAGGGGGTGAGGGAGAGACACAGTATAAGAGTCAGGTGAAGAACTTTGTTTCTCACTGCAGAAAGAATTGCCGGCAACTTAACACCAGCAAAGCCAAGGAACTGATTTTTGATTTTTACCAAAGAACCTCAAAGCTTGGTCACTGTTCAAGGAGTGGATGTACAAGTGCTGCATTTTAAGTCTTTGGTGGTCTACATTAATGACAGGCTGAACTGGTTTTTAACAGAAATGAACTACAGAATATAAGAAAGGGCAGAGAAATGTTTTTTTTGTCTTAGGAGGCTGCACACTTTTAATGTGGGTAATGACATTTTTCACACATGCTATAACACTGATACCCAGTGCAGTTTTATACAATGTGGTTTGCTGTGCTGGTAACATCCATTCAAGAGAGGCTCACCGAATCAACAAAGTAATTAAAAAGACAAATTAGATTAGATAGAACGTTATTTGACCCCAAGGGGAAATTGGGCTTTTTGTACAGAAGCTCCTTAAATAAAAGCTCTTTTAAGTTATGGGACACACTCTTGACTTGGAGGAGAGATTGAAGACAGAATTGTGTACCATTATGAACAATGCGGCAAATTATCTTTCAGACACACAAACGATAAATACTTTTACGGCAAGAAATTATTCAACAGAAGTGTGTCTAGGAATGCTACTGGGGCCCCTTTATATCAACAGTAGTACACCTGCATAATACATGATTGGGTCTGTAACTGCCAAGTCGCATAATTTTTCTTTTTAACATTCTGGCATATATTTGTGCAAGGTTTGTTGTTTGTCATAATTTGTTTGTTATTGAGCTTGTGTAAAAAGCCATATTTCCCCCTGGGTCAAATAAAGGTCTATCAAACGATTGGTCGATCTAAATGGTTTGTTGCTGGACTCCAAGACTGCAGTAAATAAGGACAGTAAACAATAACACAACTTTACACATTTCAAAGAAATTAATGTGTTAAATTAATGCAATAGTATGAAATGCATTACACTAGAATTACAGAAAATGTGACAAACCAACTAATAATAACCACTTACCGGTAGCTCCATACAAGTCAATGGGCAATAGAACATTATGTAGCACTAGACACTTTCCTCATTCAAGGTGTGGGTATACTAAAGGGGTAGGGAGGAGACTCATCCTCAGTCTACCTGAACAGGTCTTCAGGCAGCCTTACTGTTTTCCTGACCACAGCAGAGCGAGGAGCTGTTGATTCTTTGCCTTGGTCCGATGTCCTGGATTTGGAATTAAGTTGTTGCCAGTGCTTGGTGCACATATATTTATCTTAACTATTAGATGAATGAAATCACTTTTTAAAGTTTTCGTATTAGTTAATATTGATGTTTGCGTTTCACCATAAGCTTTGGATTTACAGCTTTTCAATCAGCTATTTCATCTTTGCAGTTAGTGTCCGCAGATAGGCTCCACCACAGGCTGTTTGTCTATACAACATGGCCTATTCTCACTACTCAATTCATCCTTTCATCTTCTGATTCTGAAATCATTTACATTTATTTGCTTAGCAGACGCATTTATCCAAAGTGACTTAGAAAAGAGGTTGGTATAATCTAGGACTGTACATTGTTCTGTCTTATATTTATATTTTTCTGTTGTCTATTTTGTGAGTGATTAAGGTCTTTTAGCTATATTCCCCTTGTTTATGATATATAAATAAACCAGTAATGGCGCACTGCATGATGACTTGAGCATTCCCAGTTTTCATCCTCTTTCTCTGTACGTTTATCATTCGTTTGCTCAGAGGTTGATGCGCTTGCTGCTTCCTGAACAGCTCTTCTTTTCTTCATCCTAGCGGCCCGTTTCTTTTCTTCTTTCGTCGGTATCTTTTCGCATTAAAAGTGATGGTCATTGTTTGTTTGTGTTGCAATTACTTAGTACGTTTTCATCCATTTTTTAGTTAAACTGGCATTGAAGTCTTCAATGTGCCTCAAGAATGATTTAAGATATGAAGAGGTAGTAGGAATGAGAACGGCGTCCATACGCATGTGCTGCTTGGCCGCCCTGTTGGCTTCTGCCGAGAGTTGATTTTACAATAAAATAAAAAGTGGAATAACCTTGGAGGTCAATCATCACCCCGAAAGCAGATAGTAGACGTCACTTAGCATATGTTTACCAAATTTCAGGTCTATAGATCAAACGATCTGTGAGCTACAGGTGGTTTAAAATCCTGGACAGACAAATGAACAGCCACGGCAGCATATTATATGTAAAGATGCTGTTGTAATCAAAATGGACTGTTTGGGAGCAAGTGTTGCAGGGCAGGGTAAATTGATCATCATAAATGAAGAGCTCAGAACAGAATACAAGCTAGTTTCAACTTCTAGATTTTCTTTTTCAAAATTTGAACAGGTAGTATCAGTTAGAAATTCACCAAACAAGTCAGTCTTCAAATGTTTCTTAAATACATTGAGGGAGTCAGAGTTTTGAATGGGCAGCTCATCCAACCAGCTAGGAGTTACACATGAAAAGAGTTTAGACTGAGATTTAATACCATGCAGAGTTGGCATCACTAGACCTTGTTCAATAGCAGACCTGAGTGATTGAGAAGGAGCGTAAGGCCTCACAGGTGTCTCTGTATATAAAGTGCTGACCCATGGACTACTCTGTAAGTGAGCATCCAGGAAGCCAGTATAGAGCTCTGAAAAAGAGAAGTGACATGTGCCAGGCCTTCGCTTGTTGAACAACAGATTTGCTGCGACATTCATAGAACCATCTGCATCTGTTTGGTGACATATGCCAGTACTCCTGCCAGCAGAGTCACAATAGGCTGGAGGTGATAAGACCAATGCCTAGACTAGGTGTTGGGCCACATAATCTGTTAGACATGATCTGATCTTGCAGATGTATCTCCTGTTCTAAGTCAATATGGAACGGTCCATACAGTCGTGGCCAAAGGTTTTGAGAATGACCCAAGTGTTGGTTTTCCACAAATTGTGCTGATTCGGTGTTTTTAGATCTTTTTGTTAGATGTTTCTATGGTATACTGAAGTAGAATTACAAGCATTTTGTACGTTTCAAATACTTTTATTGATAATTACATTAAAGTTATGCAAGAGTCAATATTTGCAGTGTTGGCCCTTCTTTCTTTTTCCAAGACCTCTGCAATTCACCCCTGGAATGCTGTCAAACAATTCATGGGCCAAATCCTGACTCATGGCAGCCCATTCTTGCGTAATCAATGCTTGGAGTTTGTCAGAATTGGTGGGTTTTTGCTTCTCCACCTGCCCTTTTGTGGATTCACCACAAGTTCTCAATGGGATTAAGGTCTGGGGAGTTTCCAGGCCATGGACCCAAAATTTCCGACGTTTTGTTTTAGTTTGTTACTTTTGCCTTATAGCACGGTGCTCCATCATGCCGGAAAAGGCATTGTTGGTCACCAAACTGTTTTTGGATAGTTGGGAGAAGTTGCTGTCAGAGAATGTTTTGGTACCATACTTTTGGCCACGACTGTACTTCAATATAAATTACACTTCAGTGATACCGAAGGAAATAACACAACAGAAGTTTTTAAAGTATAATTAAATCACTTTTATCCTCCATTACTTCATGTAAAGGAGTTTAAACATTGTAGTTTTGGAGCTGTTTATAACAGAATACAGCATTCTATACAAATACAATAAATAACATAAGTTAATCAACATCTTTGTATCAATCTAGATTATAAGACACTAATGTGTGTGGGTATGTGATCTGAATGGTGAGTCTGCATGGTCCGTTACACTGTGGTTGCTCAGTCAAGCACAACTGAAACAGGCGGTACCAGGCAGGTGAGGTGGACTCAAACAAGAGTACTGACGAAAGCAGAGAGTTGTCATCAATCGGGAAGTATTTGCAAAAATACTAATGATATTTTCACAGCAGGTAATAGGGGTCCGTCTACAATCTGCGGTAGTTAAAAAGCTGGCAGGAGGTGAGCAACACATTTCAAAATTGGAGTCTGAGAAGCTGGCTTTACAAGAATGTGAACTAAAGAGTAAATGCTGGCCAAGACAAGCTCAGATACAAGAGAATACTGAAGAAAGATGTTGGACAAACGCTGAGGGCTCCCGTAAGGCAAGGGATACCAAATAGTTCATTTTTAAAATAATTGATATTACATGTCTTAGACAGGTGACATACCAAGTACATAGTAACCAGTTGTCGAGTTGCGCAGTTATTAAGGAGATTTGCAAATGGTTTTATATGCATTTCCGATATTCACATCGTCATATGTGAGAGAATACATGAGAAAGTGAGGAAAATTGGCTAAATTACTGGTTTGTGAGGCCTATGTCTCTAGGAAAGAAGTAAATCAGGTGTTTGTTAGTTGTATTTTAATTAACGTGAAACATTTACCAGAGGGGAGTATTTGAGACAAGTGATGACCTGGGTGAGATGAGCCAGTGGTGATCTTTGTCATGGCTTATCATATTATAGTCCGGTACCTTTAACTCTTTTACGGCGGATGTCGACTGTTGTTGAGGGCCAAGGGGAAGAGGGAAATAGTGAGTTTTGTCAATGTTTACAGCTGATTATGTTATAGGAAGGCCCTCTTTGCTAGGAGGACTGTTAGACTTGTTGACTTGAGGTCGAATTTTAGTGTATGCATGAGTTGCGTAGAGTAAACAATGTCTAGAATGGCATCGACATCAGATGAGAGAGTGAAGAGAATACGCAAAGCAAAATGCTCTGTGTGCATTATTTATTTTTTGGTTTTTCACGTGTTATCTCTGGATCGGACTTTGACTTAACTAACTCTGAGTGCAAACGATCTGGAAATCAAAAATGAAAGACAGGTAGCTGTTTTTATTTTCAGAAAGTGTCTTTCAGCTTATGAGTGATGAGAAAAACAGGTATGTGAATTTACTTACTGTAGAGGCTCTTGAAACAAACAAAACAGAGTGACATTTGTCCTAAATAAGTATTTCATTGATTTATGTGCGACACCCTTACTTTTTAGAAAACTGAGTTTTTTAGGGAAATTGTTCAGCCCCGGGAGAAAAGGAAAAAAAAAAAAAATAATTAGCCCTAAAAGAGTTAAGTTATTAATTTTATGTACACAAATAAATGTGGAGTAAAATGAACCAGAAATGGAATCAGATCAACAATTCCAATAATATTTCATTTGAAACTTCAAACACATTTGGTCAAATGGGTGTGTACATTCATATTTAAATACAAATGTTTGTTAAAAGCTACTTGTGCAAACATTTTGCAAATCAATAGGCTTGGTCCCATGGTAAAATCCCAGGTAAATTCACCAATTTGTGTGATAGTTATTGCTAGACATTGGTCAAATTGTTTTTGAAGGATATGGGGTTAAGTACACGACCAAAATAATAGGCCTTGAGCCTGTAATAAGATGAACATAATTGAAATGTTTGAAGAGGATAGGTCAAGTTTTTCTGAAGATGTCATTGTACATCTGTCTGAGGGTGGATAACCGCTACCACCATACAATGCAAAAAGCTACATTTTCTGACAAATTCAGATTTTTACATGTAAAAATAAATTCTGATTTTCTTCTGATGCGCACATGCAGATGCCATGTTAAAATCAAATTTTCTCAGTGTTTTGAACAGCTTAACTCTGTACAACGTGTGTGTTCCTGTCACTAAGCTTCCATTTATATGGGGGAAAAAATTGGATTTACTTGCATGACGAAATGTTTGGCATTGCTATAGGATTATCTTCACATTAAATAATCTATACTAATAAAAGGCAAAGCCCTCACTGACTGACTGACTCATCACTAATTCTCCAACTTCCCGTGTAGGTAGAAGGCTGAAATTTGGCAGGCTCATTCCTTACAGCTTACTTACAAAAGTTAAGCAGGTTTCATTTCGAAATTCTACGCGTAACGGTCGACAACGTCCGCCACGTTGAACTTTCTTATTTATGGCCCCATCTTCTCGAAATTTGGTAGGCAGCTTCCCTGCGCTAACCGAAACCGATGTATGTACTTATTTCAGTGGTATGACACCACTGTCGGCCTCCATATTGAACTTTCCAATGGTCTTTGTTACTTATGGGCCCATCTTCAAGAAATTTGGTACGCAGGTTCCCAACGCTAACTGAATCCTACTTGCGTACATATATACGTCCATAGCCTGCAGCTCGGTTGCTGTGTGAGGCGGCATTTGGTCCCCCATCCCCACGCCTCCCACGTTGTTGGCTGCCTGCCTATATAAGGCCGTCCGTCGCTCCAGTCTCTACATTCTCTTCCTTGCTTTGCCACGGGATTCACGTCTCCCTGCTGGTAACTGCAGCCTTTTTATTTAATCCACGGCTTCTCCGCTGTTTTATTCTTCGTTTATTACGATTATAGTTATTGTGTAGGTATTTTAGACTTACTTTACATTGTTCAGATACCCATTTCCTTTATCGTTCCAACCGTACCCCATTAACATGTCTATCGAGGTGATCACCATCGATCAAAGAACTGTCACTTACCGAGTGGTTTCCATGCCCGGAGATGGCACCTGCCTTTTCCATTCTCTGTGTTACATATTGCATGGCCATATCAGGCTCACTTTTGATATCCGGAGGAACATTGTGTCTTATGTATTGCATGACTGGGACAGGTTCAAGGTGTGGACTGATGACGGTACAGGAGATAATTATACTACACAGGAGCACTAGAAGAGTGAAATGCTTAAGCCCTTCACCTGTGGTTCTGCATGTGAGTTGATGGCTGCCGCTGAATTGTTCGGTTGTCGCTTTCAAGTGTACCGAAATGGCCAAATATTTTACACCTTTGGACAGCCGCCAATGCCTCTTAAACATCTTAGATTCACAGGTGACGATTTGAGTAGTGGACACTTTGATGTTTATGAATGTTTAAACTCTCAAAAGCTGGATGCGAAGTTATCGATGAAACCGTTTGTATGCTTACAACGCTTGACAGATGGCGAATGTCACTTCAACACAACAAGTCCTGCAAATACTGTCGTAATTGAAACAACCCATGAAACTCAAACCGATTATGACAGCAGCAATCCAAGCTGTGAGATTTGAGGCAAGATTGCTTTTCACATGGCCAACTGTATGTTGCATGCTCAAGAGTAAGTTCAGCGCATAGCTTGGTCATATTACAGCTGGAGGGCCGAACTGACAACGTGGTATACAAAGAGATCCTTAACAAATAATTATTGGTATATTTTTCCCTCAGTTTAAAAAGGTTTACTTCTTAATAAAAATTTTAAGGCAGTACTTTGCAGCTGCGAAGCGCGGGTATTTTGCTAGTAACGTATAAACAGAAAAATAAAGCTAATATTTCCCTCTTGAAAATAATTGTTTATACTTCAACGTTTGGAAAGATTTTTTTCCCTCTATTTGGAGATTGAAGTTTCCACACATGGAGTAATTCTGATTACACTATATGTTCCCAATTTCTTTTCACATGGCCATGGTAGAAGGAGCATTAGTATATCTGGGTATTCAGTCCTATTTGAAAATCTGTGAATTTCTTATGTTTTGTATGAGTCTACCATTGGGTATTCTACATATGCAGAAAATTCAAGACCATGGTGACACTACCTAGGTGTGAACATCCTACAGCAATGTTCCTAAGATCAATAAGGAACCTAGTTCAGGGTGTGCTAAATAACACTGGGACCCTTTCAAAGGTTTACCAGATTACTTCCATATAAATTGAAGTTTTGAGTCAAAAATTCATAATCGAGGTAAGTTTAGACTCTGATTCTGTGTCATTCAAAACATAAAGAAAAGTTGATTTTATCATTGTGTCTATTTGTTGACTGTGTGTGTGTGTCTGGAAAATTGAAATTGAGGTCTTAAAATTACAATTCATTTTTTGTAGAAAGATGAAGGCTTTTGCGGTTTGTTCCTGGATGACTACATTCTAGCAAAGATTTAAAAAATTTAGAACGACCGGTTTCCAGGATATCAATTTTTAACACACAGATATATGTATGACAGTAACTCCTGAAAAAAAATGAACCTGTGTTTTATTTTTTTTTCTTCTTTTGTACAATTTTCATTGTGTTTGTCTTATTACAGGCTCCAAGTCAGTTGTTTTTGGTCCATTACTTATCTCCGTATACTTCAAAAACAGCTGCCCTCGAAATTGTTTCAGTCTGCTCTGTATAGGCATGGGACCAGGCGCATTGATTTGCTAAATTTTTGCAAGAGTAGTTTTTGAGATACATAATTTATTTAAATACACACACACACACACACACTCTCAAATTTATTAGTGAAGACAGCTTGCTTTGCCCTACCATACTGGATGATGATGAGAGAGTTGAACAAACACACACACACACAAACACACAACCTGATCTCTATAAGGTCAATGTGGACAGAGCCATTATGCCATTTGTGTACCAATCTGCTTATCTGTACAGCTTGTTTAGTTTCCAATTAAATTTTATTGAAGTTTTTCTCTTGAATTTCCCATTTACTCTACATTTGTGTACATAGTAAATATTATGTAAGTTAATGTACTTGATTCTGTTATTGTACAGTCAGTTGTATTGTTAAACCTTCTGTTGAGTATTTTCCTGCAGTAACACTAAAGTTTAATTTACAGGGATGTACTGTACAGACCATTTTATAGAGGGTTTTTTTTTTTATTATATAAACACATGTAATATCCTTGCCATTATAACAAGCTCAATAACAAATTGGGTTCATGGCGGGGAAACCTGTAGAAATGCTTAGCTTTCAGTAACAAAAGTTCACAAAATATAATTTGAATGGTGCTGTAGATTTTTGCAGTAATTTTCTGTTGATTGATTAAAATTGTAGTTACTGTTTGCAACGAAAACCGAGTTTGGCCAAGAAATAACTATTGGAAAAAGAAATCTTGTATACCTTGTTTACACTTCGATCACAACACATTCCATTTATCTTTCCATCTGCACTGCATTTATACCTTTTGGATGTGGGATATTTACGGTAAAAACAAAAAAAAAAGGGTTTGGTATTGTACCATATGTTTCTGAAGAACATCATATATGTAAGTTAAAGTTGAGCTGGAAATCAGGCTTCTAGCATGACAGTAAACACTGACATTTCAGCAAATCATCCAGCATCTGAATTTAGAGGAAAAAAATTGGTGTTTTGGTCATGCCAAACCCCCAATAGAAATTCACATGCACGAAAGAAATGGTAGGGACTGTGCATGTGAAACCTGGAGCTGCTGAAGCATTCTTGTGAGGAAGAATGGGCAAAAATTCCTCGAAGCAGATGTGAGAGACTGATTAGTAACTAGAGGAAATGTTTGGTTGCTGTCATAAATGCTAAAGGATGTGCCCTTGCTTACTCAGTTAAAAGGTTCAGTTGCACTTGCATGCAGAGATTGCAGAGTTTCTGAAACAATGCACTGTATAGCTTTTATCTCTGTCTGTTATTTGAATTCCTCATTAAATATTAGAATTAAGATTAGATTTTTTTTTTTGTTTTTTTGAGACATGCAGGGTTCACAGACTTTGAAGCAACACTACGTTATTATTTTGCAATATTTTATTGGTAAATATGTACACTGCCTGCGTTTTTATATTTAAGTAAAGGAAACATTAAAATGTTGTGAAGAACCATCTGCTTTTCTGATTTCCCGATCTGTTTTCCTCTTATTGCAGTCCGTTCTGTTTTTCAAGCTGTGGTCATGAGGTTTAACACTTCATATTTGATCAATTTTTTTGTCTTTTCCAAGTTGTCTGTCTATCCTTTTAGCAATACACTAGGCTAATTCACAATCACTTTTTAATGTTTTAAATTAAGTGATCCATTATCTAGCACTTCTAGATGCCAGAAAGTTGCTTTTACATTTTTTCCCCCTATAAACAATTTAGCTGTTCGTTCACTCCGTAGTCTTTTCGGAATTTTGGTTCTGCCTTAATTGACTGGGTGCTTCTTTCATAGACTGTACAACATCATGCAGATTGTATAAACATTACCTTTCATTCATTAAGTGGCATGTTAAAATAACATTGCCATGAAAATAAAGATTAAATATCACTGTCTCATTTTGATTAAACCTCTGAAACAGACATTATGATAAACTTTAAATTAAGTTAAACCTCCATCCATCCATCCTCTTCCGCTTATCCGAGGTCGGGTCGTGGGGGTAGCAGCTTTAGCAGAGAGGCCCAGACTTCCCTCTCCCCGGCCACTTCTTCCAGCTCTTCCGGGAGAATCCCAAGGCATTCCCAGGCCAGCTGGGAGACATAGTCCCTCCAGCGTGTCCTGGGTCTTCCCCGGGGTCTCCTCCTGGTTGGACGTGCCCGGAACACCTCACCAGGGAGGCGTCCAGGAGGCATCCTGATCAGATGCCCGAGCCACCTCATCTGAATTCTCTCGATAAGTTAAACCTTCGTGTATCAAATTTTGTTTCTCAGAACAGAAGTTGAAACTCCAGTAGGTGTACTATACTTAACCTGTGTCTTACATTAAACTTTATTAATCTAATGAGGAAATTCAGATTCATGCAACAGCAGAAACCTAAAAAATAAGGATACAGACTTGCATCACAGATAATGCAGTCAGTCAATCCATCACCATGCAAGTAAGTAAATAAATAAATGCATTTATTTTTATTTATCTAACAAGTACATTGGGTGTAAGCATTGAAATGCCTAATAACATTGGAGAGAAAAGACCCCAAGAGGCACTTCTTAGCACACCATGGTGGAATGAGCCTGTGGCTAAAAGTGTTCCAAGAGAGCGCCTCAAGGATACGATTGCATCCAATTTTGCCACTATTCTCTTTTCCACATCAGCTTCCATTGTGTCCAGAGTTTTGCCTTGTGAGGGAGCAGGCTTTCCTGATAAGTTTATTTAAGCAGTGTGCTTCTTTTGAGCTCTCTTCTTTTGAGCTCTGTTTGCTTCCCCAGGAAACCACAGCTTAGAACACCACACTGGCTACTGTGGACTTGTAGAACATTTCCAGCAGCTTTCTGCAGACATCAAAAGAACCGAGTCTCCTTGTGTTGTCAGACTAGCCGAGTTTGTTGCTCATGTGAACATCTGGGTGCTTATAGCTCTTCACCACTTCCACAACCTCCCCATGAATGGTGACTGGTTAAATGTGTATATGCCCAGAGGGGGCTGGGCGGTCTCATGGTCTGGAACCCGTGCAGATTTTATTTTTTCTCTCCAGCAGTCTGGAGTTTTTTTTGTCCTCCCTGACCATCAGACCTTACTCTTACTCTGTTAATTAATTTTGTTTTATTTTAATTATTACTTTTTTTTCTCTTCATCATGTAAAGCACTTTGAGCTGCATTATTTGTATGAAAATGTGCTATATAAATAAATGTTTTCGTTAAACAACTTTTTGTATTCAAGAACAAAATAAAAAAAAAAAAACATGGAGCTACTGCTCATAACAGAAATAATACAGCAACAGTAACAAATCTTTCTATCATATATAAAAAAAAAAAAAAAATAATCCTGCAACAAGACGAGACTTTTTGGAAGATTTTTTCAAGAACCTGCGAGTTGAGACCTTGGCCATGAGGTTTTTTTTAAGTCATGCACCCTCTCAATCATTTTTGACCATGCACACTGTAATCTCACCTCTCATTTGTGTGTTTCTTCTCTCTCAGCTCTTATAAATTTTAACATTTTCCTCATTTTAAGTTCCCAATTAAAGAAGACGTGTTATGTCCAAATCTTATTGAAGAATTTCATCACGAAGGATTATCAACAGAAAAAATTAGTACACGGGGAAATCCTAGCACAGTGAAACGATGAAGTCAAACAAATTAATGCCAAAAATTACGAGCAGTTACACAGCAAATTGGGTAAATGTGTATTAATAGACTATGCTGGAACAGTTGGTGGTGATTGTGCAGAAGATGAAAACATCAACTTGCAATATCACGAAGAATATCTGCACCCGTTAACAATGTCTGGTTTTCCTCTGCACGAACATGCATGTATCCAAGAAAGGTAATGTAGTACATCTTCCACGGATAACATTACACAACAAATCTTGATATGCCATTCGTATTAAAATGTTAACAGTTTCCCGTTAAAATAGCTTTTGCAAAGAGAATGAACAAATCTCAGAGCCAAGCATTCAAAAAATTAGATTTTTTCAGTAGAGAGAAACACGTTATCACGATGAAAGTCCAAACACAGAATCAAAATTCAGTGCAATATTGACAAATTAAATTCAAAAATTTTTTTTTGTTTTTACAGTAAAGTGTATGTTTAAAAAATTTTTTACTTTCAGATTACTACGTGTTACTCTTTTATAATATGGTTAATTACTCACTGTAATGTAGAATAGTTCTATTATGCATATGTGAAATTCTCATGAAAATAAAAATCTGTTTAAATTGTACAACTGCATCTCCATATGCAAAGAGGCTGGTGCGTAGCACAGGGTTTGGTGAGCGAAGCGAGCAGGGGGCAAAGCCCCCTAGTATACATAAAAACTGAAATAAACGTGGTCCATCTTGGTTGTGCTGTCACAGTTAAAAACCTGAAAACCTATTACTTGTTTCATATCTAGCTATCTATCTATCCATCCATCCATTCATTCATTGTCCCTTAACCTGTGATGTGTACAGTCATATTTGGTGGCTGGTTGAGTAGCAAAATTATTTTTTACTACTATTTTTAGTTGATTTAGTTTGGTGAATTTATTAAAATAATTTTTAATAGCCTCTGGTAGCTTGAAAGTAGGAGCAGAACAGGAGAAAGAGCCAGCTTCAGTGTGTCAGTGTCTCTAATTTGGCCCCTTAAAAACAAAAAAAATCAATAAAATAATTAGTATCTTCATGTTACATCCTAAATGCATTTCTGTTAAATTCAACCAGTGTCTTTGTGTTTGTGATTCATTGTAGAAGCAAAGGAATTGTGCTGAGTCAGCTTATTGAAGACATAAATGAGGTCCTGACACAACAAGCCTTTTTCAAGCTTTAAGACACTCGCTTCCTTTAGCTTGTTACATTAGAGTTTGCCATTTTGTGCTAGGATGGAAGAGAAGTGGTATTTTTAATAGTATAGTAACCAGAAATGCACCATGTTTCAAATGCAGTCTAAATGATGTAAATCTCATGGACAAAAAGAAACGCTTTCTGTAGTTTATTTATGAGCTTGTATTGTTTTTATTATCACTGATTTATTTGTTACACTTGTGCTTAACCAATAATTAACATCCAGAAACCTCATTGCCTGTTATTTTATTTGTTTTGATTCTGGCTTTTTCTAGTACTGAGCAGCAAAGAGCCATAACCTAGCCTGGTCAAAATGGATGCAGTACCCGGATCAGCTCTGGACTTGATGCCTGGCTGTTATATGCTGCTTTCTTAAATGACATCAAATTTATCTGACAATGTGGTAGGCATTTGACATGGCATTAACTTTGCTAAGTCATTACCTTTTATGGTAATCACTATTTAACGGTTTGGTGTCTTTATGTACTGTACTTACTATTTAATTAGTAAAGTCTGAATTTGTATTTTACCTGACACTCAGTGAAGAGTGCTATACAAAAAATAATTGAAAAAAATTGAATTATTTTACATTTTGCAAAAAACTAAAGTCAAGCATCAAAATATCGTTCACATATCCTTCTTTGGAGTCATCGACTATCCCTTAATTGTTGAATAAAATACATATACAATGGTGCTGATTCAGCAGCTTAATTTCCAGTTAGTAGTATTTTTACTTGCTGTTGCACAATTTGCCAATGTAAAAAAAATATATTTGTCTGATTGCTTTTTTTCTTTTTTCTAATGGAAATGTATTTGGCTCAGCGTCTCTTGCAGACTCTCTTCCTGTGTATTGAGAGTTTTATATGGCAACAAGTTCTTTTCAGAATTAGTTACTGGTGCCCTACATGCATGTAGTTAGTTTGTGTTTTATTGTTTATTTTAGTTAGTTCAATTTCAGCAGGCTAGTTTAAAGACAGTGGATATAACAACATATCTGTTACGTTGTAAGAATGTTGGTTTTTTAAGTTTGGGTTTCTTACAAGAAATATACATTTTTGTCCCAGTCTTCCCTTTAGGTGTTACTTTGCATTTGGCATGTTTTGAAAGTGTTTTTTTTTTTTCTTTTTAATATAGATGTGTCTTCAAAACATGTTCTCAAGGGTCATATAAATTTAATTTAAAAAAAAAAAAGCTCTTTAGGTGAAATAGCTTCTGGCAAGGAAAATCCATCTCCTCACGTCTCATTGATGAGATTTTCCAAAAATGACTGGTGGCAACATGTTTTACTTTTTTCTTGTAGGAATTGTTTAGTGTTAATGTTAAAAAGTAGTTATGCCTAAACTGGTAATTGAATGACTAGTGCATTGATTTGAGATGATATGTTTTGTAAAAGCCAAAATTAACTTGTTTTGCACATTAGCTTTTTTAACTTTTTCAGGGCGGATGTCGACTTTTTTCAAGAGGAGTGGTTGAGGGTGGCAATTAACTGTAAACAGTGACCAACCCCATTGTTATGCTTTAATTTGACTCTATTTGGTAGAAGGAAAGTTATCTTTGTTGGTTTGACTGAAATTCACAGCGCTCGTATGAGGAGCGAGGAGCAAACAACGTCAAAAATGGCATCGCTAGTTTGCAAGAGATCGAAGCAAGTGCACAAAGCAAAATACTTTTGATACGTAAGACGTTCCGCATATTATTGCTGAATTGGACTCTGACTTGTCAGACTTCGGTTTTGATGCAGGTAATCAAAAATGTACGTGAGGTGCCAGCTTCAGCTGATTGTTCCCCATCTGATTGTGATGTTGAACAAGTTTGTGTTGTTCTGTGGCTGCTGCTGACACCCCTGCCATGTGAAGACAGACTGGCTTTGTGTGCTTTTCCAAAACAAAAAAATCTCTCAAATAATTTGTCACAGATTATAGTATAAGTAAATTTCAAGTATCATACCACTTGCCCAGTAAGACTGGGAATACACCATTTTAGTATTTCACACATGTTTTAGGGATGTCATAATAACAGAATTTTTGTGTTCGATACCAATACAGTACCAGTGAAATTTTACAATTTTTGATACCATGACAAGAGCAGAAGTCCCTTTCAGTGGCCTTTTATTAAAGTATGTCTGTTATTTAAGTGCCTTTTTCTGTAATATCTTATATATATTTTTTTTCGGGTTCGTCCTGCTTCCACTTCAAAACCGGTCCCGCCCACACGCAGCCGACACAGCATTTCTCAATTCCTATTCGTCCTCTTCCCTTCCCCATGCTGCTTGCGGCCTCCCATACACCTTGCTATTTTCGTTATACTGCAGCGGTTGTTTCCTAAGCCTTTGTTATAAAATGAACGACAGTATCTTCTCTGTCGACGTGTTTTTGTACAACGTCGTCTCTATTCTGGAATCCGGCAACTGTCGTCTCCAGTAACACCTATTCACAACTTCACAGGGAGCCAGTGAAGTTGAGAGAGAGTAGGTGTGATATGTTCAGTGGATTTAGAACAGCAGGTTATTATCCTGGCAGCAGAATTTTGAAGAAGTTGTAAGTGATGGATAAGTTTTTGTGGGATGCCAGTTAGAATATCATTACAGTAATCTATACGTGAGGTGACTCGGGCATTAACCAATACTTCAGTAGTACTGTGTTGCGTAAGAACAGGACGAAGTCTAGAAATGTTTCAGAGATGGAAGAAGGCAGTCCGAGAAATGTTACTTATGGGAGGAATTATTTAATAATAATAATTATTATTATGTAATTGCCATTATTAGTATATAAATGGATATAAATAATTGCATGTAAGCAATTCGCCAAAATCTGCTGTATGTAAACGATACTGTTTTAAATGTTGTTTTTCCATCAGAAAACCCAGTTTCCACGTCTACCTGTATTAGTTTAAATGGCACTTTTGCCACTCGCAATAGGGCAGACACGCTGACGTATCGTGTCGACTGGACAGCACAGTGAATGCGGCGTCTATCTATCTATCTATTTCTATGCTCTTGACCTTTGGTATTGGTTTTGCTCCTTGCTATTTTTGTTATACTGCGACGGTTGTTTCCTAAGCCTTTGTTATAAAAGTATGTTCTTAATCGATGGGTTTTTGTACAATGTCATCTCTATTCCGGGATCCGGCAACTGCCTGTTCCTATCAGTGGGTTATTTCTTGACACAAATCGTCTCTAGCAAAACACCTATTTACAACTGCGTCTTTCAAGAAGTATTTCTTTCTTCTTGATTTTTAAATTCCTTTATCACCATTTTTCATTCCTATTCTTACACCACCGCGGGCGTCTGCTAGTACAATATAACATACTTAAATGTTATCAGTAACAGCAGCTTTGAAATGTTGGTATGTCCTCTATTAGTGCAGTACATGTCGTATTATTAGGGAAATGTGGTTTGTGCTTCGATTTATTGAAGCACTAAATAAATTTCATTTTGGTATTAACAAATGGTTCAGCTCATTTCATTGTTGATGTAGGCAAGCCAGTATCCACTTCATTTGGATTTTGCCTTTTTTCTTCTTTTTTGTTTTCACTTCCTGCAGCTGTTTGGTCCTTTTGTGTAATTGTGAATGCATGTGAGGTTCCCCCATGACTCAGAGTTGTATATGCCTATTAGA
The DNA here is from genome assembly GCF_016835505.1 of Polypterus senegalus. Taxonomy (NCBI): domain Eukaryota; kingdom Metazoa; phylum Chordata; class Cladistia; order Polypteriformes; family Polypteridae; genus Polypterus; species Polypterus senegalus. The sequence goes on along the minus strand of NC_053160.1, from coordinate 180,057,914 downwards.
AAATGGATGGATCTGTAGACATGCTTATTACAATCAGAGAATGAATGCATATCCACTGTTCCTTTTATCTGGACTGTATAAGACACTAATTAAAAGTGATTAAGCTCTCAATCTACTCTCACAAATACGTGACAAATAACTTAAATGATTAGACCTCATCTGATCAGTCACATTGTTTTGCTCTGAAGCATGCCCAAATCTGTTTCTGAACGAATTTCATAATAGGTTAAGAGTGACAGTAACTAGTACGCGGTTTGTTGTGTTTTTTTTCTTTTTAGTGTGATTCCCGCAGTTACACAGGAAATTCTTCTTCATCGAACTCAAAACACTTCCAGACATAATTTCTGCTGTTTTTCTTTTTGATGTGTTAATATGGTGCTGTATCATCACTATTGTGATCTGTTTTTATATTTAGTTTTTACTCATGTTTTTCTCATGTGTTGTTGTGCTTTCTGAAGTAATTTGCCTACTTGCAGTTATGTTTGAGTGCATTATGGACTTTCACTCTGTACTACCGATACTATCAAAAAGCCGGAACCATTATGTTTTCTGGATTTTTGTATTAAGTTGGTACAAAGTATTGGTTCTTATGACATCCCTTCACACATTAGTAAATCATTTCTAGTTAGCTTTAAACAATTTGTTATGAGATAAGCTCATCTGTTTAGTTCAGATGTCCACCAGCCATTAAGTTTCATATTTAAATGCATCATTAAACTCCCAAAGCAGCTTAACCCAGTGTAGCTTCATGGAGACCAGAGTGTATTTTGGTGGCAATGGGCACAAAGCAACAAACAGCCCTGACTTGGGTGCCTCTCCATAGTACTGCCCACTCCCACAGGGGCATTTGGGAATAGTTATTTATCGTAACATACATATCTTTGTGTATATCAAAAAAAATGACATCAGATGCAGGGAGAAAGTGCAAAGTCGACACAGGCAGCAACTGAATGCAGGGTTTCATTCATGGGAAGCAGGATCACGAGGCAGCAACACTGCCAGTGGTGAGAGCCCTATTTAAAATGTGTTTCATTTCAGTGTATTTAAATGTGCGTGTGAAGTTTGTTGACCGGGTGCAGAGGGGCTTAAAGCTTGGCCATGAACATGCCTGTTCTCCCAAATTGTTAAAATTCTGTGCACTACAATCAAAACACATTAACAACTGCGTTGTTCTCACATATGAAAAAATCCATGTTATTTTAATTAATTAGTCTATTATATCTTTAGGACTTTTTTTTTTTCTTTTGCTTATGGAGCTTTCTTGCATCTCGAACCAAATTTCTACTTTTCGTGTTATGTGACCAGCAGTTTTGTTTAAGGTTTCTCTCTCTATCTCTCTCTCTGTGATTTCATTAGTTTATATTTGCTTAAAATTCCTTTGTATGAGGTTGATCTTTATGTGAATATAGCCTGTGAAGTCTGACTTCAAGTGCATGTGTCGAATGAAGGGCAGGGGGAGAGACATACTGACCAGCTCCTCTTTTTGAAAAAGTCTGGAGCTGCACCTCTCACTGGGTAAAGATTTTCTTTTTCATTGATGATAAAAATGGTGGCAGTGTAAAAAAAAAAAATCTTGCAATATTACATACTGTATCCGGGAATCAAATATTGTTTTTACTGAAGTTTTTTTAAAATTTTTTTTAAATTTTAAAAAAAGAGTGAACATAATGCATATGTAACAATTCCCCCTAGTATTAACTAAAGACGTCTCAAATTACCAACACTAATTCTCAATATTCAGACTGAAAAACTTGAGCTGTAATATTCAAAACTGTAGTCCAATTTTGTATATAAATACTTTCAATTTATGTTCTTAATATGAAGTTGTGTTGCCCTATTACACTGTGGAAATAAAAATGAGTCCAAATGTTGAACTTAAGATGAACAGAGCATTTGCTGAAATTTCTGCAGACCTGCTAATGCATGTGGTGCCTATTAATCTTGATATTTGTTCTCAGTGAAACACTGCACTGTATCCTTTTTTCGTTTCCTTCTTACCTCTGTAACTGGCCATGCATATCAGCAGACAGGTTTTCAAAAGCTTTTAAAGTGCTGATTTTGACTAGAAGCACTAGTAATTTTTCCCATGATCCTTCATTGTTTTACTTGGATTCCGTCCTTAATGAATTTACTGGCTTTTACTGCAGATTTCAAAAAAAGCATACAAGTCATTGTTCAGTTGGAAGAATTCTGCTGATCATCTTTACCATTTCCTTTTAAACATTTTACAGAATCAGAATGGTTTATATTTTAAATGGCTTTGTTAATGAAGGCAGAAAACAGAAAGGTACAAGATGAGTTCAATGCCTTGTTTTGTTTTTTCTTATTTGCTAGTTTTTCATTTGTAGCATTCTTTTTCTGTCTGGGGTCAATGGGCAGTAGGGATAAATTAAAAATGTTGACTAAATATTAATTACCTGTTCACTATAAACATTAACTATATGTAATCTTGTAATGTTTGTAATACAGTTACAAACTAGCTTTATTATCCAGCTTTGGTTATAGTGTTGAGAATTGATTGATTGTTTTAGAAGTACTAAGTAAGTAATTGGATACTTTTTGTAATACAATTGTTTTGTTTTTTTTTCCCCACCAGGGGCTAATATTAGTTAACTGGCACCCCTTACTCTTGAACATGGTACATACAACTGCAAATGAGTAAAACATTCCTGACTTGGATCAATTCTTTCTTTTCCTAGTGACTTGACTTTTGTTGAATGTCGCTGCAAATCACAATTTTATGGTATACTGTATTCTTTTGAATTTAAACAGTTAATTAGTAGGAATAATGGGGATTTTTGGTATAATTATAATTTCACTGTAAAGTGGTAGCTTCAGTCAGATCTAGAGATCCTCTGTAGTCCATCTAGGGACTGTGGAGGCAGATGGTGCTTTTCAGACTTTTCCAGCTGGTATCCAGAAACCTTTTCTTTACTTGCCCGTTTTTATTGCTGTCCATTCTCCTACTCTCAGCTAGGGCTGGAAAAAAATCTTAACATTTTTTTTAATAATCCGTCAATATCAATAAATATCACAAGATAAATAAAATCACTTTCTGTCAAGCTTAAAGGTTCCTTTTTACTCCTAAGTGATATGTAAAGATATTACAATGTTAGTTTTTGTTTAAATATTTATTTTCTGTTAGAATTTGAATATGACAGATGTACTGTAGAACATTATACAACTGTATTTCAAATATATAAAATAGGCATATCTGTAAAATAAACTAAAAGCTTTAAGCGTTAACAGGAGAACCCAAACAAAACGCACAACTAAATTCTTTGGTCAGTTCCACATAAGTAAAATGGGAACCGTAACACAAAATTTAACACTTATGGTCAGGATTGAGACTTTTTAAAGTTTTATAAGAGAACACACTAAATTTATTCATCAGCTCCAAATAAAATCTTAATTGTAAAATTCTGAAATCTTTAATCTAAAACTAAAATCTTAAAGCTTTCTAGCTTTACAGGAGAGTACAATGTCCATACTCCAAGGCTATCCATAGTTGTTTTTGAAGGACATTCAGAACAACTGCTTATGTGTATATATAAATTCTGTTTGCAAGTAATTTGTGTATCGTTTCAAGTCACCCTTCTTTGGTAGTATCAACGTATTTGTCTTATACCAGTTTTCTGGTCACCGGCCTGTCTCAAAGATTTCCACACATATTAGTCAAAGAAATACACAGAATCAGTACTGCTGGTATTCCATCTATCCTAATACTCCTGCTCGTTGGCTTTTTGATTGACTTTACTACTTCAAATACAATTCCATTGTCTGTTTCATTGACTACCTTTCTTTCTTTTACAGTCTATCCAATGTCTGCTTTTTTATATACATTTGTTTCAGCAAACGGATCCTTTACATGAACAGTCTGTCTCTTATTGCCTGCATATCAGTTTGTGTATTACTGTATTTATCATTAATTACTCAAAATGTTCTTCGAAAGTTTCCTTTGTAATTGTTCTGTTTGCAACTATGCGTTGGTCAATTTCTTCACATCTACTGTATTTTCAATTCGTCTCTTTTTGTCAGCCCTAGCACACTTCTTTATCGCCTTAAGCAATTCTTCATATTTCATGTTTTTCTCGTTCTGTCTCTTTCTGATGTTCAGCTTTCTCCTATCATCTGATTTCAAGATTTTTAAGTTTTCTTGGGTCTTATTTCTTGTTTGCAATCTTTTATAGCTTCTCTCAAAATTCTTTCCAAGATCATCACTTTGTTGTCCATTTCCATTTTGCTACTTTCTTTTGTATATCCTCTGCATTTGATCTTATTTTATTTAAACCTTATCTCATAGTTCTTGTTGCTTTTGATTTTGAACTTGATGTTGCACAGAACTAATTGGTTGTCTGAGCTTATAATCTACACTCTTTGGCAAACCTCAGAACGTTTTAAAGTTCTTCCATTTCTGTTTCAAAATCATATCAGACAGATTCACTTTTTCTGTCCAGTGACTCCCATGTCCACTTCTTTCTTCCTTGCATTTTGGTGTTAGCAATGTACAGTTTTTATGGTGTGTTTTATTTTTTTATTTCAGGTAGGCACTCTCCTTTTTCATTTTTCTTAAATTTAATTGTATCCCATCACATCCTCAAATCCCACATTTTTTGCTTTCTATCATAGTCTCCAACTATGATCTTGACATCACTTTTCTTAACCGTTGACAGCACATCATCCAGTGTAATGTAAAATCTTTTATTTCCACATCACAGTGAGATGATGTTGATGCATATGCTACTATTATCCTCAGAAACTGGCATGCATTATTTGCTCATTTGCATTATTGTGTCTCATTAGTGAATCCTGTGCCCTCTTACTTAGTGACATTCCTACTCCATCATCATGCTTGCTGTTTCTAGACCAAAGCAATTTACAGTTATCTATCTCTCCACAACCTCTCCATCATATTTTGCAGTTGCCGATAATGACTTACTTAGCTCTGTTTAATTCTTGTTACAGTATCTCATACTTCCTGACTTGCCATTGTGATCTTAAATTTCAGCATCCAACCGTGAACTTCATCCTCAGTTTCTGGGGTTCAGCATCATTATTTTTAATGTCACTTTTAATCCCCAAAACTTCAGAATGGGATTCGGAAGCACATTTAACACCACAATCCCTAGTCTCCCAAGGCTGAAAAGTGGAATATTTTTATAATGGTCACCATTCAGTTTGAATTCTTATTTTTTTCACCATCATCTTCATTCCTCTTTTTAAAAGAAATAAATACATAATAAGTAAATAAATAAGAGCCTTGGTGGAATCTCTTATCAGTGTTCCTTATTTATCCAGGCTTATGATTGGCACCCATTTTGCTGGATTGGAAACTAGGTGGTAGAGTTGGCTTCAGCCAGATTTGAATGCAAGCCTTTGATCTGTAATCTTGTACCTTTACAAAGTTTTGGAGGGTTTAGATAAAAAGCAACATACACAGAGTCATGGTTTCATTTAACTTGTTACATGCAGCCTTGATATTTGTAAGCTGTACATTTGTGTCCCATAAAATCAACTTATCATTTTAAGCAGTGTACAGATAACAGATGAAAAGAAATTGTGAACTATGTACAAAGTACAACTCCTTTGGTGAATTGTGCAAACGATTAATCTTACATTTTGGTGACTGTAAAATACCCTTAAAATATTTTTAATCTATAAAAAATGCACAAATATTTGTCCACATTATAAAAAAAAAAATAGTTCTTGTCATAATTCTAAGTTAAAATTCTAATAAAATATTAATATTTGTCAAGAAGATACAAGACTAACTCATAAAAAGTTTACATGACAAATTGACACATTTGTCACTTCGTACACAAGTACTTTTTGGCTTAAGCAGCAAGGGTGAATTCTTACTTCTGATATCTTTTGAATAAAAATGTGTGCCACAGTATAAACAAAAGCATGCTCACTGTCCACGTTCAGACAACGAACATCCATTTTTATGTAAAGGACAAAATGAAAAGGTCTGAATTCATTCTCTTATAATTTCTGCTGAAGATATACCTCTCTTTTTTTTTTTTTTTTATATAAAAACACTGCTCACATTGCACAGGACAGCAATTGATTCCTTTAAGCTTAGGAAAGCAGTTCCTGAAATAGAAATCGTTTTTTGAGATAATTTGCTAATCACCGATAGTCATTTGGGGTGAAAATCTTCCAACCTTGGATCAGCAGCTGATCAAGCGGGGCATCGCTGGGTAAAGGAGGTTGTCAGAATGGGCTCAAATGGTTCCTTTTTTGATTGCATTTTTTGCCAGTTAAAAAGTATCGCATACAGAATTTCTTTTTTTAGTAAACCTAAATACATCTGTGACAAACTATTCACATTAATTTTGTCTTCATAGTTTTGAGTGAATATCAATTTATGCTTTAATATGGTTGTATTACTATATTTATGTTATAAAATTCCAGACACATATTATTTCCCATTAGGATGTGCAGAAAAATGTTTTGAAGAAAATAAAAATGTAATTTTTGAAACAATTACCTGATCCTTGAGTCTTAAATGTGTATTTCTGCAGTTTGTTCATTTTGTAGAGCATTTCCCACAAATTTTCTTATCTAGAATAATTATTCAGAACACTGTTCTCATATACTAGCAGTGACTGACTGTATTTTGTTTTTAATGTACATATATGTCTTGGCTCTTGTAAAGTTCAGTCATTAATTTTAATCTGCTATTGATCAAATAGAAAATGTTTTTACAGGTGAAATAATCCATAAAAGGTTTTATGTGGTGTTTTTATCTAGGGCTGCAACTAACAACTATTTTACTAATTGATTAATTGGTCAGTTACTTTTTCAATTATTTGGAAATTTAAAAAAAAAAGCAATATTTGTGCAAATCCAATAATTTTATTCAAAAATTAGTGTTTTATTCCTAGTACAATATTCTGCTTCATAAATATAGTACAAATATAGTTTAGAGTTGGATTTGTAAAAAACATACATATATAGCAATTAGTTATTTTTTCGGAATGAAGACCATTACAATGACATGCTACTCAATCATACAAATAATAATTTAATAGATAAAAACCATTTACTTCAATATCAATACATAAAAAAACAAAGGAAAAGTAGAACATAAAGGGAACAAAACGCAAAACAGTGAACTACTTGAAACTTACTTTACTCTTTCAAGGCTGTTATGGACATCAAGGGGTAGATTGATAAAGCCATTGTTAAGTGTCAATGGAAATTTGATTGTGTATTATTTGATTTTTATCTGTTATATGGCACCATGCTAGACTGGAGGCATAGCTAATAGGAAAAATTCTGAATTACCCCTTTGATTGCTGATCAGACATGCAAAGGATTCTCTGTATAGCCAAAATTAATATCTTCTGTTTTGGAAGAGTTTATTTAAAAACTTCTGAAATGCAGGATCAAAAAGCAGTAATGAGTTACGGCACAGGATGTTAGAGGAGAAATAATATTTGAACACGACAAATTTGTGGTCAACTTTTCCTCATAGTGGCTGTCTTAAGATGGAAAAGGCACACCATTAGCTGACCTGCTTGGAAGACATATTTGCATTCATTCCGACAATCCTGAATTGTGAATACCTGGCAGAAATGTGAGGTGAATACTTGACTGGGAGCATGTTTGTTACTGCTTGCTTTTCTTGTTATGTTTTTGTCTGACAAGCTTTACTCATGCCATTCCGAGGAAGCATATCTGGTCACAGTGTAGATGTTATAGACATGGCTTAATCTCAAAGATATAGAAAAAAATAATATACTTATTTTAAATGCCCATGGATACCAATAATATTTTTATTTATTGATACCTTACTGTAGTAAATGATAAATATTGCACCTGTAGTGTTGGCTTTAATGTATAGAGAATGATTTAGGGGGTGTTTAGAATGGTCCAGATGACAATATAGTAGCAGAATGATGGTAATTGTTGTGGTAAGGAGACAGTTAAGTCTTAATGTACATTGTCTCTTATTTGTTTTGCAGTATAAAATTGTGGTGGCTTCAATTTTGTATTTAGTTCAATGAAAAATGTATTTAAAATGTTCTATAGTGACAATATCAAGAAATCTTTCAAGATATAAGTGGTCCTAAGTCTCTCATTGATATCAACTTTAAATTAAAAATGTAAACTCAAAGAACCTGCTACAAAACATATAACCATTGTTCTTGCAATGATTCCTAGAATGTTGCTGATTTCTCTAATTATCATAGTTAAACCAAGAGAACACGGTTACAGTTTTGCTTATGCAGTAGGTGCAAACTGTAAGTTGCAACCTAATTTAAGACAAAATTGATTTGTTTAAGTGATGTCTTAGTGCTGGGCGGTATAACCGGTTCATACCAAAAACAGTTTTTTATTTTTGTTATGATGTAGACTTTTCTTATATCGGAACATCAGTTTAAATAGCCTAAACAACATTTGGAACATGGTGCAGCGGGAAACTGTTAAAGGGGGGGTCCTTTTTCACTTGTGCACCGCAAAATACGCATGCATCAGAGTACATGCGTTAGTGGAGGTATTGAGCGGTGAAAATGGAAAAAGAACGTTCTGAAACTGAACTTGTAGCAGACGGTAAAGTTGAACATGATGACACAGAAGAACTTATGACGAAAAAAAAGGTTGTCTTGAGATACTTTGATTTTAAAAGGTCGGATGTGGACCATTATGTTCAAATGTGTGAATACTGCTTCTATGCTACTGGATAGTACTGCAAGTCAAGTTGTACTTGTTTTATTTTATTCATTTTTTTAATACTGTGTAATGTACCTGGTTACTGTGTAATAGTGTGACGATGCCAGTCCCCTACAGACTCCCTCTTCCTACATGGGAGTCTGTTGAACCAACACCATCAGTAGTTATGACCAAGATGAGCTGAGAAATCTCATTGAAGCCAGTGGATGGTGGAAAGTGCTCAAGTGCTTTTGTTAAAAAAAGTCAAAGTAAAACCAAAAGTGTCCATTCTGCATTGTTCAGAAAAATACAGTACCCAAATAAATAGCAAATCCATAAAGCCATTGAAACGTGGGGATAAAATCTATAATGAATAAATCTGCTAAAATGCAGTCTTTCTCTCCTAGTCGATCGCAGCACACCAACTTCTGTATCCACGGCTCACCCGTTGCTGGCGGAGCCTTTGCAGCATAAACTGCTTTCTGCCAACCCCTGTATTGGCTACTGCCACACTGCGCAGCCAGACTGCCCAAGGTCTGCACACCTCCCATCTTCCTTCGTGCTCACTCAGTCGCTCCTCAGATCAATTGGGAGGTCTTGCATTTCGCTCGCCCCACTCTACATGCTTAGTCAGTGGGGTGAACCAGCCCCTAGATCGCCTAAGCCTGCGCTCCCTCATAGAACCCCAGCTCATGCTGCCTTCTCCTTCCTGGTGTCTGGATCATCTCCCATGACTGCCTTTTCCCTTCTTTAACCTCCTTGTGTTCTAACTTTTCTTTTTTCCCATATCCTGTCGGCCTATAAATATGTCTCCGTGTGCACATCGCCTTATTCACACACTACAGTAAGCCGACAAAGCAATTGAGAACGATCGGATGCAACTCGCTCCAATCATTCCAACTCCCCGCGGTTGTGCAGTCGCGCCCATAGAGATGGACACGGCGAACTGAATTTTTTTGAAGCCGCAGACTCACTATACCACAAATAGCATTTTAAATGCAAGTTGCAGTTTTATTATTTACTAGTGGACACCCGCCGTAGCATACGGCGGTGTAAGAATAGGAACGGAAAATGGTGAGATAGGAATTCAGAAATCAAGAAGAAAGAAATACTTCTTGAAAGACGTGGTTGTGAATAGGTGTTTTGCTGGAGACGACAGATAATGAGTCGATAGATGTAATCTCGGAAAGAGCTTGAATTTCAGCTTCAACACCATAAACTCCAGATGCTGCCATGTATTGATAATACTCATGACTTGTGATAACTCGACTTGCGTTGGAAAGAACAGGAAGAACGTCTCCAAATCTGTCCCAATGTAATGCAACAAAATCTACTGTTCTATGTCGTAGTGAGAGGCATTGCCTTCGTCAACTGTTTGTGTCAAGAAATAACCCATTGATAGGAACAGGCAGTTGTCAGATCCCAGAATACAGATGATGTTGTACAAAAACCCATCGACAGAGAAGATACTGTCATTCATTTTATAACAAAGGCTTAGGAAACAGCCATCGCAGTATAATGAAAATAGCAAGGAGCAAAACCAATGGCAATGGTCGAAAGAGTACGTTCCTGTAGCAGGCTACAGAAAAGACTCCCAGGCGCAGACATGGCCGAAGTGAAAGGTCACGCTGTCAGGCTAGATATCGGGCGGTGACGTGACACCAATGGAGTCATGAGAGAGTAGTGGGGAACACGGTAGTCCGAAGGAGGGGTAGGACTTGAGAAAAGCGGTGTGGGGGTGTAGGCAGCGTGGGGAAGGGTTTGGAAGAGGACAAATAGGAATCGAGAAATGCCGTTTGGATGGGACCGGGTTTGAAGAGGAACCAGAAGAGAAAAAATAAATATATATATATATATATATATATATATATATATATATATATATATATATATATATATATATATATAAATCAAAATTTTAGTTTAAGTTGTTTGCAAAATTTGTTCAATAAAAAGGTTCTATATTTTGACAGTAATTGTCATGCAATGTGATTTCTTCTCTTCATTAGTGCCCCCTTTCTTCAAAACTATCACTTTATGGGGCCATGCAAACCTGTATTAATACTTGTGTGCACATTAAAATGTTTTTTTGTACAATATACAATTCTCATGACAGTGGAATAGGTTATTCTTAGCCAGTCTACTGCAGTAATTGCAGTGGAAAATGTGGTTAACTCATGCATGGGGAAAAAATTACCGTCGAATACTGTGAAACCAGTACAATTTTGAAAAATACCGTGATATAGAATTTTGGTCATCTCGCCCAGCACCATGATGTCACGCTAACGGCATTTCAAGGTGGTACTGTAATGTTATCTGGAATCTTGTGCTGTGGTTCATTCTCCCAATATAATATTGATAGTATGTATGTTTTTGAGAGGGATATTTGAGTGCAGAAAATACATTTTGATACACTTTCAAACTCTTATTCATTTCCCTTGGTTTCACAAAGTAGGTCATTAGCTCATTGAGAATAAATTTGAGGATATTTTATCAATGACATCTGTGTTTTCAAGGATCTTTTGCATATTTGTTAATTGCAATAGTTAGCTCTGCAAAAGCCTTTAAGTCCATATTTGTACTACTACTAATCACATTTTGTCAACACTGTTTGTACTATTTTCCTTAAGGGAAAGGCTCAACCCAAAGCAAGTCATTTTCAGTGCTTCTCAAAGTGACAACCACATGTAGTCTTCTCACTACGATGGTTGGAATTAATTGTTTTTGTCAATGTGTATGTTTGGTTATGTTTTAGCAGTATTTGTATATGAGTGTATTTGATATGTGCGTTAAAATTCAATGTGAAAAGTGCATATCTCTTTTCATATTGCTCCAGACACCACTATGTAACATTATAAGGTTTTTCACTTTTCCAGACTTGGCTGTCTTCACACATCATTTCCAGGAACAGACTGTTTATTTTCACTTGTATAGCTTCTGCTTTCATCATTTATATGACCAGGTTTCTTTCCAATGAGAGAGAATAAATTTCTCTTTAGTGATCATTTGTGGGTTGGCACCACTCGCACTGTGTTAGAGAAGCACAGCAAGGCTTCTGCCTCAAGTGATGTGTCACTTCGAGAATGTACGAACGTTATAGTCTAAAGCATAGCATAACACTATGATAATGCAAAACATTCCGCTGGTCAGTTTTTGAGACGGTGTATAGAAGATGTTAGTGAGACTGTGTTCCTGCCTGTGGCAGCATGCAGAGACTTTCAGGTATATGCTTAAAATAAATAAATACATAAATACATAAAACGTGTGTTTTACCAGTCTTAACCAGTCACAGACAGCGTTTAGGGTTTCACCTGTGTTCACTAATTTTTTTGACCATTCACAGACCGTGTCATTAGAGAGTTTCTTCTTCTTCATTAATTTCATATTAGTTACATGCACGAAAGCAGATTTACTCACTGTTTATAGTACTAGGGTGTTGTACCGTGTTTGCCATTATGAATGTAGTGAGAAGTCAAGCAAAATTGCATCTTTTATTGGCTAACTAAAAAGATTATAATATGCAAACTTTTGAGGCAACAGTTACATATTGCCTGAAGAAGGGTCCTGAGTTGCCCTGAAAGCTTGCATATTGTAATCATTTTAGTTATCCAATAAATGGTGTCATTTTGCTTGACTTCTCACTATTTGTGAAATGTGTCCATCTTTGCTTTCTTTGTTTAGCATTAGAAGCTCATTCTCAATGGTTTGGAAGAGTGAGAATGCAAAGCCTAAAACAATCAAGTTTAACTTTGGTAGGGCAAATTTTGAGCAGTGTCTAAGGAGGATGGACTGTGATGAGCTTTTACAGTATGTGTGGAGACAGTCTGGGAGCAGTAGAACAGGTTTAAAAACTTTTTACATGTAACAAGGATCAGGTACATACCTACATTTGGAATTAGTAAGAAAACAAAAAACTCTGCAGTGGGTTAAAGACTTGCAAAAGAAGCTGCCAGGAAAAAAGAAACTATAGTAACTATAATTTGAGTTGTGTTGCATGTGAGAGCATGAGGACAGCCATTAAGAAGGATACTGTATTAGGGAAGCTAAAAGGCAGTTACAGAGGAATATTGCAGATTAGGTGAAAGATGTCCCAGAAAGTCTCTCTTAGTAGTAAAAGAGCTGTCAAAAAGGAGGTGAAGTGCATTAGGATTTGAAAAGTTGAAATAAAAATGAAGACAATAGCACATGCTCTAAATTTGCATTTTTCTGAGTTCTTCACAAATGAGAAAACTAATAACCTTCCAGCAGTAAAAAGGGACTAATATCGAGATACTGAGGGATTTGGAAATTGTAGAAGAAGTATTATGTAGATTAAATGGACTGAAATCCAACCAATCACCAGGACCAGATATTTTTCCTTGCATTCTTAAGGAGGTTAGTGAGTACGTGAATAATCTCTTCATGCATATTTCGAGGAAGTATTGGGGAAGTTCCAAAGGACTGAAAAAATGGCAAATATTATCACATTATATAAAAAGATAACTATAGGCTGCTAAACTTAACATGCATCACAGGTAAATTAATTGAAGAAAGTTGAAAGGAAAAAGACTGAACAACACAAGACAAGTACATACGTTTTACTGAACAGTCGGCATGGGTTCAGGCTAGGGAAGATGTGTTTTACTAACATGCTGGAATTCTGTGAGGAAGCAACAAAATAATATGATCAAAGTGGAGCATATGATATCAAATGCTTTCTGAAAGTCAGGATAAATAATATGGTGCCACATAAGAGGCTGGGCATCAAACTTGAAGTGGGAGCTCAGGGTGTAGTGTGTAGATGGGTGCAGAATTGACCCAGACACGGGAAACAGAAGGCTATTGTGCAAGGAACCATATCAGAATTGACTGATGTTAAGAATGGTTTCCTACAGGGGTCAGTGTTGGGGCGATTGCTATTTACTATATATAAATTATTTGGACATGAATACAAATAGCATGCTGGTGAAGTTTGCAGATGATACCAAGTTAAGTGGATTGGCAGATTATTTAGAATCTGTTGGATGATTACAAAGGGGCTTGGACAGCATAAAGGCTTGGGTGAGATTTGTGGCAGATGAAATTTAACATAAGTAAATGTAGGAAGTAAAAATGTGAAGTTTGAATACACAGTGGGAGGTTTGAAAATTGAAAGTACACCTTATGAGAAGGATTTAGGATTCGTCATGGACTCATCACTGTCAACTACTAGACAGTGTTCAGAAACCATTAAGGAGCCTAACAGAATATTAGGTTATATAGAGCCCTGATGCGTAGAGTAAAAGTCAGAGGTTCTGCTGACATTTTATAGTGCACTGGCGCTGAAATACTGTGTGGAGTTTTGGTCTCCAAGCTACAAAAAGTACATAGCAACACTGAACAAAATTCAGAGAAGACCATCTAGGCTGATTCCATGGCTACAGGGGATGAGTTTATGAAGAAAGAATAAAAGAGCTAAGCCTTTTCAGTTTACATAAAAAGATGTTGAGAGGTGACATGATTGAAGTGTTTACAAATTATGAAGAGAATTAATACAGTGGATTGAGATTGTAACTTAAAGGTAAATTACGCACAAACATTAGGAAGATTTTCTTTACACAGAAAACCATCAACACATGAAACAAGTTACCAAGTAGTGTAGATGACAGTAGGACATTACGGACCCTTAAAACTCAACTTTATTTTGGAAAAATTATGTGGATAGGACTGGTAAGCTTTGTTTGATTGAATGGCCTGTTCTTGTCTAGATTGTTGTAGTGTTTACTTGATGACATGTATGAATATACTGTATATTAAAAAAAAAAAAAATGTAAATTATCTGATCACAAGAAGTTTCTGAGGGTTAGGGTTACACTTGGCTTTTTTTGACCTGCCCTGTTAACCTGTACTTGAATCTGTTGTGCTGCGAAAGATGGTGACCCTGAGAAACTTGTGTTCTGATTGGGTTGTGACTTTGGGTCTGCCAGATCTCTTCTTATTGGAGTGTATTCCAGTTTCAAATTACCTTTGGATTCTGTAGGGCACCTTACTCACTGACACTTGGATTAAAAATTTTTTTTTTTGTGCAGTTTCTTTAAATGAAAGGCTTAATATTCATAGGGTAGTAATGCTCTGTCTCATTTTATTTAATTGCTCTTTTCTTGCCATTATCACTGGAATATTGTCCAAGTAGTACTTCAGAGTCTGTTCCATCTCTGCTTTAAGACCGACAAAGGGATTTTAAGTAAGCAACAGATGTTGGGACACCATTGGAAATTGTTTGTTTCATCTTGTATGGCTTCATTTACTTTAATTGTTGCAACACACCTATTAGTTTTTCCCTGAAGAAGGCCCATCGGTAATATTGTGAAATGTCCTTTTTGTTCCTTTTTTGGTAACTTGAACTTTAAATTTAAATATCTGGCAGTTAAATAGGTGAAACAGTAAGCACTTATGTCATTCATTGCATTCCAACTGACTAAATTTGAAGAAACACTGGAAAAAAAAACTGATTTGTTCTTAAACTTTTGATAGGTTGTGTAATTAGCTGTTCTTTTTTCTGTTCTGTTATTCTGCATTCAGAAAAGCACAGCAGTATGAATTTTACATTTAGAGCGTTTCTATCTTTGCTATAGCTTTAAGTGCTTAACTCAATTTTGTTGTTTTTCTTATTACTAGCTGAAATACCCAGCATTGCCCGGGAAGAAAATATATATATGTTTGAGAAAAATATAATTAAATAAAACACAACTTTAAAAATAAATATACAAAAAATGAAGGATCACTAATGTGCTTGTATTGCGGACTTGTATGTATGTTATCATCCAGTTGATTCTCTGAACCGACCAACTCTAATTTCAAAAGCAACAGGGATGTGGTGATGGTGCTCAAACAAAAACAATGCTGGCAGTCACCTCCATTTCGCCCTCTGGTGGTCGTTCCCAGTGTCAACTGGATAATAGCATGCATACAATACCAAAAGATCACCCCGCACCCTACCCAGAAGGGGCTGGGTTAGGGTTGATTTTACCCTACAGCATTTTTAGTCAACCAATGAGAAACTCGTGTACCAAGTTTCATGAAAATCGCTCCAGCCAGAGCAAACACACACACACACACACACACACACATGATTTTTTTATATAGCGCCCTCCACAATTATTGGCACCCCTGGTTAAGATGTGTTCTTAGGCTTCTAATACATTTTTTTTCCAGAAAATATAGGCTCACAACACAAAAAAAGAGAAGAATCTAACCTTTAACTGAAGTACATTTATTCATTGGGAAACAAATCCCACATTAAGAAAAGGTTTTTACATGAAATCATGTGTGCCACAATTATTGTCACCCCTGCTGTTAATATTTCCTTCATCCCCCTTCTGCCAACAAGACAGGACTTAATCTTCTCCTATTACATTTCACAAGGTTGGAGGATACAGAGACAAGGATATTTGACCATTCTTCTTTGCACAATCTTTCTAGATCATCCAGAGTCCTGGGTCCTCTCCTCTTCAGCTCACCCCACAGGTTTTCAATGGGATTGAGGTCTGGAGACTGAGATGTCCGTGAAAGGAGCTTAGTTTTGTGTCTGCTAAGCCATTTTTGTGTAGATTTTGCCATATGTTTAGGGTCATTATCCTCCTGGCAGAGGCCACCAGATTTTGATTTAAAAAGTCCTGGTATTTCAAGGAGTTCATGATGCCATACACCCTAACAAGGTTCCCAGGGCCTTTGGAAGAGAAACAGCCCCACAGCATCACACATCCTCCACCATACTTTACAGTGGGCATGAGGTGCTTTTCTGCATACTCATTCTTGGATTCACGCCAGACCCACTTAGAATGTTTGTTGCCAGAAACCTCAATTTTAATCTCATCTGACCAAAGCACTTGGTCCGAATTGAAGCCCCGCTTAGCAAACTCCAGACATTTTCGTTTGTGATTGTAGGTGAGAAAAGGCTTTTTCCTTGCATGTCTCCCAAACAGCTTGTTGGCATGGAGATAGCGTCTTATGGTTGTCATGGAGACTTTTTGACCCCAAGATACCACTCTTTGGTTCAGTTCTCTAACAGTGAGCTTTGGAGAATTTTTTACTTCTCTTACTATCCTCCTCGCGGTGTGCGGTGGCAAGATAAACTTGGGTCCTTGTCCAACCTTGTTTGTCACTGTTCCCGTTGTTTTACACTTCTTTATTATTCCTCTGACTGTAGATACATGCAGGTTTAGGTGAGAAGCTATTTTCTTGTAGCCATTACCTGACTTGTGAAGGTCGACACACATCTGCCTTACTTGAACAGCATGTTCTCTTGTCTTTCCCATGTTGAAGAGTGGCTAAGAGCAATAGGACTCTGTCACATTATATTGATACCCCAGGGACACAGGAAGTCCTTAATTACTAATTAAAAAGTCCAATTTACTCTGATCAACTTTAAAAACTAAACTAGAAATTATAAAAACGCTTCAATTACACTTATTTTATAGGAATTGTTAGGGGTGCCAATAATTATGGCATACATGATTTAATGTAAAAAAATTTATTTCTTAATGTGAGATTTTTTTTTTCTCCAATGATCCTGTTTCCCCTGATCATCCTTGAGATGTTTCTGCAGCTTCATTGGAGTCCACCTGTGGTCAATTCAGTTGACTGGACATGATTTGGAAAGGCACACACCTGTCTATAGAAGGTCCCACAGTTGACAGTTCATGTCAGAGCACAAACCAAGCATGAAGTCAAAGGAATTGTCTGTATACCTCCAAGACAGGATTGTCTCGAGGCACAAATCTGGGGAAGGTTACAGAAACATTTCTGCTGCTTTGAAGGTCCCAATGAGCACAGTGGCCTCCATCATCTGTAAGTGGAAGAAGTTTGAAACCACCAGGACTCTTCCTAGAGCTGGCCGGCCATCTAAACTGAGCGATCGGAGGAGAAGGGCCTTAGTCAGGGAGGTGACCAAGAACCCAATGGTCACTCTGTCAGAGCTCCAGAGGTCCTCTGTGGAGAGAGGAGAACCTTCTAGAAGGACAACCAACTCTGCAGCAATTCACCAATCAGGCCTGTATGGTAGAGTGGCCAGACGGAAGCCACTCCTTAGTAAAAGGCATATGGCAGCCCGCCTGGAGTTTGCCAAAAGGCACCTAAAGGACTCTCAGACCATGAGAAACAAAATTCTCTGGTCTGATGAGACAAAGATTGAACTCTTTGGTGTGAATGCCAGGCGTCACGTTTGGAGGAAACCAGGCACCGCTCATCACCAGGCCAATACCATCCCTACAGTGAAGCATGGTGGTGGCAGTATCATGCTGTGGGGATGTTTTTTCAGCGGCAGGAACTGGGAGACTAGTCAGGATAAAGCGAAGATGACTGCAGCAATGTACAGAGACATCCTGGATGAAAACCTGCTCCAGAGTGCTCTTGACCTCAGACTGGGGCAACGGTTCATCTTTCAGCAGGACAACAACCCTAAACACACAGCCAAGATATCAAAGGAGTGGCTTCAGGTCAACTCTGTGAATGTCCTTGAGTGGCCCGGCCAGAGCCCAGACTTGAATCCGATTGAACATCTCAGGAGAGATCTTAAAATGGCTGTGCACTGACGCTTCCCATCCAACCTGATGGAGCTTGAGAGGTGCTGCAAAGAGGAATGGGCGAAACTGGCCAAGGATAGGTGTGCCAAGCTTGTGGCATCATATTCAAAAAGACTTGAGGCTGGAATTGCTGCCAAAGGTGAATCGACAGAGTATTGAGCAAAGGCTGTGAATACTTATGTACATGGGATTTCTCAGTTTTTTTATTTTTAATAAATTTGCAAAAACCTCAAGTAAACTTTTTTCATGTTGTCATTATGGGGTGTTGTGTGTAGAATTCTGAGGAAAAAAATGAATTGAGTCCATTTTGGAAAGACAAAAGGCTGCATCTACTTCACTGTCAGACCCAGCAATTTATAAGTAATAGATTAAATAACCAGAACACCTGCTTTTTATTTGTTCTGGAAATTGTGTTAAAGTTTAAAAAAAAAAAAGGAGAGAAAATCCAATTATAACTGCCTAGTAAATTTTAATAAAATTTGGGGAAATAATGGCTTGCATAGTTACACTTTAAGTCCAAATAAAAACAAGTTGGTTGGAAGAAAAACCGTCGGCCACAGTGGGTGAGGATTGAGTTTGAGAATCACTGCTATTAAACAAGCCTGGTTCAGTTTTGATGCTACCTCACCTAAGTGACCAGACTTTTGTGTTGCTAATGCCTGTGCTTTAATACACAATTAGCCATTGAATTGGGCCAAGTGCAAAAATTATACATAACTGAAGATGGAACCGCATTCACCTTTGTACCACTCAAATACTTGTCATTTGTTTTGTGCACATCTTAGTTGTTTTAATAAACCAGTAAACCTTACTTTTTTTTTTTTTTTTTTTAAATGACCAAACTATTTGTTTTCTGTAGCCCAGCTAACTGTGCACCTTTTGAGATTATGTGCTTTAACACATCACATTTTGTATGTTTGGAGAGATTTGCTTTAAAACATTATGGAGTGAACCACACGATTGTCTGGCCAGTATGGAAATTTCAAAACACTATCTAAAAAATAATAATAATTTTGGAGAGATTTGTGCAATGTCCAGAATAGGATCCTATCTCTTACCCATGGTGTGGAGCTAGGCGCCAACTCAAAGCGACTCTGAACTAGGTACACCAGTCAGAAAATACATGGTTGATTTGATTACTGCAGCCATGTTCATAACAATTTGAGAATAAATGCACATCATCCATTCTTTCATCGTCGTTGTGTATTGATAAACAGATGATCTTACTCTCAAAGTATGCAAGTTTTGTGCTTTTTTATTTGGCAAATAACTTTACAATGGCACAAAACTGGCACTAGTGAAAGCCATTTTTGCCTTGAAAGAGCAGCAGGATTTTCCTGCTTTATAAAGTTAAACTATGCTGGATTTTTTAACAATTGACGGGATACTGGCAATTTCATGCTGAAAATCAAGACCCCATACTGTCTTAATGAAATTACAGTTTATTCTTGAAGACGGACAATTGTACAGAGGGGTAATTCTATGCTGCTTTAGCAAAAGTAGGAATCTGACTTCTGTGTGTATTCTTGTACTGACACTAGAAAAAACAGCCCACAAAGTAATAAAATCAAAGTGGTGTGTGCCCTCCTCTACCTCTACTCCGTAATGTTTGGGGCAGACACATTTTTCCCCTCTGCACCACAATTTTAAATCACAAATCAAAAGTAGCCCTTTCTCACCCGTTCCTGTTGTGAACAATTTATAACATCTGTGGATTACTGGTTTGCATTATTTTCAATGCTCTCTTCTTTTCAGCATGCAACATTTTGTGTGCTTATGATTTTATGCCTGTGTCCTCATAGATCATGGATTGGGTTGCATGGTGTAAAAAATTTTTTAAAACTGTAATGGTACCATAATTTTGGATTTTCAGTACAAGCAGTTCAGTAAGCATCCACTTTTCTCTCATTCCCCACTCACCTTTTTCACGCGACTTAATATTGCAGTAGTGAAAACAAAAATCTGTTTTGTAGACAGCATGAAATGAAACTACATACTTTGATGTTATCTGAGATTCACAGGTAACCTTTTTCCATATTGCTTCAGTGTGATCAAAACTTAACGGCTCTCAAGGAAAGCTGTGTGTAGGATGCCATGGCATCCCAAAGAGGCTGGAGTAGTGTGGTGAGTTTTGGAGTTTCCCGCTATTTGCTTCAGAAATTGTTTTGGTACTGAGGTCCGAAAGCTTGTATCAATACCGACGTCAAAGTTTTCAAACATTTTCAACACTAATCGCAAATCTAGTGGAAAAGCAGTACATAGATTTAGTATTAACTTCACTGCAACATTTAGTCTCCCAACATTGCGCTTTTGCTGATGTTGACGTCCCAAGTCAAAATGATCATTAAATGCATTACATGCAAATTAAATGTTCTTGATCAAACCCCACTGTTTAGATGTTTGATTCTTGAATAGCTTAGAATCTGTAGCATTAGCCCCAAGTTCCAAGGGCTCTCTTCTACTCCAGCAAGGTTCACAACATATAGAAAGTACCTTTCCATCTAGGAGCAAATTTTGTTCAAACATTTTCAGCTGTGCACCAAGTCCCTGTTTGAATGGTTTTGAGATGAGATGATTAATGGTGCATGTTTAAAATGGGCCACCGTCTTTGCTGTTCAGAACAGTATCCAAGATGTAGTACTTTTGCAATGCCCAGTCATTCATGGCAGACTATGATATATTGGTCATATGTGGTAAACACAGGAATCCAACATTCTTCATAACCTCTGCCATGTTGCTTACTTTGCCTTGGAATACTACATGAATACTCTTGGTATTTTTCTCATTTGAAGCATTCTTTTGATTGCAGTGGAGAACACTACATCCTTGTATGATCCAGAACATGTATCTTTGTGACATTAAGTACAAGATGTTTGTGTACAGTGATGTGTAGCTCCGGAAGAGTTACATCAGAGAGATTAGGCATTATGTAATGGGACTCAAAGTCCTCAACCAGCCCTTAAAACCCAATATGTTCTGTAAAAGAAAATGATTGATTGATTGTCCAGATTAGTAAATTCAACATTGCAATAATTGTTTTAATCATCTGGATGATCTGTTTTTTTTCCCTGTGGAACTGATAACTGGTTGTGCACCTGCAGCTAGGGATTGCACATATAATGTTCATTGGTACTTGTGTTGATGCTGTACTGCCCCCTAGCTACTTATACTTGGAATTGTCTGTTTTATGGATTCCAAGCCCCCAAGTATCAAATGTATCTAATTTAAAAATTCGAAAGTATCAAATCTCTAAGTTCAGGAGGCAGAAAATTTAAATGGGCACTGGACTGCTTAAAACATGAAGAGTTATAGAATAGTATGCTGGCTGGAAGTTAATCAGTAAGCGACTGGAATTGTATTCTCATGCAAAAACGTATGTACGGGCAGGAAAAAAAATGAAGGTGCCAGTTGTGTAAAACAGTCCCACTTACGCACACAACGCTCATGTATTATTGCTTAGATGTTTAACCTTTGTTTTTTTTCAGGTTATTCTCGGTTCAGTGTTCATTGTCAATAAAGCTGCTACATTAAAAATTAGAGAGTTTTTTTATCCCCCCAATTCTTTTGAAATTAAATTCAGTGTTTCAAATCTCTCCTCTCACCTTTGTGTTACTACGGTAAGCAATGTTGTTTGCTGAGGGACCGCCATGTGCATTGAGGTAGTGAGGTACATACAGTAATCATGTTGCTCTAAGAGGGCTACAGCCAGACAGCTTTAGATGCTGTAAGAACTGTTCAAAGGTGACATACTAAACTCCATGCACAGAATGTTTGATATTAGTTATAACAAATGGCATATTATATGTTGCGCTCATGTTGGAAAAACTTACTGTACACTTTTTTGGTGCTGCAGTTTAGTAATCCCCAAACATCGTTCTCATCTGGATTGCAATGAATGCATCATCAAATATTTGACCTGTCAGTAAAATCTAATTATTGGTCCAATGCTGATGAAATTATTTTAAACCATTATTTGCTGATCCAGATAGGATTCTGATATCTGTGCATTCCATAAAAATAAATATATAAATCATACTTTTTATTTCAAGACCTCTTTTGGGTGGGAATAGTTCTTAATCAGTAGGTGGGGTAAAGAAATTATTACCCAAGGACCTCTGCAATTTTAGTCCCTTATGAATTACTCATTTAAGTAACTTTTTATGGACTGTGCATTCACATCTCAGTAAAGACTAGAGAGCTTTTACCTTCTATAAAAAGTCAGTAAAAAAATAATCCCAGGTTATACTAGTCCCATGTGATTCCTTGTGACAGTATAATTTCGTCATTCATGAGCAATTCAGTTGGGACTAAAATTACATAGGTCTTGTAGTAATAATTGCGTCGCCGCAACTCCGGTTATAAAGAGGACATTGGTAGTGTGGTAGTGTAGTGCAGTGCAGTTTATACCACAGATGTAACAATGCAGTGTTTTTTTTTTGTGTAACAAATAACTTGGCATTACATATTATTCTCATGTCCACTTACTCCATTTCAAGGTCATGACCAATGGTTGTAAGATAATATAGGCTGGTACATGTTTAGATATACTCATGGCTACAAATGTTAATTATGTATGGCACAGGAAAATGCAAGGTCAGTTTTCTTATTTAACTTATAAATAATGTGACTGTTCCTTTTAATTAGAATTAATGTATACATTACAACATATGTACAAGAAACAGTTGAATGTGAAGTGTTTATCTCATGCTCTATTCATAATTTGTGTATTTGTGTGCTTACTTCTCTACTCTTCTCTCCCTTCCCCCAGGTTGCTGGTCATTCAGAGACGTTACCTTCATTGACATATCTGAAACCGCTTCTGCAGATACAATGTCAGCAATCCTTCCATTTACACCCCCAGTTGTGAAGCGCTTGCTCGGATGGAAAAAATCTGCAAGTGGATCAGGGGGAGCTGGTGGAGGGGAACAGAATGGGCAAGAAGAGAAGTGGTGTGAAAAAGCAGTGAAAAGTTTAGTGAAAAAGCTCAAGAAAACTGGACAGTTGGATGAATTAGAAAAAGCCATTACCACTCAGAACTGTAATACCAAGTGTGTAACTATACCAAGGTAAGTACACATTTAGAAAGAAATACAAAGTGTTACTGTGGTATGTTTGAGCCTTGATGTTCATAGAAACTGGTAGATTTCAGAATGTCCTGAATCTGAACAGAACAGATTATCTTTCTAAAATACAGACCCCCATAGGAATTGTAAACTTAAACCGGATTTCTTCCTCAATCTCCTTAGTAAATGCATTCAAGACCTATGCTGCCTATTAGCCAATTAGCCAAATGCTGGTCTTAATCTTTTTAAACTGCACAAATAAGTAACCAGGGTAAGGCATTTAAAGATGGTGGGGGAGAATCTTTAATTATGCTTAAAATTTTAAGACTAATGTTTTGCTCAGACTGATTAAATATCTTGTGGGATTAGTCGTTGCCCTTAAGTCAGGAGCTCCCTTGTGTCTGTAGGTAGTATGATTGATTAAAAGATAAGAGTGTAGAATTTTTTTATTTTAAGACAAGTTTCCTTTATGTGCAATTGTTTTGTTTTTTTTTTCTATTAGTTAATTATGCACATGTAACTTAGAGTGTTTTAATAGCCACACAAAATTCACAGCATTTTTATTTACTATTGCTCTAAAAATACTCTGCATGAATTCTGTTATTTCTTATGCTTACATGCAAATGTGCATAAATGTTTAGACTTGTGTTGTGTTTACTTTTTTTTTTTATTTGCACGATCGTTTAAATGAAAATGTAGGATGTGCACCATCTGAGAGTTTATGGCAGACTTTTTTTTTTTTTTTTTTTGTAAATAACAGATGATTGGACTTTTACATGCAGCTTTTACATGTCACTTGTTGGATTTGTTTACTTTAATTCATTTATAAATAAATAAATAAATATGATATACAGGTACCACCATCCCTCACCTTCCCCATTCCAACTTGATGCTGCACTAACAGTACACACCGCAGCAAAAATTTGGCGAACAGTAGGAAAGTACTTGCTTTACATGTAAAGCTGTATAAATACATGGTGTTCCATAATCTGATAACTTCTTAATGAAAAATGTATTACATACCCTATTCTAATTAAGGTCGAGAGCCAGGGCTGTGATTCATTTTTTTTTTTTGTTTTTTAAATGATTCTTAGTCAAACTGAACTACTTAAGTGAGATGATTGCAGTATTGGCAGTAAGCATGTGAGCAAGAATTAAAATGCAGGTTTTGTTAAAGGAGTGTTGTAATATGACATTTGTTAGTATCAGAGTTTATGTGCTATTACAGTATTTTACTAAATAATGCATTTATTTTTTGCTTGTTTAGTTGTGGTTGATAGTGGGTTTTTTTTTTTTTTTGATCTTCTAAACATAAGTGATGAGGCAAACATGCATTTGCACGGTTGTGCTGACTAATCATTGGCTAGCCAGAACTGTATTAAAATAATAATGCAGCAAGCAGTTGGATCATACACCCTAATATTCTTTTTCTTAAAATTGGCCATTTATGTGATTGGTGAGTCATTATCATTTCACAAGGCTAAGGTAATCTAGGAAAAGTAAACCAAAATGAAAACTGAACCTTTTATTTCAAAAGTATTATCTCGTCTCCAAACTTATTAGTCACCTTCTAAATTGCATGCTTAACACAATCTGTTGATGCCTACCTACATTAAGTGGAGCTTTCTGCAAGTATGATGATGTCACTGACTGAACACCCATTTCTATGTGAAGGGCAAATGTACACAAAGTAATCACACTTCTCTCCCTTCTTATACCACAATACTCTTTAACCATTTTACAAAAGGTAACAATTTAAAATCCGGATTATCTTAAAAAGCCAAAAGTGAATTGTTATACATAGGCATAAGCAGTATTTTTGAATATACTGTATCTTTTTCAGTTTAGTTTCTTTTTTAATTTCAAATAATGCAACAGTAGATTTCTGACTAATTTTTTTGTTTAAACCAATTTAACTTTTTTCCAAGTTGAGTGTAATTAAAAAAATCTAGTTAACCGTTTAGTAAAACTGAAATTTCTTCTTGGCATTAATGGGACTCTGACCACCAAAACTGATGAATAATGAGACATTGGATAGAAGAATAGCAATAGTGGATCAATATATGGACAAGAGATATTGACTGTTAGTTCCATTCCTTGCTGGACAATGCAAAGCATGACATTTTTAATTTAGGGAAATTACTTTAGACTGCATTTATTCATTTCCAAGGCCAAAAATTCTGGTTGAAAAATGCATTTTAACTTTAAGACTTGAAATGTTGCTCCAAATGTTGCTTGAAAACTTATAGGTCTATCATATCAAAAATGTAATCTAAAGAAGGCAGAGTTTGAGTCTCTTCACATTTTTGAATGGTTAGGTTAGCTTCCATAGTCATAGAAGAGCTGACTATGTAGTGTGCACAGCAGGGATGTACTCGTATAGACAAAAAGGCTGTGTGGGTGGTGTTTACATTTGTTTAAGAACAATAATGTGACCTGGAAAGTATGTTTAAGTTTAGTAAATGACATTCCTAGACATATAGGGAACTTCATTTAATTTGGAATTGATAAAAAAAATGTTGTGATTATCTTAATATCTTGAATGTCTAAGAAAAGTATATGTGAAATATTTTGCTGATGGAGAAAACCAAGATTTTCCATTTGGTTTATTTAGCATTAGGCACAGTTGATAGCTTAGGGATGTGTTTACACATAAGACACCATACAAGAAGAAGGACTCGATGGAATTCCATTCCGTTCAGAGTATACACTAACCTAACGGATTATTAGGAACACCATACTAATACGGTGTTTGACCCCCTTTCGCCTTCAGAACTGCCTTAATTCTACGTGGCATTGTTTCAACAAGGTGCTGCAAGCATTCTTTAGAAATGTTGGCCCATATTCATAGGATAGCATCTTGCAGTTGATGGACATTTGTGGGATGCACATCCAGGGCACGAAGCTCCTGTTCCACCAAATCCCAAAGATGCTGTATTGGGTTGAGATCTGGTGACTGTGGGGGCCATTTTAGTACAGTGAACGCATTGTCATGTTCAAGAATCCAATTTGAAATGATTCGAGCTTTGTGACATGGTGCATTATCCTGCTGGAAGTAGCCATCAGAGGATGGGAACATGGTGATCATGAAGGGATGGACATGGTCAGAAACAATGCTCAGATAGCCCGTGGCATTTAAACGATGCCCAATTGGCACTAAGGGGCCTAAAGTGTGCCAAGAAAACATCCCCCACACCATTCCACCACCACCAGCCTGCACAGTGGTAACAAGGCATGATGGATCCATGTTCTCATTCTGTTTACTCCAAATTCTGACTCTTACCATTTGAATGTCTCAACAGAAATCGAGACTCATCAGACCATGCAACATTTTTCCAGTCTTCAACTGTCCAATTTTGGTGAGCTTGTGCAAATTGTAGCCTCTTTTTCCTATTTGTAGTGGAGATGAGTGGTACCCTGTGGGGTCTTCTGCTGTTGTAGCCCATCCGCCTCAAGGTTGTGCATGTTGTGGCTTCACAAATGCTTTGCTGCATACCTCGGTTGTAACGAGTGGTTATTTCAGTCAAAGTTGCTCTTCTATCAGCTTGAATCAGTCGGACCATTCTCCTCTGACCTCTAGCGTCAACAAGGCATTTTCGCCCAGAGGACTGCCGCATACTGGATGTTTTTCCCTTTTCACACCATTCTTTGTAAACCCTAGAAATGGTTGTGCGTGAAAATCCCAGTAACTGAGCAGATTGTGAAATACTCAGACCGGCCCATCAGGCACCAACAACCATGCCACGCTCAAAATTGCTTAAAAAGCCTTTCTTTCCCATTCTGACATTCAGTTTGGAGTTCAGGAGATTCTTGACCAGGACCACACCCCTAAATGCATTGAAGCAACTGCCATGTGATTGGTTGATTAGATGATTGCATTAATGAGAAATTGAACAGGGGTTCCTAATAATCCTTTAGGTGAGTATATATAATCTGTCAGGGCAAATTGTAAAATTTTTAAACTTTAGTCATTCAGACCTACCTCTTAGGTTTTGTGTTTTTTTAGGAGGGATTGTCAACTAAATAACTAAAGATATGATTCTGTTGAAGATGTAAATGGAAGATGTAGTTCCAAAGCAGTGTTGCCCCATATCTTAATCTCTACAGTACTGTTTCTGGATATCATTACATGAGTGAAGGTCAGTATTAGATAAAGGGAACCCTGAATATACAAATGTTCATACCTGTTTAATAGTTATGCACTGATGGATGGACCATGTGGAAAATTTAACTTCAAGCACTCAGTAACTGGATGTGCCATCTTTAGCAGCAGTGACTTCAACAAAATGCTTCCTGTTTTGATCTGTCTGTCAGAATGGTGTGGCCAAAATATTCAATCACTCCGCCTTCAGAAACTCTTCAAGTTGGTTACAGTTGTAATGTTTCAAGCTGAGTTGCTCACACAGTATTTTGGTAGTTTATGGGTTTAGTTTCATTTTATTTTTCTTAAGCCATTGTGATTTTTAGATTTGTTTGTGTGTTTTGGATACTTGTGTTCTGTATTTTTGTCCCCATTTTTTGACACCCATAGCACACCCACTGTCCTGGGGCTGTCAAACAGGCCTGTTAAAGCCCATTTAGGCATGCTTTGTGTAATTTGGGGCTATACAAGATATATGTTATTGTTGTTGATTTTTGTCCTTCTTCAAAATGGATGGCTTTACATTCACTAAAAGAATATTTTGATAAAGTGCATATTGTTGCTTTAGTCCAGTCAAGTCACCCAGGGTCCTGCTCAATAAAATGAACACCCAGCTTTAAAGTGATCAATACCATGCTTGACCTTTTGGTGTTTTTTTTTTTTTTTTTTAAAGCAGTATTCGCAGTTACGCAAGGCCCTTGAATATTTCCATCAGACACTTTTGACTTGTCTGTCTTTTTTTGATACAGAATTATAGAGAATTGCCAAGGTCGCCTTAAAATTCCAAACTAAACTCGGCATCAAACTACATGACTGTGTCAGAGATCACTTCTCTCTTAATGATTACAGTTGCTGAATCTAGTTGCTTTGAGGATGTCCAGTTATACTGAATAAAAATAACAGGGCTTGACGGATTGCACAACTTCTTGACAGTTTCAAAATTGACACCAAATATTTTGTCACCCAATTAACATGACATATGGCGGTGCCACTGGCAGTACGAATGTTGACCTGGTATGTACAGTTCAGCTGCAATCTCCATTTATCTTTTTCCATTCTTTTGTAATCTAGTAAACACAAGATATTATTAGGCAGACAAACCCTGCTTTTCTTTGGATATTCCAAAATACCTGCTTTCTTCATATTGTGCTTCTGGTAGACCACTCTGGTTTTCATCTCTTATAGTGCAAAGTATTAGTACTACTTTGCATCTATCGAAAAAGTCAAATCTGTTTGATTTTTGTTTGAGAGAGTTATAGAGCAATATGACTGAGTCACTTGGGATATCGCAACAATGCATGTCTGGATCTTACATGAAGGCTAAAGACTTAAAAGCACTGAAGAAGTTTTTGTAGTTTGACACTGGCCTTAGTCCTGCTGCCTTCAAGGCAGAATTCCTCCAATCCCTACAAAAGAGAACATTGTTCAAGCATGAAAGTGGCCCACATTTCATTGGCAATTTTAAGATAAGGTTCGGCCACTTAGAGAATATGCTGGTTTTGTGTTAAAGAAGTAAATCTGTTCATTAGCCTCTCTGGCTGTTTTGATCAGTGCACAATCTCTGAGAATGTTATTGAATCATCGGAAAAATGTTCAGTTTTAACTGCATTACCTCTCTCCATGTAGAACAGCTGACATATGGCATCTGTATAAATTACATACATACTGCTTGACGTGTTCCATTTTGTTGTTAGTTTTTTTTGGGGGTAAACTTTAAAGCGATACCAGGAGGTTTTCTTTTGTAATAACTTGGGGGGAATTTTCAAGTCAGGTCTTAAATGTACAGTCATTCACATAAAATCCTCTTAAACCCAGAAAGCTTTTAATAGTCATTATTTGTAGAGTGTGATCCTCAGCATTGTTTTTTTTTTTTATTAATTGAAGATCTGGGATTAGAATAGGAAGGTTTTATTCAAATTAAGAATTAATGATTACATTAATATTTGTGGAATGTGGAAAATAGTCCCACTTAACATTATAAACTATTTGGTTTATATTTAAAAAGACAAGTATCTTTGAGACTTTGGATGATTTAGTTAAGTATATGATCGTATTGAATTAATAAATTGAACACAAAGTTTGCTCTTAATCATTTCGTAAATCATGTTAAATGATCAATAGTATGACTTTTTCCAGACAATAAGGAATTATTTTTGTAGACCGTGGCATTGTTAATTGAAAGGATGGCAGGTTTGTGATTGTATTTTCTTTGTGATAAGAAAAATAATATTTTTTTATGTGATTGTTTGAAATAAACTGAATTTAAAACATTACTAATATTCCAGTCTCAGAAACAGTTAAGTTGGTCTGAGGCAACTATGATTTGAGCAATGAGTGTCAAGTAACTTAAGCTAACAATTTTATTGAGCTTTAATATTTTAGGATTCATGTGTGGCAACACTATATAGAAAATGTACTTGCTTTGAAATAGATTTGTTTTTATTTTTAATTATACCTGTACAGTACTTGGAAAGTGGTAGCGCTGCTGCCTTGCAGTTAGGAGACCCGGGTTTGCTTCCCGGGTCCTCCCTGTGTGGAGTTTGCATGTTCTCCCCGTGTCTGCGTTGGTTTCCTCCGGGCGCTCCGGTTTCCTCCCACAATCCAAAGACATGCAGGTTAGGTGGATTGGTGATTCTAAATTGGCCCTAGTGTGTGCTTGGTGTGTGGGTGTGTTTGTGTGTGTCCTGCGGTGGGTTGGCACCCTGCCCAGGATTGGTTCCTGCCTTGTGCCCTGTGTTGGCTGGGATTGGCTCCAGCAGACCCCCGTGACCCTATTTGGATTCATCGGGTTAGACAATGGATGGATGGAGTACTTGGAAAGTCACCTATGACCATATGATTTCCCAAAATTGACAATGGCTTATACTGAGAAATTGTGAAGGTGTAATTTATTTGTGTGATGGTTTTTTTTTCTTTATTTTTTATAAATTCTGTCCTGCAGCAGATTGAAGGCAGGCTTATCAATGTGTCATGCACAAAGTTTGCATGGGAAGAGCACTGGTATGTGCCACTACTGTGCTCTCAGATGCCAAGTCTCCATACCTTCTTGCTCTTCACATCACTGTTTGGTAGCTTACTGTCCTTAAAATTTTTGCTCACTGTGGCTGTACAAGTTGGAATATTTGAGTCTTTGGCTGGTTTACCTATTGAATATGGTCTCCTGGTGCTCCTCATTTGCATAATGGCGTGTCAGCTGATACGGTGGGTGACAGATCCGCAGGCTAATGTAACTTGTCAGCAATGTTACAATTTGTTTCATTTACCTCCCTTGGAGCCTTTATATAATACATAACCCTATGCAGTGAGTTTTGGATGCCGGAAAAGGAAAATGAAATAATGGGGGTGCTTCTTTGGTCTTACGGGTAGTGCTTGATGTGGGCCAATACCAGTGGCATTTGATGCTTCATGGGGAGCCCCATCCCTTTGATATCATATACTAATGTGCTCTGAAATCCAAGGGGGCAAATAGGAATGCAACTGAACTGTGTACACAAGATATTACATCTAAAATAAACTGATTACACTGTACAGGTATATCATATCAGTGCCATTTGTTTATTTTTATTTTAGGCCAGTGCAAGCTTGCAGTACCAATCAACACTTGGCAATATGTGGCTTTGGCAGCATGTTATTTGAATGCATAATAATAAGGCAAAATATGCTTTATACAAGGCATGGTGGAACAACAAAGCACTTCCCCCCCAAACCCACCCCATAACGCATTTGGGATTTCTGTGGGTTTTTTTTTTTTGTTTGGTTAAGATGATGGTAGTAAGAGAACAACTGAGGACGCAGTGTTTTGATAGAGAAAAAGTAATTATAGACATCTCTGCTTTCTTGTAAGTACATGTTTTTTAATCAATTTTATGAGGCAGATCTAATTTTAGGATTTCATTCCAAAACTGAATTGTGATTTATAGGGTTTTTTTTTTTGGTGTGTTAAGTTGCAGCAATCTGAGTCAGCAAAACTAACTATAAAACTCCTGTGCCCTAATATAGATGCTTTCCATGGTTCATGGGTAGAGCAGCTAATTATTTTTAATCTACAAGCATCTCTTCAGGTTTGAATAAAACCCCAAGGCGATAGTATCAAACATTTAATGTTTTAAAATGACAATGTGAGGATGAACTTTTAAGACATAGTACAGCCCTAATATGCATCAATCTTTTTATTGTTTATTTGTTGTTTTTTTTTTTTTTATATGTGAAGTGGAAACATACTTTGTACCTGTTTGATAAATGCTGCTGTATTCAGAGCAAACTATTAAGTGGAGTTTAAGATGCCTTTACATCAACTAATTATAACCGAATACAAGAGTTTTTTAGCTGTAATTTCTTAATGAGCACTCCAAAGGGGCTCATCCAGAAGGTCACCTGCTTGCATAAAACAAGACAATTACACTTTTACAGAACACTGCTTACTAACAGAATTACAGAAAGGCATCCTGCCATGTGCAAAAGTTTGCTGACGACACTGCTATCGTG
This sequence comes from Polypterus senegalus, assembly GCF_016835505.1. NCBI lineage: Eukaryota > Metazoa > Chordata > Cladistia > Polypteriformes > Polypteridae > Polypterus > Polypterus senegalus. Next base: position 180,026,022 of record NC_053160.1, on the reverse strand, counting down.
GGCTGCATCAGGGGTGGGCAAGAGAAGCAGTATAGGAACGTAATCAAGGACTTTGTTAAATGGTGCAACTCAAACCACTTACACCTGAACACCAGCAAAACCAAGGAACTGGTGGTGGATTTTTAGGAGACCCAGGTCCCTTCATGGACCCCGTGATCATCAGAGGTGACTGTGCAGAGGGTACAGACCTATAAATACCTGGGAGTGCAGCTGGATGACAAATTGGACTGGTCTGCCAATACTGTTGCTCTATGTAAGAAAGGACAGAGCCGACTATACTTCCTTAGAAGATTGGCATCCTTCAACATCTGCAATAAGATGCTGCAGATGTTCTATCAGACGGTTGTGGCGAGTGCCCTCTTCTACATGGTGGTGTGCTGGGGAGGCAACATAAAGAAGAGGGACACCTCACACCTGGACAAACTGGTGAGGAAGGCAGGCTCTATTGTAGGCATGGAGCCGGACAGTGACATCCGTGGCAAAGCGACGGGCGCTCAACAGGCTGCTATCAATTATGGAGAATCCACTAAACAGTATTAACTCCAGACAGAGGAGTAGTTTCAGTGACAGTCCTGCTCCACTGACAGACTGAGGAGATTGTTCCTTCCCCCGCACTATGCGGCTCTTCAATTCGCCCGGGTGGGGTGTAAACATTAGCATTTTTCAAAGTTATTGTCCTTACCTGCATTTTTATTACTCTTTAATTTAATATTGTTTTTGTATCCGTAAGCTGCTGGAGTATGTGAATTTCCCCTTGGGATGAACAAAGTATCTCTCAATCTCTCTATCTCTATCTGTATCTTGTAGTGGCAGTGATTTCCAGTTCCGAAGGGTAAAAACTATTGATGGCGGCATGTATAATATTTTCCTGTTTATTAATCACACTCTTGCATGGTCATTAATCCTGTAGGGTCACTGTAATTCTTTTCCACATGTTCACACACAACAAAGCTAATGAAACATTATAGTTACGGTCCACAGGACAGTTGAGTGGTGTGTTTATTCATTGTATTACAGACTGACATATCTTCGGTTCTAATATTATTCCTTCTGCATCCGTCTTCCAGAGCAGGAAGTCTGTCTCCGAGTTTTTTGCATTCGGAATTTGCAGCCGTTTTTCCCCATTGGCGGTGGATGCCAGATATTCGGCTGTGTCAGTTCGAGTCGTAAATGTTTGCTTAACTTCTTTCAACTGATCACCAAGTGCTCTGTTTTCCCTCAAACATGTATTTGATGTATTTTCCTGAATGTGTTCTTCAGTTTTTTCCAGTATACAGTGATAACTTGGTATACGTCCACTTTGGAATAAGTCCAACTTGGCATACGTCCTGTTTGGACATGAAAAATTTTGCTTGGTATACGACCTTTGTTTGGAATACGATTCACGTGATACCCTTGTTTACCTCTCTCAAGACATAGCCACGACTGCCCACGAGCATCAATGCAGCAGTTGCTAGCATTCAGTGAACAACCCGCGCTATAACTCTGTGAATTTTCACGTGACTTTGTGTGTTTTCGCGTAAATTTTGAATTGCTTGTTGAAAAGTATGAAGGTGGCATGCGTATCCAGGACTTGGCTGCTGCATACCGTATGCCGAGAACGACTGTCTCTACGATTGTGAAAAACAAAGACATTATTAAAAAGTAAATTGAGGTTAAATTTTCATTTATTTCATCTAATTGCTTTTGTGTTTATGTATTTTAGTATTAAGCATTGTTTAAATTATTTTATACAACCCCATCAATGTATAATATGCCAATTACAATCAGATTTTTTTTCATTGGAACAGATTAATCACTTTCCCTTTATTTCTTATGGAAAAAATTTGTTTGGTATACGTCCTGTTTGGTATAAGTCAAAGTATCTGGAGCGGATTAAGGATGTATACCGAGGTACCACTGTATCTTTAAAGGCTCCCTCAAAGCGATTATATACACGTTTCTCCAAGTCTTTATTATCCAGCTGCAGCTTCTCGTTTGTCTTAAGCATACCATTTATTTCTTTCTTTATATCTTTCTTGAGCTCGGCGATCATTACTTTCAATTCGGACAGATCGTTTCGGCCTTCACGCTCCATATGTAAAGCGGCAAACCCTTTTACAGCCGATGCTCCTGGCTCAAGAGTAGTAGACAATAACGCGGACGGCAATTCCATTTCCAGTTTCAAGTGATCTTCTGGAATTGGCAAGCTATTGTGACCTGCATGACTTGCACATTCACTTTCAACTGGAGACGATGCAGCGGACCGGGGTCCCAGGAGGTCCTTGCTTTCGCCTGTCAGCTCCTGGTCTGTCTCTTTAAGGCCATACCTTGAGGTTGAACTTGGACGATGCCTGTCTATGCTTGGGTGTATCTTTGGGTTTCTTTTCCGTTTCTTTTTCGGCCCCTTTCTTACCGCCCATGTTTATATATGCTAGCATATACTGTGGTAGAACCTCCTCTAGTTGGGTAAATACAGGATACCTCAGGATAATAAAAATAAGAGAAAAATTAACACCGCCACTAACGGAGTTCCGCTTCTGATGTCCATCTCCCGCAACAGACAAGACTGACATATCCTGTCACATTTTATGAACTAGTAAATTAAAGTACAAGTTTCCAATCTGGTTTGGTATTGGTGTTTTAGCTAGGCATGTGCAGATCAATCGACCACCAATCAAAATTGGTTGATTTTCAGTTTTAAAAATAATGGCTTGATCAGTAAATAGGCCCATGATAAAAAATGATACTTTCAGCCCCTGCTTTTCTAAGCTTTGTGGTAATTTAGTTGTTGTGCTCGTTTACTTAAGGTTTTATGATAGTTGAGCCAGTGCAAGTCTTTATTTTTTCTACTGCTGTAAACTTCCTGCTGCATAAATAGAGCAGGAAGTAGAAGCTTGTTTTCTCAGTGAACGAGAGGCGATTAGTGTATTAGCCTTTACATTAAAGAAAGTGGAATAATAAAGTGAAAAAAAATGTAATCGAAGTAGTCTTCCTGGGCAGTTAGATGAATGACAAGAAAATCAACTTTAATTCAGACCTTTTTTTTTATCCTTAAAATAAAACAGAAATGCAGCGGCTTACACTTTTAATTGGAAAAAGAACATATTTAAGATTGTTTCTTAGTAAACGATAGGCTTTTTTTTTTTTTATTTATTTAAAGATTTTTACTGTGTTATTTGCTGCTGTGTGTCATACAACATAAGTTTTGATAGGAAACAAGTACTATATAATTAAAGTGGTAATTCATATTTTATAATATTTTACACCTCAAGAATTATAAATGTATAGTTAATACATGGAAGAAAAAATAAACCTGTATAAATTTATATTTTAACAGCAAAAATGCAATTAATGTTTTAAAATGAATAAAACATAAGCGCATGTATATCTAAATTTAACACTAGAATCCCTGAAGCCAACAAAATAACTCTTAATTCCAGCCCACCTTAAATCCCTTTGCACCTCTCCATCAGCATCTTTTGTTTCATAAATGTCGATCAGCACAAGCAGCAAACAGCATGCTGTCCCGTCCCCTGCCTTGATGGAGCTCAGCTCAGGCAAAAAGTTCTCCCAGCTCAAGCCAAGGCTCCTTATCTGCATGTAATGTTCCTGGAGTTGTTTTGGTTAAATAATACAATATATTGTTATTTGAAACACATGAATTTCATGTGTGTTCTGTGTCTACCAAGATGTGGATTAAGTGTAGGATGAAAGGAAATGTGAGGCAAGAACTGCTGAACATATACCTAGAATAGAAACTTTTTCCATGTTATACTAATAATGACGTAAAGTATATAATGTGTGAAGACTTTAGTTCAATTATCAAATAAACACATGCATTTTTATTTAAGAATAGAACTAAAGAAAACACATTTGATTTTCATGTTGCTGTCAATGAGTTAAAAACCCAAGCTCAAATGTCAATCGACAGGGAGTTTATACATATTCTTGAATGGTGCAGAGGTAAGAACCGCTGCCTTATAACTCAGTGGTCCCAGGTTTGAGACTGGGTGCTCCACATTTGATTAGTTAGTTGCTATAATTATTATTACTATAATATAATAAAAACATACATTTGATTTGTCTCTTACACCCAGTGTAAATTTTGGCTACTTTAAAAGTTAGCGTTGGTTTTTATTATTATTCTTTTTTTTTTCTCCGTGACATTCACATGGAACAATGAACTTGCCTCTCCCTCTCAGTGTTGATGGCATTTATCTCCATTCTTTTCACGTGCAGCTCTGTGGCTGATGCCTGTTTAGAACTATTTGTTCTACTGGCAATCAAAGATACGGTGTCCCGTGACCGCTATCAAACTGGACAAAGGCAGGACCGTAACAACAGACAGCTTCTTCATAGTGCTTTCGCTGGCTAATAGACTGCCGCACTCTGCTTGGCACCATAAAGTAAAATGGGACTTCCACCCGCAGCTAAAGTCACTTCAGTATGTGAGCAGTTCGCCACACTGTTGTTTAGATCTGGCAGTGCCATGATCTAAATATAATTCTGGTCAAGCAAAGGTAGGTATGCTCCAACGTGAAATGTCGGCACTGTATCTGATCGTGTTCAGCTTTGATGGGAGAGCGTCCACCACGTGGGGAGAAGAGCACGTGATATCTCTGCTAATGAGCAGGCACCCTCTTAAACACCTGTAGCTGTGTTCTCTCTCTCAAAAATGTTAAACGTTGCCCTTTAACAATCTCTAGATGATAATAACTGTTGAAAAACCCGGTATCGCTAGCTAAGCTTAAACAAGGTAAAAAATTTCTGTTTGCCTGGTTATGCAAGACATTAGTGTAACGCGTTGCATTTTTAAAATTTTATTAAAAAGAAAAAAAAATTGCAATCTGTATCGGAATCAGCCGATCAAGTAATATGAAATCGGCGTTCAGTATTGGCCTTAAAAACCTGATCAGAGCATCCCTAGTTTTAGCAAAATTTATTACATTACACCATTTGTAAAACAAGATTAGAAAAATGAACCATAATTCACATGAGGCAGACATGTGATGCTTCATTGATAAGTGCTTGAAAGCCAATTTTTTGTTTTTATGTAAGCCTTGTAATACATTTGAAGTATTCTATGAGCATTCTTTTTGTTTTTCGGTTGTTAGATGATGACTGACGAAAAGGCAGGAGACAGAATTGAAGGTGCTACGATTTTTCGCTCCGAGTTACGAGGGTAGACAGGATTAGGACTGAATGAATATATAGGGTGACACAGAAAAACGGGAACTTTTGAAATGCATAGAGGCAGCCATGTACAGTTGGCAGCAATGCGTAACAGAGACCTTGAGCTGTAAACAGTCTCGCCATTTAGTAATCAATTGCAAGGCAATCAATGGTAGCTGTGCGAGAATTGTTCGGTAACCGTGTCATCTCAAGATTCAGTGACATTCCCTGGCCCTCAAGATCGCCGGATTTGTCCGTTTGTGATTTTTTTCTTTTGGGGCTACCTTAAGAGTCAGGTCTACACGATGAATTGAAACAAAGAATTCAAGACCAAATTCGTGGTGTCCCAGCTGAGATGTTACAGGGATCATTGGGGAACCTCAACAGCAGATTGGAAGACTGCATACGTACAGGAGGACGCCATCTACGGGACATAATTGATAATTTGGATTACTGTCTCTTAAAAGGCAAGTTGTAGTCAGGGCTGTGGAGTCGGAGTCGAGGAGTCGGAGTCGGAGACAATTTTGGGTACCTGGAGTCGGAGTCGGCAAAAAGTTAACCGACTCCTACTAAATTTAAATGGGAATTAAAAAAGTAAGTTGAAATGTCCCAATTCACAAACAGTCATAATGAACTACTTCTCTGCTGTAAGAATAAAGCCCAATGCATGCAGTGCATAATGTTACCACAAAACGAACATGTCAAGTAACCATGAAGCATGCTTTTCATTGACTGTATGCGTCACTATATGGGATGTAATGCACAGGTAAGGTGCGGCACCGCTTTCCATTGTGTCGTGTTCCACTGTTACAGGGAACTGTGAACCTAGCCTAAAGCCCCCCATACATTTACAGATGCACTGCCGATTTTTTGGCCGTTCAACGAGTCATCACGCGTCCAACGCCTGAAAAATCATCTGGTGTATTCTCAGCTCCGTCAGCTCCCCTTCGCTATGCGCTAGTGAAGGGGGCCGAAGGAGCCGAGAACACAGATCTCCCTACCGGTCTCCAGCAGAGGCTCGTTCTGCTGATCAGCTGGCTGGTGAGTGACACAATACACTAAACTTCCGGCTGGCTGACAGAGGAGACAGCCACTGCAGCAGATAGAGGCATCACATTACTTTGGATGGGGGTGGTGGTCGAGATTTTTGGCAAGCTGGATCTGCCCGTCCATGTGGACACCCTCAATCTGCGGCCGCCAATCAATTGTGTTTGTCTTTAATCTGGCATTATAGTAGAGTGTTGGCTTCCTAGCCAGTAGTTCTGTGGTGAAATGACATGTATGTTGCCTTCCTTTCCTTCAATGGATGTAGAAAATACATTAGCATAGTATATACATACAGAGGAGTCGGAAGATTTAGAAACTGAGGAGTCGGAGCATTTATCTACTGACTCCACAGCCCTGGTTGTAGTGGTTCAATTGCTGTCAATAAAATTTTTTTGTTGGATTTCTTCTATTTTTATTGGGTTTTTCAAAAGTTCCCGTTTTTCTGTGTCACCCTGTATTAGAGGTACAACCGGGGTATGACAGTTTGGTGACCAAGTGAGAGAGGCTAAATTGAGATGGTTTGAGCACAAGCAGAGGAGAGATGAGGGCTACATCAAGAAAAGAATGTTGAGGATGGAACTGCCAGAGAAGAGGAAAAGAGGAAGGCCAAAGAGGATATTTATGGATGTGGAGAAGGGAGGACCTGAAGGCAGTCGCTGTAGCCTGATAAATATATAATAGATTTACTTATTAAATTATTACTAATATATGTAATCCTTTAAAGCTTTTTTGCTTTCGCCCCTCTGCTTGTAGAGAGAAAATTCTTGAATTGTGCGTCAGCCTTTGTCTTTGATAATTATTTTCAATGCAGGCCTATCTAAAAATTAACTGTGTTTGTGTCTGTTTGAATGGAGCTTATCACAGTGAACCCAAAACACATGGTAAATACAATACAATACAGTTTATTTTTGTATAGCCCAAAATCACACAGGAAGTGCCGCAATGGGCTTTAACAGGCCCTGCCTTTTGACAGCCCCCCAGCCTTGACTCTCTGAGAAGACAAGGAAAAACTCCCAATAAAAACCTTGTAGGGAAAAATGGAAGAAACCTCGGGAAAGGCAGTTCAAAGAGAGACCCCTTTCCAGGTAGGTTGGGCGTGCAGTGGGTGTCAAAAGTTGGGGGTCAATACAAAACAATATACAGAACAGAACAATTCCTTAAGACAGCATAATAATAAAAATAAATGTCATCTAACCAACAAGGCATGAAAGCCAACTAAGTAAAACACACTTTTTTTCTACAAAAATGCATCTATAGCAGAATAGAGATCAGCATGGAAAGTATTTTATATGTTTAATTATTGGATATTTTGTTTTCACATCAGCAGTTTTGTTCAGTGCTGAATCAGAATTTAGGCTTTATATTTTTTTAAACTGGGAAGCAAACCTTTAAATGACTTTAGGAAGATCTTTGTCTCTCTCTGTCTGTCTCTTTCATACACATATACTCACACATTGACACCCAAGAAAAAATATTGTGACCAAGCTAGAGCAAGCTTTTTGCATGCAGTTGAAACCAAATGAAGCACAATGGTACCTGTTTGGCAGTACTCTAGTTTTATGCCAATGCCATTTGTCGGCTGTGCAAAAATGAAGAATTGGGGGGTTAAAAAACAATACAACGCATTTGCTAGCACTTCTGAGAACTACAAATCCTATATAATGTGCATGACATGCAGTTGTAAAAGCTGCAGAATGCAGTCCGAGGACCAACATAAACATAACTGACCAACTGTTATGGCAGTCATTCAAAGTTAATAATTTCTAATTATCTACATTTAAAGCATATCTTTCTATCTGTACATTATAATTTACTTGGAAAATATAAATTATCAGCAAACCTCCAGACCTGCTGTCCATCATAGCCTGAAACCACTAACAATTTTACTTGGAGACTTAAAAGGTTTTAACTCTCCATTGGATACTACTTTCAAAATTGTTGTGTTTAAGAAATTTGATATACACTTCATTTCAGGTTCTTAATGACCAACAAGTAACAATAAGACATCAATTGTTGCCATGTTTACATCATTTGAGTTAAAATCTGCTATCTGTGAAAGCTATTGAAGCACTACAAACTTATATGAGCTTTTTTTTTTTTTTAAAAAAACAAAAAAACAAAAACAAAACTATATGCCATTGAGTACTTCTATTAAAAACATGTATTTAATGTAGTCTACTAACACATGTAATTGCATTCTATTATCGCTGTTATTTTTAAATATAACATTGTTAAAAAAAATAGTTTTATTAAATATGTGATCATTGGCTCTTTGAATTGAAAAAAAATAAATAAATAAAATAAAGGTGCTCCCGCTTTCAAAACAGTTCACTAAGCTCTGTGTACCACTTTCAAACTTGTTAATTGTTTTGTTTTAGCCATATTTTTCTGAATGTCCTCCAAATCTCTTGAGGTTGGGCAAACTGAAGGCAGTAGTTAAAACAACAACAACAAAAAAAATCCCACCACTTTTGAAAATGAAATGCATTTTTATGAGGTCTTCAGTCTCAATCTATCCTTCTGTTACTTTTCCATTCAGGGAAACTTTCATGAGCCTTCCTCATGAAATATTGCCCCTTCACTGTTTAAATTATTCTGACCTAAAGCTTAAAATTTGTTGCACTCATTACAGATAAAACTTAGTTATTGTTTCATCTTTGTGTATTCACTGTGTTTTTATTCACCATTGTGTAAATGTTTGGACCTACCACATTATTTAAATGGAAGTGCTGTTTTGCCAGTGCCAAAGTGTTTTTGAGAAAATGCCACTTTCATACTGCTGCAACTGCCACATCAATGCAGACGGTTTTTACAATTGTTGCCTTGGCTCACATGAAAAATGTGCAGAGGCAATTAAACTAAAGGGAGCTTTCAAGTTTTGCAGTAAATAAAAATTCCAGTGCCAGGGAGGAGTTCAACACATGTATTTAGGAATGTGTTTATTGACTGTCTCTTCAAGAAGCAAACAGAGTAGTAGAATAATCCGTTATTTCTGTAAAATTTATGCACAGCCAATTGGGCCGTAATGAGACATAATTGCCTAATATAAAAGGAAAGTAAATTAAAATAAATGAAATACAAAACAGAAAGCAAGTCTCACTTTGAAAGTGTTCACCATCATAGTCATTAAACATTTAATATTTGGTAGCTGGTGCTTCTGCTGCAATTACAGCCTCAAGTCTTTTGTAGTGTGTTGCTACCCGTGCTACATATTTTGTGGGTTGAATTGTTTTTTTCCCTGTTTCATGCAGAATTGACCCAAAGTTACAGAGCAATGTTTTAATAACTGAATATTTGTGGAAGGAACTTTAGTCAGGACTTTGGATCCTCAATGAGTATCACCACCTTTTTAAACCATTCAAGAGTTTAAGTTGTTGTTGTTTTGGATTTCTTAGATGTTCCACTAATTTTCTTTTTGCTTGATTGCTGAGTTTTGGGACAAAATGTGTTCTTTAAATATGCTGGGTAATTTTATTTGTTAATGTTATATTGCTCCTTGGAATTGTTCGAAACCCCCTCCGCCCCCCGAATTCTTACAATATGTTTCTACATGGTTTGTGTTTGTTAACTGAGTGACCTGGGAGCTGGAGTGGCAGAGGTGGTGCTCAGTTGTAGCGTAGCGACTCGCAAGAGACGGACAGCGTGGCTGCAGGGGATTGAGAGGCTGAAAGAGGTGACCTGCAGGTGGTAATATGGACCACAGGGGCACAAGCCTGGCAGCGAGAGTTGGAGGCTTGATGGGGGCCTTGTCAGGAGCCAGAGACAGCTACAGGGGCCCGGGCCAAGGAGCAGCAATAAAGGTGGGCTAGAACTGCTTGGTTGCAGGACCCACTCTGGGTTAAGTCTGTGTTTTTAAGGGAATGCACCAGGGCTCATGCTTTTAAGGACAGCTTCCTACACCGTGTTTTTAACCTCATTATAATTGATTATTTATTTGATTTTTTTTTTTTTTATCTCCACATATTTTATTTAGTTATTTTTTTATTTAACTAAGCACTGCACTTTCTGAACAGCGTTTGTTTGGACTTGTTTTAATAAATGCACTGAGCACTTTACACCTTCCCTTTGCTTTTATGTGAGTGTCTTCATTTGCATCTTCACCGCTTAGATGCGTTACCGGTGGGGGTGGGTTCAAAAGGCACCTAGGGGTTCAAGTAGCATGGGGCTGTTCCCCACCATCACTGCCCCATTATGAAATTCTTTGGTTCTTAGAGACTTCTTTCAGCATCTTGCATTATGTTCTCTGGGTTAACTTGCTGGGGCATAATTCCACTTGCTTTATAAATATATGAAAATATAAAGGTGGCATGGAGTTATTTTATATCATTATTATGTGAAGGTAATGTTTTAATGAAGATCAAATCTTGATATGTCCACAGATGTTCAGTTATGTTCATCTGGTTTGCTTTTTCATGTAACTATATATATATATATATATATATATATATATATATATATATATATATATATATATATATATATATATATATATATATATATATATATATATATAATATATATATATATATATATATATATATATATATATATAATAACACTGCAGAAACAGTTAAATTTGGTTTAAATGATTACTGTAGCTGGATTTTTTGAAAATCCTAATGCCAACAGTTTGAGACCATCCTTTTTAATGATTGTTGATAAGAAGTAAAGCAAATTGACACCTTTTATTGACTAAGTAGCAAATAGGTGTCATTTTGCTTGTCTTCTCATTACAGCCATAATGCTAATCTGGTACAACACCCTACTACTAATGATCATAGATATTAAGGGTATTGATACTTTCTGATGATGGCTTTTTTTTGTATATTTTACTTTTCTAGTAAGAGTTTTTATGAAAATGTTAAACATGTAATTTTCATTTGCATCAAATTGTTGTTGTGGTCAAGTGGTGGATACTTTGTTCACTCACAGTAGATATTTGGCATCTCGTCTGAGGTTGAAGCGCTGCTTGTCCATACCATTTTTATAATGTAAATAAACTCAATGTTTACATTTAGCCTTATGCTGAAATTTCATCAGCAGACAGTTTGTGATAGCTGAGAACAAGAAACCAAATTATCCTCTATATTTGTTCATTTATGCATAAATTACTATTCCTTACCTGTCAAAATATTGCTGTTAATGCTAGAAGGGACAAAGCAGTAGGTGTGTGAAATGTCATGGAATTGTCCACAATATATATTACTGATACTTTGTTTTGCAATATATTACAATGTGTTATTTCCTTTGACCAACTTTATGTAAAGGTTATGTCTAACTTTAGTCTTTAAATAAAGACTGACATTGAAGTTAGTCATATCCTTACAGGCAACAGTGTGGTGTTGTTTACATCTGATTAGAACAATCTCTTGACTCATTTTTAAATTATTAACACAACCTGCAAGTTGTGATTGTAAATACTGCATTATGGTATGTGTCTAGCACATAGCTATATTTTCTGATTTAAACCAATGTATTGACACTAATTTTGTATTTAGCGAACATTGTGCTTTTATTACTTGTACTAAAGAAGTATTTATATTGGAAAGAAAAAGTTCCTACATTTTCAAAACAAAGCTATGAGAGCAGTACAGTTTTATGTAATAAACAATAGTGAACTAAATTTATGCAGGAATAAATATTTTTAATAATTGCTAAAATTAAGAATTACTCTGTATATGCTTATTATTGGGCGAGCAATAGATACAAACTCCTTAAAAAATTAGAATTCAAACTGCAGCCTAATTGTAATTCTTAGAAACTGAATTAAATATCAAGCTTTTAAATGTTAGAGGCAGGTTCTTTTTAAAACCAATCACAGATTGGTCTGTTTTCCTTTATATTTAGAACGGTTCAGGCCACACTAAAGATTTATTTACTCAAAGGAAGAAAATCGGACTGTCTCCAAATATTAGGTTTAAATGGGCACATCTGAATTTTAGTTTCAAATTTTAAATTTTTAAACTGCATGTCTCCTCAATGACAGCAGTACAGTACAGAGAGAAGAGAAATTTTAATATTAGTAAGTGAACACGAACAAGTCAACTTTATTCCTGCGTTGGTGCGTAGTTGGGTATGTTTTAGTTGGAAAATAAACTATGTTTCGAGAGTTTGAGAGAGAAGTTTTACTATTGAAATTTATCATTGATATTGTCAGGTTAGCTTCACTTTTAGAAAAGGAAAAAAAAGAGTGTGTGTGTCTGTAATGCAGTATTGTCTTTAATTTAAACAGTCAGGGAAAAAAATTATTGCAGGCATTATGGTGCACATGGTATGATTAATAGCTGTAGTGGTACTGTATTTTTTTTTTTTTTTAATCCCCAAGCCCCCGCGTCCTTTATAAGTATATCGACTTGCCTTTGCGTTTTCAGTGCCTGTGGTTGTTTAGCATCTTTACCGGTGCATGTGCGGCTAATGCATATTTTTGTCTGTCTATTTATTGGGGTGACTAAATTCTGTTTTTCAAATCCGGGGCAGTAATATAAGATACATGCCTTCATATATAATGGACCTGTTTTTTTTTTTGATTATACAATTCAGTCGCTTTAAATGTCTTGATTTATGTTGAATTTCTTAGTAACCTTTTTATGGACTTGCTATTTATATTTCCTATTCCTGTGTCTTGTAGGTCAAACATGTCTGCTCTCCTCGTTGCACATTCAGCTTAATACTAGTTATATCCTAGTCATAAATATGAGTGCTGTTATTGTTGTTAATATTTTACTAATCTGCAGATGTTCTCTTTCATTTTTTGGGCACAGTCATACTTAGAAATTGGTGTTGAATAGTAATGTGGCTCTTCCCAGTCCTCCTAGCTGTCACCTCATCTGAGTCAAACTGCTCTGTGTTGTTTTGTTCAAACAAACCCTACACTGCACAAGAGTTACAATGACCACAAATTTAAAATATAAACACGTCATACAAAATATGTGGGTCTGCATTTTGTTTACACAGAATAAGTAATGAACAAGACAAAATCCTGGGCAATTTTAGGAATTTTGTGCTGTTTTAAGCCAAATTTAAGTGCCTTTTAAAGGCAAAAATGGGAAAGTGATTGGGTGTTGGAGAAAGTGAATGTAAATGGGATGGGACTTGGTCTGGAGCATCCTTAAGTGGGATGAAAATATGACAGGAGCAGTCAGGAGTGGGACTGAAGTACTGTGCAGAACGCTAATTCATATACTGTTGCTTACGCGATGCAGGTGAAACCTTTCTTAAAGATAATGACACCTGAAAGCACAGCCCTTCACAAAATGAGACACACTTTGTGCAGACAATTACTTATTCAAAGAAAGTGAGTGTTCTGCCATTTTACTGTTCATCAGCCTGTCGTACTGTTGGAAATGGTTAGAGTTACCCTGACAGAAAAGGTTTCTTTTGTTGTAAAGCAACATCAGTTTCATGTGCATCAATTGTGTGAGACATATGCAGACTTTTAGATCAGGTACTCTCACTAAGTAGGCCCTTGCGCATGAGTATTAGTGTTTCCTTTTCATTATAATTTTTTACACAGTAATAAATATTTATTGCAATAAATAATGATAGAAATTAACTTTTCGAAATTGCAATTATTCAGGAAAATATTTGGCAAGTTGGGTGACCGGCGAACACAGCATATTTGCTGCAAAAACCGCTTTAGCAGATTTTACTATTCTGGGAATGCATTTCCTTAATCTACACCTCGGGTAAACGTGACCTATACATATATGACTTCACCAAGCAAAACTCTTTTGAACAAAGAAAGGTACAGGTTTGTTTTATCATTTCTCCTGCTAGTAAGGATAACGAGGGAAAAGGTGTAGAAAGTTAGTGTTTGCTTTTTGGGTAAACTTGAAGGTTGTAGTTGGTGGTATTAGTATGATTAGCTGTACTGTGCTGAAAAAGTGCTTCGTATGGCTTATGTTTTTTCACTTTCGTGGACCCAGTTTCATTTTAATTGATAGTTTTCCAATAAATCTGGCATATAGAGTAGCAAATTTCCTCACCATAGAGATATGTAGATCACCATGTAGATATGTAAATGAAAAAGGTATTTTTTTCTGTAACATGAACATTCAAGTACACAGCGCTTGCTTGTTTGTATTCTCTACAGTGATCCAGAATTCTAACATATGGAAGTAACTGGTGGTAAGAAAATGACAGATTGTTTCACAAAGAACGGTCTTTTCAGTTTTTAGTCTGATTGTGATCTCTTGGTACTTTATCAACAGCAGAAGTAGTATGCCTTTTAGTAGCCACCCAGCATAAAACCAAGAGTTGATGCAGCCAGGCGAGGAGAGATGTGGATTTGATATGTTATTGGCACACAAGGGGGAATGTGGAGTTTTGTTATCCTTCTGGACAGTTAGAGGGTGTAGAGTCTATCAAAGACATGGAAAAACTTAAGCCACAGGCATTTGAAAGACATCTACATTTTGATTATCAACTACCTTACTCCCGCAGAGTTTTCAATCTACTCCTGCCAGCAGTTAGTCCTTTTATAAATAGTAGAACAATACTTGTGCATGTTCCTTGCATGTGATAGAAATTTATTTGTATAGAGCATATTATTTTCATCACTAATACAGGGTTGGACAAATAATCCAGATGCCTGGGACTAGTTTTAATTCCAGACAACCAAACTACATACTCGCAAAGCCTGGTAGACTACCAAATGTTTTAGATCTTTGATTTATGCAAATTTTACTAATCAAAAGCAAAGTGACAAAAAACAAATTGACTTAGTTGTTCTTGTATGAACTTGGCTTTGGTGTTGCTTTTAAAGATAGATGCTTGTATCACACTAGATTTCTGTAACCACCATCTAACACCTGCTTTATACCTGTCAGATCTGTGCTAGTTGTGAGAACAGCACAGCAAAAATATTGTCAGACTCTGCCAAAAGCACTAGTTTTTTGCCACATGCTTTGCACAGAATTTTTTTCCCCCAACTACTCACTGATGCAAGCACAGTGCCTTACATCCTAAATGTTGAAATTCGAGGAGAATCTTCTTACCTGGTTGCTTGGAATGCTGATTGAAGGACTGAATATGATGCAACAGGTCATCAAAACACAAGGAAGACATGCAAAAACTATCCAAGTGTATCTGTTTATCATGTACGTCACCCACGCACAAGTATATTATACTCAACCTCTCTTTGCTGCTTTTCATTAATGGGTCTGCATGCACACACTGAATGAAAGGCAAGAAACAACTGTGGTGAAAAAGCATGCCAGTCATTTGCAGTGCTCAGTTGCACAGCCAGGTAGAGTATGCTGTGTGCTGTTTTGAAAACAGAAAACTATGTCCATTTAGTTTTCATCTTCTTTATTAGCTATTGATATACTGAAATGGTGTTGTTGGGTGATGCAATACCATAAATCTTCAGGGTGGATGCTGTTCACTTCATAGCATATGAAATTACCAAATATATTTATAAAACACATTTTAGGGAAATGTACAGTTTTTTTATACAAAAGTAAGTGTTTTGCAATGCACTGTAATTTTATAATAAGTAGCTATATAGCATATGTAGTGTGCCAGTAGGGGGCAGTATCACTCCCTTGAACCCTCAGGTACCACGCCAGACACCAGGTAAAAGTGCTACAATTCTTTGTTTTATTATAAGAATTACGTGCACCAAGCACCCTCCACTCCACACTATTCATTAACCAATATAATAATTATAATAATAATAATCACAATACCAGTCCTCCAACTCCCAGACGCGTTGCCCTCCTACCACCCAGCTCAGCTCCCTATTAGTGGGTGAACAATCCAACAGTCCACACTCCTTATTCCTTCCGGGTCAGGGTAAACAATGCTTTTCCTCACTCCGGAAGCCCGTCGCTCTTCCTGTGACAAACTTCCGGGTCATAGTGCGCAAACGAGTCCACTGGCCTCCCGACAGCGACTCCCAGTGGCCCCCAAGGTATCCAGCAGGGCTGTGCATAAAAACTACATAGGCCATGAGGCCCTGCAGGAATTCGGGGTCCGTGCATGCTCTCGGGAGAGCTCCTCCTGGGGGTGAGGGCCGGAATATGAAACCGGCCATCTATTACAGTAGTTACTTTTTTTTTTTTTTGTAAGTAGCGGGTAATATGATGTTCATCAACACTGTTGATTGGAGTTTTAACTGCTAGAATTAAAAAAAAAAAAAAAAAACTGTTGGTGCTCTAAAACTTTTAAACATCAGTTTGTGTTTGTATGTATAAACATTATAAACACAGTCTCTCTGCCCCCCCACCCCCTAACTAGTAAGTTAAAGCTTATGTATGTTCCTTAAAAGTTGTCAGTTTTTATTCCTTTGAAAAACACTTATACAGCTTGTGCATTGAGACATTGTATCTTGCTAAACGCGCTATTTAGGTGCACTTTTATGCAGAAAGGTCCCAGTGAAATGCATTACCTGATCAGATCCCTTTAAAAAATCTGTTGCTTAAAGTTAAGGTCACAAGATGAAAAAGGCCACACTTGATCGGTTTTCTGTGCATTCCATAATGATTTGAATATCTGCAGAAGAAAGGGAAGAGTGCTTTGGGTATAAGGCAGGCAGGCAGGCAGGCATGCATGCATGTCATGTTCCAGAATTGCCAAACACTATGGATTAAGCTACTCTGCTGTGTTCTGTCTGCAGGCAAGATCTGAGCAGACCGGCAAGACAAATGACCCTCTAAGATCTTGCAACCCTTGAGTGAACACACAACAGTAGGAGCGACATATTAAACTGGTCCATCTAATAGTCCTTCTGGGCCTTAACCTATAGAACACCTTTGGAATGCCTTGGATTTCAGCATCTAGAAATATGCACTCTACCTTTTCAGTTTCTTGCGATTTTGACAGACCTTTCTGCAGCAATAGGATAAGGCCTCGCAACTGCAGAATAGGCTCATTTTGCTGTATGCGCCAGTAGTGGCCACAAGGGGCAGTTGCACAAGAGTTTAACAAACCGCAAGATGGCAGTTAATGATCACAACTGTTAATTTTTCAGTTATTTTTATTTTTGTACTTTTATGTATTTTCTTATTCTAGTTTTTTTTTTTTTTTTAATCAGCATTGAAGATTTTTTTTCTTCCCCTGTATGTTTTTTTTTTTTTTTTCCTGTTTATAAAATTAGGTGTTTGCTTTTTTCTCAGGAAAGTACAAATTGGTATTTGACCGGTTTCCTCTTTCAGTCTGTCATGTTACATCCATTTATTTTAATTCAGGTTTTGAATAATATCTTTACTGAAAAAATTTAAATCCATATTTGAGTCAAATAAGTTATCTTCCACAATATGCTCATCTCCTGGAGAGTTATGGAATAAATTATCTCATTATAGTACACATTGCTGTTAAATTCTATCTATGCATCCCTGAAAAGCTGGTGCTCACACAGAAGCTAGATTCAGCTTGTACTAGTGTGTTGCACGTCCTACTTTTCTCTAAATAAGCAGTCATCTAGGGATTTCACTTCCATGAGCAACTTGTCATCTCTTTGAAGTTTGCATTAGGGATGCAACAATAATCACAAGTATTGAGTTATGCAAGCAACAATTCTGTTGCATATCGTCTTAAAATCAAGGGAGAAATAGAAAAAAAAAAATCACATTCCCTCAGTCATCTTGTATATCGCTTAAACAATCAACCTCAGAAATCTTCAGCTGTTTATTGGCAGACACGACCAACCTTGATGTATAGATATGATTGTAAGTTTGCAGTATAATTTCTGATGAAGTACATCTTTTTTCCTAGTTGTAAATATATGTACTAGCGACTGGGAGCCCGATCAAATCGGGCTACAATTTCTACATTTGTGAAATCAATACTTTCTCTGCAAAGAATTATTTGTTTTTTTAAGTCCTTGAAATGATTTTATTATCATGGCACTGATTTTATGCTTAAAATATACCTTTTCGGCCGATGTAATGAAGAGCTTCCTGTTTAAACGGGGCTGCGAGACGTGAACTCAGCTCTTTGGTGCACCTCATTTGATTTTTTCCGGCAAAAAAATTTCAAAACAAACCGTATTTTACGACTCTAATCAGAGTTGGAGTAATAATTATGTTGGCGTGGCGGATCATGTCCTGCCAGTCCCTGACTGGTGCATGGTTGATTAACGTCAAGCACAATTCGTCCTCAATAATATCTGTGTGATTGCACATGGCAATGCTGTGCCGCTGAGCATTTTCACGCCTCAAGGCACGGGCTGCTCGATTTCTTTCAACCCGTGCTGCATTTACTGCTGCTCGAGCTTCTTCAGTCGCTTGTGAACGGCTGTCACGATTTCCTTCAGCGTTAATAGCATTCTGTAGAGCACGTTCTTCATCTGTCCTTTTGTGTCCGATTTGCACGATTTATTTCAGCGTTAGTAGCATTTGTAGCCGCATAGTGCTCATCCGTTTGTTGTGTACGTCTGGTCGCATTAGCAAGTTTACGTTCCTTGTCAGTCATGTGACTTCGTTTCCTATGCATCCTTTCCGCGGCCGCTGCTCTTCTGGCTGCGTTGTGATCGTCACTCATTTTAGATCCGAGATCGGCTAAAATTTAGTGCCAAATTGCATGGTTCTAACTTGTATTGAGTCGAGATATTGAAGAGGAAACCATACATACAGATAGTATCAAATTATACATAAGGATGTTTTTTTTTTTTTTTTTTTTAAATAAAAATTGAATAAAACCTTATAACAATGATTGGAAGGCTACCAACAAGTAACTGCTGAATTTGTACTATTCATGTGTGTCTATTATAAAAAAAAAAAAATTCCTGGAGCGAAACACTAGGGATACGAGACGTGATCTTCAAGTCAAGATCACGGAAGACACTTAAAAGACCCGCAAGACGAAAGGGATTGGCCACGGAGTGTCTCACGGGGACCTTAAACATGAGACTTTGTGCCAAGAGATTCACCCAGGACCGTCTCACAGGGACGTAGAATATGAGATTCTTGCAAGACACGCTCTACTTAAAACCAATATCAAATAAGACCACGGGCAGCAAAACACTCAGTCGTGCAAAGGCTTTGAGCACAAGCAGATCCAGGGCTCTCCACGCATATAAAGCTTATAAGGACAATATGTTATAAATGAAACGTAGACTAAGTGGAGAAAAGGAACTCAAAAGCGTTGGAGAGAAAAAAAAAGAAAAAGAATAATCTAGGTACAAATTCAGAAGATAAGGAAAGTAATTATCAGCCCGCAACAAGTGGAATTGAAGGATAAAAAGCACGTCCATTCGGGCTCAGAATTAAAAGACAAAGTAGAACTTCATAAAGATGTTCACTAACGTTGGCACTATACACATTCAGAGCAGGTTAGAGATTATGAAAGCAGTGGAATTCGAAAGGCTCAAAAAAAGTTGGCACGATACACGTGTGGAGAAAGTTAAAGAATATGAAAGTAGGAAAATTAGAAAGTATAAAAAAAGAAAGTAAAGATCTCTGTAGCGTAAACAAACGGAAGTTATTACTTGATAAATGGAAAATAATCACCACGGAGCAGGTGTCATTGGAAAAAAATGCAGGACAAAGCGAAGTCAGGAATAAAAGACAGAGTAGAAAACAAAGTAAAACGTCATAAAAAGGGGCAAAACACATGCAGAGCAGGTTAGAGATAGTGAAAAGTGGAATTCAAAAGACAAAAAAAAAAAACGTAGGCGCGAAACACATGCAGAGCAAGGTACAGAATATGAAAGCAGAAAAAAACGACTGTGTCAAAAACAAGAAAGTAAACCTTGTGTTAGTGCAAAGAAAGAGAAATTATTACTCGGAGAAATAAAGAAAAGGCGAATAGAGATCGAGTATATGGACATAGGTGATATGTCAGAAGTATGTAAATATTGTAAGGCTTTGAAGTTAAAGTCAGAGAATTTCAAAAATGGGGTTTACCTCACATGCATTTATTGGTTACTTTGCAAAAAATATTAACTGCTGATGATGTAAATCATTTTGTCTGTGCTGAAATTCCAAACAGAGAAACCTATCCTAAATTATGGTACAAAGTCATTAAACACATGTCTCACTGACCTCATTTAAAAGATTCAGCATATTGGGACTCGAAAGAGTCCAAATATTGTTTTTACAAAAGTTCTGAAATAAAAGTGAAACTAATGAAATAGCAACAATTCAAAGAAAAAAAAATCTTAAGTGTGTATCTGGAAAACCAAAAAGGGGGGTTGCCGAGCAAAGCGAGCAGGGGGCGAAGCCCCCTAGTTTTAGAACTAAATGTGGTGAAAGTTAAAGATACGTTTTACTAAAACAAATTTCAACTTTATGAGCTTCTTTTCAGTGGCAATAGTTTATTTTATTCGCCTTAAACTTGGTGGTTCCATAAACAGTACTTTGAGGAACTTTGACAAAACAGAAAATGATTTGCTTTATTTTGTACCTTTTAATAAATGCCTCAGGCAATGTTTAATGTTAGACAAGGGAGAAATCATATCTTTTAAACATTCTTTTCATATTTGATTACATACAACCATAAAACCTTGACTGAGATTGAAATGTTTTGTCTCTTTTGCTTTACTTTTCTTGCCATAGAATGTTTTATTTAATCATGCACAAATCAATTAGAATAATACAGTATGTTTCAAGTTCTGTCCATTCTGTTAAATGAAAACTCTTAACATTGAACTTTAAAGGATCTGTGTGTGTTTTTGCTATTGTGCCTTTTAATTTATTAATAAAAACTGTTTGAATGTAAAAAGCTGGAGTGCTATGTTTGTAACACCTGCTTTACACAGTTAATGGGAGATTTGTTTGCCACTCTCATTAAAGTAGTTGATTTCTCTAAGAAAAATTAAAGTATCACTTAACTGTACTATAAGGTGTATATTGTTTTTTCTTCACGTTCCAGTGCTGTGCTAGTCATCAGTGATTTCTGATTTCATATGTATAATAGGGAATAGCTGTACTCTTAATCAAAATCCTGCTTTCTTTGTATGACCTGCATCCCCAAGTTTATCCCATCCCAAGTTCAAAAAGTTCATAGTAGTAGTTGTAACTAAAGTCACATATACAAGCTGTTCGAGAGAAGATCAATACATTATCAATATCTCACAAACAAAATATTATACTTTTTATCCCTTTTTATTCAGTTATCTGAATTAGATGATATCAGGCACTGATGTATCATGACATTAAGTCTTTTACCAGTGTATCAGTAGAACAGGTTTGGTTTGAAAACTCACTCCCCTTGACTGATATACACAGTAACAGTAATGCATTGAACATCAACAGTGTACTTTATGTGTTAAAAAACTACCAGGGATTTGAAACTCTACACTCTGTATTCATTGTCCCTGGAATTCACAAGGATACCTTTTATCGAAGATTAATAAAATCATTCCATTTATTTACTATTACAGTTTATGTTCAATTTTTTCTGTTTAAAATGCCATATTCCATGATTTTTTTTTTCTTATCCCCACTGTGCTCACAGTCTGCTAAGATGACCACTGCACAACAGGAGGTTTTCACCCAGTAGCTAAAATCATAATGATTTTAGCTTTTAAATAGCTGCAGTAGTTGCTTAGCAGAGCTCTTACATTGAGTTTTCAGATAAACATTAATTTACCACTTTCTTCCCCTATCATAGAGACATACAAGTCTGAACCCCCAGTCTGTCGGCTTTCAGAGTTGCAGAGGTTTTTGTCTTTCCTAGGCATATAGATTTGCATCTGTAAGTTACATCAACTTCAGAAAGTTTTGACAATAACTGCATTTCATCCTGTGCTTGTCTGTTTGACAGCATATTTTCACATCATAGTCAAAGGCAGGTATTTGTCCAATAAAACATATTACTCTGGAATTAACTTTTTATGCAGATAATGAGTCTTTCCATGGTTCTTCGCTTGCTGTGAGTTTAGTTGTAGGTGTCAAAAAAGTGGGGATTTCTTTGTACATCAAATAACATCCTTACACATTATTACATTGCAGAGAAGCTTTATTTTTACATACGGCTGTAATGAAAAATATATTTTGTTGTGTGTTTTTAATCACGCCCTCTCTGTGTTACATTTTCCTTCCTGAACCTTTTATAAGCCGTGAGAAAAGCTTCAAACCAGTTATGTGACTTGTCTGCCTGTGCATCTTGAGGCGTTTAATGTTTGTACAGGCAAACAGCTTCAAAACTGAAACGGAAAGCTCAGGTTCTCTCCTTTACTCATACAATTGACCTCTTAATTATGTTGTTGTTTTTTCTTTCTTGGTGAGAAGATGATTACAAGTAAATTTTGTCTTTCATTATTTTATGTTTATGACCATCAAAGTAATACCGTGAATGGAACATATAATGGACTGTCCCTCTGCCACGGGTGGTTTCTGCCTTTTGCTCAGTGCTGCTGGGCTGTAGGCTCTGTTTACCTGTTTTGCTGAAGCAACTTTCACAGTGCATAGAGTTCATTCTAATTCAGAGAAGTTATTCTAAGTTAATTATTAGAATTTAACTTGTTTTCAGCATGCAATCTTGCATTGCGTTTTCACCTTTTATCATATTGAGTAAGAAATATTATGTTCTACTATGATTGGTCATGTTTATTTATGAACAAGTATTATTTTACTACTATTTAAAAAGTCAATCTAAATGGCACCTATTATTGGCTAACTAAAAAGATTACAATATGCAAGCTTTCAAGGCAACTCGGGCTCCTTCTTCAGGCAAGATTTCATCATATTTCTATTGCTTTGCTTTCTTTACTACAGTCTGTCATTTATGGACTAGAATTATTGAGACTTGTTTCATGAGGAAAAAAAGAGGCATCTCCTCATTTTAGAAAGAGGAAGAAACTTCATGCCACCTTTCAGTGTGGTGGAACTGATTTCTAAAGACCATTACAGTTTTTGCAAGTGGTGTTATCTGTTATTTAACTTGTTATATGCTAAATGAAAACATTTCATGAGAAAACATCATACATTTAACATCTTTCCTTCTTTTTTTTTTTAATTTGTATATACTTCCTAAGAAAAGTATTACTTAAACACACTGCAGATTGGCACAATACAGTAGATTCAGAAAGTATTCATTACTCTTTACTTTTTTTACATTTTGCTTTGTTGCAGCCTTTTATTGTAATCCTTTAAATTAATTTTCCGTCATAGCAAGCAACACTGAATACTGTCAAATGATAAAGAAATAACTGGATTTTAGAAACGTTTGCAAAATTATTAAAAATTATAACGCTGACACAAGTATTCAGACCCTTTGCTATGACACTTGAAATATGGTTCACTGATAGTTTAGGTTGAATTCCTTTTACAAACAGGTCTCTGTGTGAATTTGAGTTTGTGTCTGTGCATCAGTGGGCACTGTGATGGACTGATTCCCTGTCCAGGACTGTTTCTTGCTTTGTTCCTAGTGCTCCTGAGATTGGCCTTGGCCTATAGAATTATTTTCTGTAACACATAACAGTACAGGCCAAAAGTTTGGACTCACCTCCTCATTCAATGTGTTTTCTTTATTTTCATGACCCTTTACAGCACTCCATCACTCTCCTTCTTGGTCAAATAGCCCTTACACAGCCTGGAGGTATGTTTGGGGTCATTGTCCTGTTGAAAAATAAATGATCGTCCAACTAACCTGACTTCTGCACAACACAACTGCTGGTCCCAACCCCATTGATAAAGCAAGACATTCCACTAAATAACCCTGATAAGGCACACCTGTGAAGTGAAAACCATTTCAGGTGACTACCTGTTGAAGCTCATCAAGAGAATGCCAAGAGTGTGCAAAGCAGTAATCAGAGTTTTGAAGAAACTAGAATATAAAACCTGTTTTCAGTTATTTCACCTTTTTTTGTTAAGTACATAACTCCACATGTGTTCATTCATAGTTTTGATGCCTTCAGTGAGAATCTACCAATGTAAATGGTCATGAAAATAAAGAAAACACATTGAATGAGGAGGTGTGTCCAAACTTTTGTCCTGTACTGTAAATTAAAAAAAAAAAAAACACTCTTAATAAAAATTTGACTTCACTAAAATAACTAAAAGGTCTGCTGCCTGACATTGGTCTCTTGCATGAAAAGCAGCAGCAGTATATTTAAGACATCATCCCCATGGTGATGAATGAATTGATTGATATAGTTGATCTATACACTTGGGGACTTCATTAATTGTTTTAAAGGTTTTTTCTGTTGTCAATTAAATATTTTTGCAGCAATTAGTCATATCCAGAAGTAACACTATAAAATAGAATTTAGTGAAATGTGTTAATAGAATACATAAAAATAAATGCCTTGTAATAGTATTTTACAATGTATTGTAATTAAAAACTCCACTTAGGCATTTGAGGCTTAAAAACTTTTATAGATGCCTGATCCAAATTCATAAAAGTAATATAAAAATGGCTTTTTTTGTTATTGTTAGTTGTTGGTTGTGGATGGTTTATTTGTAATTTTAGTTCATGTTTACTAAATATTCTTTAAAGAAGTACCTAATGTAGCTGTAAAATTTGTCAGAATCCAAAGCTAAAATTGTTTACTACAACACATCATGATGGATAGCTGATTATTGTGGTGCTTCATCAATAAACTATAGTGTCAAAGAAATATTGAATCATCATAATCTGTAGATAGTGCAGCCGTGAGGTTGTTTTTAGTGTGATTGTACATGTAAAGTGCTTGTTTTATTCACTGTATAAATGGCCAGCATAGCTGCATTTGGGGAGCTTGTTTCCTCTTTCGTGTATTTTAGATAAACGACTTTTTTGTGTGTTTTAAAGTTTTTATAGTTATGAATATAATTCCATGTATCATGTACAGATTCTAGCAGCAGGAGGAGTGAGTTGTTGTGGCAGAAGTCCAGCTGTGTGCCTTCTGTTCATGTTTTAATAAGCTGTCCAGTTCACCTTTCAGACTAGTAAAAGAGATAAATATACAAGTTGAAATAAACCTTTTTTATGTTAAATGTAAAACAGTAAATTACTTGGTAGTTGAAGATGTTCATCCCAAAGTAAACATTCTGCATGATTTCAAAAATTCGCAAATGCTTTTTAATTGGAAGGATTTAAGATTTCTGATTTTTTTTTTAAATTTGTTTATTTTAATCCATCAATCCATCTACCTGCAAATTGTATACTGTTCACAGCATCCAAACTTAATGCTTTAGGATCTAGTCTGTATTAGGGAAGAAATGGAAAGGTTGGATTCTGTATTCAGTGTCTCTGAGTTAAACACCAGTTCCATTTTTCAGAGGTGCCCAGATGGCAGTGAAGTTTTTCCTGTTGACAAATTATTTGCTTTCTCTGTTGTACTACTTATTTCACAATGCATCACCAAGGAGGAAGAAGTTGACTTCTGTTAAAAATTCATTTTAGTTTCACACACCAGGAAATGTTTTGGGTTTGCTTTATTTTCTTCAGTAAATACTTATAAGTATGTTGGGAGTGGGGAAAATTGTGCTTGTTGTTATGATGGATTAAGTGGGTGGAGAGGGTACACATTGTCTGTTTAAAATCTTTACAACCTAGAACTGTTGTCTTTTTTTCTTTTCTCCATTTGCAAGGTAGGTTGTTTTTGCAAGTACTGCACATATCATAAATAAAAGTGGGAGAATACTATCTGTCGTGGCCCCTTGTTTTCATAGACCACCTGAACTTTATGACTTTGTTTAGTGCATGGATGTGGATTGTACCTGGGTGATGATTTGTGCTGTGATAGGGTGGATTGTTTGGAGGTTCTGCTTAGTAAGTACTTTATCAACCTTCTGGTAGAGAACCAGTTATATTAATATGACAATTTACCAATCAACATTATTATTTTCAGGAAATGGGACATGAAAGTAGTAGTCTGATCACTTGCCACTTTGCAAAATTTTGTGGAAAGAATTTGTCAGTGTACGCAGTCATCATGTTCAGCACTAACTTCCTGCACCAACTTAGTAATGAGATACTGCAGTTTCCTGATTACACAATTTGCCAGTGTGTAGAGTCTTCCTCTAAAGATTACTTCCTTGTTTGCTCATCCTCCTCTATTTTAAAATTTCTCATCCATTTACTAAGTTATTTTCTTAATGACTTGATCTTAATTAACTGCTGCATCGTTTCCAGTCAGTCCATGCAAAAATGTGTTATAATCTGAAATTGTCAATCCTTTCTTTCGATTTATTGGCAGCATTAAATTAAGTATCAGAGTATAATAAAGAAAAACAAAAGCAATGCAGAATAAATAGCACAAGCAATGAGCAGCGTTTTATTACCAAAGCTGTGAAGACTGCATGCTTTATATAAACAAAGTGGAATCTGCACTAAAAGTCTGCTTATTTTAAATATAACTCATTCCAAAAGCATGAGATGTATATGGAAATTTGGTTTTCCTTTTTCACAAAGAAAACAGTTAAACGTGTAAATAAACTGTTCACTTGCCCTGCCGGTCAAAGGTTTAAGAACACCTCAGTTTTTTTCAGTTTTTA
Organism: Polypterus senegalus; assembly: GCF_016835505.1. NCBI lineage: Eukaryota > Metazoa > Chordata > Cladistia > Polypteriformes > Polypteridae > Polypterus > Polypterus senegalus. The sequence continues at coordinate 179,999,455 of NC_053160.1, read as the reverse complement.
TGGAAATGCACACAATTTTAAGGTCTTTGATTCATGAAATCAAGGCATAAAACAAATAAACAATGGCAAATAAAAAATAAGTCAAGGTGTCATTAAATGTACAAAATTGCATTAAAATTTTTGATTCATCAAAGTAGCCACTTTTTCTGATATAGCAGCCAAACTGTGGTAACCCTTTTGTTTCAGAATACCAGCCAACTGTCATCAACTGTGCCTTCAGCAAAAGAACCCCAGACCACCATCACACTTCCTCCTCCTTGTTTGACTGTGTCACACACTGAGGAACCATCCTTTCGCCAACTCAACGTCATAACAAACACCCTGTGTGATGAACCAAAGGTTTCAAATTTTGATTCATCGGTCCATAAGAGTTTCTTCCAGTCTACAGTACTTCACAGCTGGTATTTGGCCCCACTTTGTCCTTTAAGGATTGTCTTTCTTACTGCCACCCACCCTGTCAAACCTGCAGGACAAAGTCTCCTCTTCACGGTACAAACAAACTGAGGCTTGCTTATTTTGACCTGCACTGTTAAGCTGTGCTTGAAGCCGTTGTGCTTTGATGCACTGATCACGCAAGCTTGTGACCCTAATAAACTTGTCTTCTGATTGGGTTGTGACTTTGGGTCTTCAAGATCGCTTCCTATCAGAGTTTCTTAGTCTCCAGTTCCTTCTGGATTGTGCAGGGCACCAATGTATTCACCAACACTTTGATTTTTACTTGCAGTTTCTCTAAATAAAAGACCTTCACTTCTAAGGGTAGTAATGCACTGTCTCATTTCATTTGTTAATTGCAGTTGTCTTGCATTTATCAGTGTAATTTAGAACTTTCTATCGTGTAGTATTGCCCAAGTAGTACTTCAGAGAGTGTTGTAGCGCAGACTGTTCCACCTCTGCTTTAAGACGGACAGAGGGGTTTTTAAATAAAGAGAAGTTGGGATACCTGTGTAAAATGTTTGCTGCAACTTGCAAGACTTAATTTGCTTTAATTGCTGCAGACCGTCTGTAGGTTTTGTGATCTATCTCTATTCTTCTGCCTGAAGAAGGCAAATTTGTAATATTCTGAAATGTTCTTTTCTTCAGTTTTTGCTAACCTCAACTTTGAACCCCTGGCAGTTTACTTCTTACCTTTTTACCATTTTAGGTCATTTTATTGCAATTTCAGCTGATTAAATTTGAAGAAAAACTGGACAACCTGAGGTGTTCTGAAACTTTTGACCAGTAGTGTATCTGTCCTTTTCATCAATGTCATTCTTAAGATCAGTTTTGTCATTGACTCTACTAATTAAGTTATTTGAGAAAGCAAACATAAAATAGTTGTTTTGAAAAATGACCTCTCATGGATAAGTGCACTATGTAGGTTTCCCTCACACTCTGTCTTAAAATTACTTTTTAATCACAATATGTTCTACAGTTGACGTGATCGTTCATGACGGGTCACAACCATCTGTAACACAATCATGTGGCTATTTTATTAACAGATATTGTGAAGAAAATCAGAATAAAATATTAACTCTTAAGTCCTCTAGCTTGGGTTACACCAGAAGGTGAGGATAGGTAAAGTAAATATACTCAGCAAAAAAAGAAACGTCCTCTGACTTTCAACTGTTTTTACTTTCAGTAAACTTAATGTGTAAATATTTCTATGAACACTAAAAGAGTCAACACCATAAGACATCAACTAAAAATGTTTCACAATGTGTCCCTGAATGAAGGGAGGCTCAAATTCAAAAGTACCAGACAGTATCTGGTGTGGCCACCAGCTGCTTGAAGTACTGCAGTGCATCTCCTCCTCATGGACTGGACCAGATTTGTCAGTTCTTGCTGTGAGATGTTACCCTACTCTTCCACCAAAGCACCTGCAAGTTCCTGGACATTTCTGGGGGGAATGGCCCTAGCCCTCACCCTGCGATCCAACAGGTCCCAGACGTGCTCAATTCCTTCGACGATAAACACGAATCCATCCATCACCCCTGGTGAGACAAAACCGTGACTCATCAGTGAAGAGCACTTTTTGCCACTCCTGTCTGGTCCAGCGAAGGTGGGTTTGTGCCCATAGGCGGCGTTGTTGCTGGTGGTGTCTGGTAAGGACCTGCCTTACAACAGGCCTACAAGACCTCAGTCCAGCCTCTCTCAGCCTATTGCGGACAGTCTGAGCACTGATGGAGGGATTGTGTGTTCCTGGTGTGACTCGGGCAGTTGTTGTGGCCATCCTGTACCTGTCACGCAGGTGTGATATTTGGATGTACCGATCCTGTGCAGGTGTTGTTACACGTGGTCTTCCACTGCGAGGATGATCAGCTGTCCTTCCTGTCTCCCTGTAGCGCTGTCTTAGGCGTCTCACAGTGCGGACATGGCAATTTATTGCCCTAGCCACATCAGCAGTCCTCATGCCTCCCTGCAGCATGCCTAATGCACGTTCACGCAGATGAGCAGGGACCCTGGGCATCTTTCTTTGGGTGTTTTTCACAGTCGGTAGACAAGTCTCTTTAGTGTCCTGCGTTTTTAGAACTGTGACCTTAAATGCCTACTTTCTGTAAGCTGTCAAGGTCTTAACGACCATTCCACAGGTGCATGTTAATTCATTGATTATGGTTAATTGAACATGCATGGAAAACATTGTTTAAACCCTTTACAATGAAGATCTGTAAAGTTATTTGGATTTTAAAACATTATTGTTGAAATACACAGTCCTGAAAAAGGGACGTTTCTTTTTTTGCTGAGTATATTACCAGGGGACATTTAAAATTTTTGTCCTTTCTGAATAACTGTTGTCAGCAGATTTTTTTTTATAGACTCCATGTTCACATCTCAGTAAAGATTATGGAACGTTCTACCTTCTGTAGAAATTCTGTCAAAAGTAAGCCAACGTTAAATGTTGGTATACAGTAGTTCCATCATTTGAATAATTCATGTAACAATAAAATTATAGAGGTCCTCCAGTAATAGTTAATTTTACCCAGTTCCTGAAATACAAGATACAAAAAAGAACTGCTGGTACTCGTTGTGCATCCTGAATGACGAGGTGATGGTGGGATTGTGACCAAGCTGCAGGGAGTTTGTGGGGTGTTCCTTCAGAGGGTTCCATATTGTGATATGTACAATTTACTGTATATGAAGTAGTAGTATGTCCCGATTGTAGGTGCCAAAGAACATATATTTGTTATAATACATATAGGGCTGCTATTGCTGATGTGGTCTGAACTGATTGTGTGTATTGATACGCCAATAAGGCAAGAAAAAGAAAATGCCGATAGAGTTCCTGTGTGTACTGGCACTTAATTTACCCAAACCCCCGACCGGTATAAAACTAATCTCATCTGAATATGTCATTAGGTTGAATATTTTCCTAAACCCCATAGAAAAATTAAGCAATCTGAACTGAATAATTTCGTTATTTGCACACAATGTGCACAAACGGTCCGTGTACTTTTTGGTATTTGATATTTCATTTTAGAAGCAAAAATGAAAGGAATTTTCAGTTATTGATTTTTGATTCAAGAATAAAGTGAGGGAAAATAAGGTACTTTTTAATTCTATGGTAACAAAGAACAGTCATAAACTTAAAATTACATATACTTTTCTGAATTGATTTGTGATTCAAATAATGAGGTGTAATAGCTCAAAAACAACAAAACAGATTTTTGTTGTCTGAAACTGGAAGTATTTCTTCTTCTGTGCGATTTCTGACGACACGTGCGAACAGTCCTACTCACAACACATCGATTGACGGCCTTGAAGTTACACTGGCATCAGCATAGGATGGACCATTACGTTGTTTTTTGGAACAGTAAAAGAGTGACACTCCAGGACGAGGACTTGACTTTAGAAAATCTGAGTCACATCTTTCAGGTAAAAATACAAGCTTTGCAAACTTTGCTTAATTGATGTAGCTACAAAATAAAGGGCATTTTCTCGTTCTCGTTTCTTGCATTTTTCTTTTCTGATGCGCGAAAGAACAAAAGGAAAAAAGTGTTTATTTGGCGTTTTTCATTTTTCCCCTTTAAGTTGAAAATCAAATAAGTGTCTCTCTTTTTTCCCTTTTAAACGAAATTTCAAATACCAAAAAGTACACGGACCACAAACAGTGCAATTTAAAAAAATATCAATTTTCTTTTCTGTAAATTTAGGATGTGGCATCCTGTAACACTGAACTATCTCACTAATTTGGAGCCTTCGTACAAAATGATTGAAGATTATGTTACACTGTACACATTACTTGGGATAGGTTCCTGGTATCACCAAGTCCCTGCCATATCTGTCAGATCTTAAATTACCTTTTGATAAAGACCTGAAAAATTTTACATTTCAAAATCCAGAAGGAAGTATATGTGCAGAAATTGCCATTTTGTACAAACTCTTTTGAAGACCTAGTTCAGCTGTCGCTAGCACAGATGGTCCTAGACCAGACTTGACATACCTTCTTTTTCAAGATGTGTTATCCAGTGGAGATGGATTCATTTGCGAAAAAATTAAGGGGAGTTTTAATGCGTCTTCCTTTTCATTTGTTTTGTAGTTTAACATTGGCTTGAAAAATTAAGAGGCTGTCTCAAATTGCCAGCCTTGCATACAAGGCACAACTGTAAACCTACTTTTGCCCACCCCTATAGAGATCCATTCATGTTTCTTGCCTGCTTATCTAGGGCAGGGTCATGTGCCTGTGTAAAATATAAAAAAGAATAAATCTCAACATATGTCAGATACTAAGTTACATTGAAAATGTACAGATAAAGTTGCTAGCCTGTTAGCAATTGCTTAAATGGTCTAAATGCATCTCCTTGAAGTTGTTAGAAATACTGTAGGTATCAGATTTCTTTGTTTTAGAGTACACTTTTGCACACTAAAGTAGTACAGTTTCTTATTTCACCTTTCATCTGTTTCATGTGCAAAATCCTTCACACCACATTGTTGCCTTATCTGCGAGCTCCAGAACCACACTGCTGCTGTACGGTTTTTTTTTTTTCTCTTTCTTCTTATTCATTGCATAGTGCATATTAGGTAAAGCTAGGGTATGGGGAAATCTGCACAAAAAAAAAATCATTTTTGGTAGTACTTGAAGAATTAACAGTGCATTCTCAGTTTTGGTGTCCAGTTATTGTAATTCTGATCAGTTTTATAAAGAATATCTTTGTAATTGTGATGTCTCATCAGTAAACCAGAAACCTAACTTTATAGTCAGTCAAAGGCAAAAAAAAATAATAATAAAATAAACAGGAAGAGTTTGTTAAAACCCAAATTCATTGCCAGTTGTTCTGAAATGCAAGGAAGGCTTTACAAATGATGCCACAATTATGACTGAGGGTGTTTTTTTTTTTCATTCTAACTCATTACCACCACCTCCTTTCACCCCTTAAAAATATTTATTCTTAAATTTGAAGCTTTCAGTTTCCCACAGCTACTTAGTGATGCCAAGTGTACATTCTCAGATCTACTATTAGCATTCTTTTTAGTGCAGTGGGTGGTAGAATTGAGCCTTTCACAGTTGCCAAAATCTTGAGTGAAGCTTTCTGTTCATGTAAGCATAAAAACAAGGCATTGTTCAATGTCAGTATTTCAGATGCTTCGCACAGAGATAGTTTCTTTCCATTTAGTTTGAATGATCTTTGTCATCATTTAATGGAGTAAAGCATGAGTATCAAAGTAAATAACTTGTATTGTAAAGGTGGAGCTCTGTATTGGTGATAGAACAGTAAAGTTTTATTTTCCAGTAACAAATTAATATTCAGTCAGTGTCTGTCGTATATTTATCTTTGTCAAGTCTTGTATGTTTATTTTAGTTGGGGTCGTGAAACTTTTCTTGCAGTACCTTGAGGGTTTAATTTAGAAATTAAATTAACACTCTGTACTGTAAATTTTAAAAAAAGATATTAAGTGGCTTAAAAAGATAAATGGATGAATTTGTAAAAGGAAGGAAAGTCAGGTTGTCATGCATTTTTTTTATATTGAACAGGCTAATCTAGTTATACTTAAAAACCGTATCTAAATATGCACATCTTGTTTTCCCACTTCATGTATTACCTTTTAAAATAATTCTTTGGCAGCCAACCTCCATGCATATATTCATTTTTTAAAGATGTAGGCGGTATTTTCTTTTAATATTATGTTTTTTCCCCCCCTCCATCACCAAACTGGCTGTTTTAAATGAGTAGTGTTTATCTAGTTGTTCTTTTTTTTTTTTTTTCATCCAAGTCAACACACATTAGAATAACTTTTGAAAGAATTTGAAGAAGAAACATATTTCACCAGTAGTAGGTTTTAATTCAGTTCTCGTATTTAAAAAAAAAAATATATATATAAGGTTGGAAATTCATATTTAATGCAGCTAACTGTTAAACTCTAAAACATCTTAAGTTTTACTGTTTTTACTTTTTTCTTGTCCGTGTTCCTCCCTCCACTCCCTACACCTTCTTTTTTTTTTTTTTCATTCCATTCTGTAGCCCTCTTTTATGTGATCTCGTAATTTAAATGAGGAGGAATTCTACTTTTTGTTGGCTGCTATTACTTGTCACATAAAAGAGACTAATTTGTCTGTTCCCATGTCTTATTTTCACCATGATATTTTTTGAATGAACCATGCCCCATGTTTACATCAATTTTTTTTTTTTTGTTTTGTTTCTTTTGATTTCTGTACACAGCAATTGCTCTGAAATTTGGGGACTGAGTACACCAAATACGATAGATCAGTGGGATACAACAGGCCTTTACAGCTATCCTGACCAAACCAGGTGAATATACTAAACTATGTCGCAAATAAACAAGATTAGTGTAACTTTTTCTGAGTTTAAAATTGTTTCAGTTAGGGAAGTTAAAACATGAGTAACTGGGAACAGTCTTTAGAGCTACAAAGGATCCAAAACATTGATATGCATATTATTCCTGAAAGAGATTAGTTTAACAAAATTGTTTTGGGCCATGACAGAGAGAACCTTCTCCTGCATGAAGTAAGGAAGCATTTTTAGATGGCAGTTTTGCTGATACATTATTTAAAATATATATATATATTTTCTTTTTAGTGTGTACTGTTTTAAAATTTGTTCAGAATTGTACAGTAGGTAGAATGTGTTCTTAAGTGCACAACATACTGTGTAATTAGCAAGTAATTTAATTAGATGAATTCTGAATCTGCTACCAAAAAGTGGGAGCCAGGAAAAGTATAGACACTCAAAGATGCCCACATAAGGAATCATTGGTGGTGCCGTATTTTCATCAGAAGATGGGTGTTATTTTCTACATCCCCTTTTTGTTTTACAGTCATTCATATCCTCCACCTTTTTCAACAAGTTGTTGATTGGCTCTTAATTAATCACCTGAGAAATACAGTTCAAAATACAGCAATACAAGTGCACATTACTTGTAGTCCATCAGAAATAGAAGAATTTAGTTCATTCAAGTGTTCTTTAATGTTAACCATTCAATACATATTGTCTAACATATACAATATTAGTGCCTCTCTTAAGTTGTCGTATTAATTCTTTTGGAAAGCCAGAAGATCATATTCTTCATTTTACAAATAAGCACATTATGGTAAATTCATTTTTCAGTAACTATAAATTTTATCCAAATTAAAGGTGCTGTTAAACATATATGGACAGCCGTGTGAATGGTTGATAATGTAAATTGCACTTGCTTTGCGGCTATTTTAGGTACTCATGCCTTGATTATTTTCATTTTTTGTTTGACATTTTAGATCTCTTGATGGACGTTTGCAGGTTTCTCACCGCAAAGGTTTACCACATGTCATCTACTGTCGGTTATGGAGGTGGCCGGATCTGCACAGTCATCATGAATTACGAGCCATTGAGACTTGTGAATATGCTTTTAATCTTAAAAAGGACGAGGTGTGCGTTAATCCTTATCACTACCAAAGGGTGGAAACACCAGGTATGAATGGGTTCTTGTGTTTTGTTTTTTTTTTTCTCTCTCTCTCTTTATAAGAAAAAAAATATTAGTAGGCATTTTGATCTTTTAAAGTTGTTTAATACATATTTCTGTTTATGTGCTAATTTAGCAAATATGAAAACCTTAAGACTGCAACATATCTCTGTTGCTTAACTGTCTAATTTGTAGTAAAAAATATTCCAAAGATTTAGTTGTTCTTTTGGTCAAACTCTGTTCTGACATTTCAAATATAAGCTGGTCCAGCTTCTGCCTTGCATTTTCTCTCTGCAATAAAATGTAAAATGTGTAAGACAGTTATATGCCTTTCCCTCGTAGTTTTATGTAGAATTTAAAGTACCTAGAGAAAATATAGCCTAGCTGAGAATGGAGAATATGGTGAACTGAAGAGCGGTTTTATTTTATAGCTTCCGTGTTAAACAGACTCAATACTAAAACATACTGCTAGGACACCTCTAGTCCTCAGAAATAAATTTGTCATGTAAGGGCTCACAATGAGTTTGTTGTTGTCCTGTAGAGAATTTTTTTTTTCTCCAACATTGTCATATTTGTGATCTGCTTTCAGACAGTAAATCTACTCGCCAGCTTATCTTGGTAGCATTGAGGAAATGAAAAGCTGAAAGATAATGTAGAAGTGGAGAGTACTGCAGGTACTTTATTCTGCCCTCCCATGTGGCAGATCACTTTAGTTTTCATTGTGGAAGATCATATTGTCCTCGAAGAGATAGCCCAGTTTCTTTGTGTTTTCTGAAATCCTCATCAGAGAAGAAGGGGGGAGCTTTGAATTCAAGACAATTTTTGAACTTTGATTGCAGTTAAATATTATAGTAGTTCTGTATGAAATTTTTCCAAGCAACCACTTCAGAAGTATAAGCGAATATTCTTTGCTATATATATTAAATCATTTTTAAGGTGTCTCATTATACTCATTGATTATAGAAATAAAAGTGTTGGCTTTTCCAAACACTGCAAATTTAGTAGGTTTTTCATTTTGTAAAGAAGAAATAAAAGGTTAAAACTTTTTAATCAAAAAAATGGACGGAGCAGTATACTTGTTTAAAAAGCTAAATATTACATTTTTTTAAATGTTCAAAATTTTACTTCCTAAAATGCAAAAGACTAGCCTCATTGCTTCATGAAAGTGAAAAAAATATGTAAGGTCAAGGGACATAAAGCTTTTGTTTTCATCTATACTTTAAATAAAAATATACAAGCTATAGTCTAGTGCAAGACTAGCATTAATTCACTTAATAAATGATAAAGGCCATCTGGCTTCTCTATCAAATCAAGCATTGTTTTGCCTTTTTGCAAAGTGTTCCCAACCATTGAGACTCTTCAGAGACAATTTCCTTATGGTAATTGAAAAGATTGCAAAAAAGTGCATTTCCCTTGAATGAATAAAAAAAAAAAAAAACATATGGTATGTTTTGAGTTTAAACTGGGTGCCCACAAGTAATATTAACTGTATAGTAATGTATAATGGTTAGAAAATTAAAAGGTGAAAATGCTTTCATACTGAATTACTGAAGAGTTAGAAATAGTATCTTTAGCTATTGACTTGCATTTTTGTTTTTCAAAGTACAACTACTGTTCAGTGTTAATTTTGAGTTTTGCTTATACATGCCGAAATATTTAAGTTTGTCTTAATCTAGTTATTCATCAATGTTATTTATTATAAGTGAAACTCTGGCTGAGCAGTGTTTACTTAAATACATAGCTCGTATTAGTTACATTTTATTAGTCACCTCCTCTGTACTCTGTTCTACATATTTTAGTTGTGTTTACTTCTTATAGCAAGTAAAGCCTATGTTAAGCATGAATAGAAAGTACTGGCAGTCATGATAGATATCAAGCCTGTCATTCATACTGTGCTATTCCAGAATGTTACATGGGTTTTTTTTCAACTGTGCATACATATATATATATATATATATATATATATATATATATATATATATATATATATATATATATATATATATATATATATATATATATATATATATATACTCCTGATTTTTGTTTGCCGAATTAGATTTGGCCTTTAAATGGAAACTAAATTTCAGTTGTCTGTGTGTAGTATTTGTTAACTTCTTTGAATGTTTAGTTTTTTAGACAGGTGACTACTGTTAATTGTTTAAATCAAAGATGAAATTTTAACAGTAAAATCAGTAAATGTAACATTGTACTGTTCAATAGATGATACAGATACTAGCACTATTCATTGAATGAAATTAACAGTGCATATTAATCCTAATGTCATAATGTCTAATCCTGCTCCAGTTTTACCACCTGTTCTTGTGCCAAGACACACAGAAATTCTGACAGAACTGCCTCCTCTGGATGACTATACCCATTCCATACCTGAAAACACTAATTTCCCTGCTGGAATTGAACCACCGAATAATTATATTCCAGGTAATGTGTGTGTGTGTGTGTGTGTGTGTGTGTGTGTCTCTTCAACATGTACTTTTCCTTAGCAGTTGTTGTTAATTTACACTGCTTTACATGTGGTATAGTTCATTCAATTTTCTATTGGTACTCTTGTTAAGAACTTTCTTGAATATAAATCATTATTAGGAAGAGTTTGTTGCAAGCGACTTCAGAATAAAAGATGCATATAAAACGTTTACAAGATGATATGATACATTAACATTATGACAACATAACTGATAAACATTTTTTATTATAAAACCAGAATGTGCTAAGATGTCTGTTTTGAGTTTCAGTGGTGCTAGCTGTAGCTGTTTCTGTTAAAACGTTTTTTGGAATCTAGAGCCTAGTTTTGCCACCTACTGGACTATATAATGATCACTGTCTTATGTTTGAACATGGTACCATTTTCTCAAGCTCACGTGCTTTGTATGAAAATTAGTGCATCAGTATTGATGCAGCAATGACAGCATTAGTTCACGTTTCAGCAAGAGTTTATTCACGCTATATTGCATCAGTATTTTGAATACAGCTCTAATCACTCTCTAGCTAGCATATCTGTAACATAAAATTAGAACTTAACACATGTCTTGTTAACAATTTTGAATCTGTTCAGTTAATACTTTTTTAAAGAACTTATTAAATTTTGGTATATGTCACATTTACCTACAAAAACATAGATTGAAATAACATCAAGTTAAGATTTGAGGGTCTCTAAAAGACCTACTTTCCATCACATTGCTTTGTAATTTATTTCTTTTATTTATGGTTGTTTGCTTGAAGAAAACATTTCAAACATTTGTGTGAAATCTTACCTTGACATTTCCAGCCATGTGCCCGTGTTCTAGTTGTACAATTTAAGTAACTGCTGGGATACACTTTAACTTTAATCTTATCATCTATTAATCTCTGTTTGCTTAAAATTAAAAAAAGTTTAACTCCTTCAAGCTCATCTTATACTGTAGCTCTTACCTCTCAGTCTCGGAATCAGACTAGGCTAGACTTTCTCTAGCAGTGTTACATTCATTCCTTTGCATTGTGCTTAAAATAATGAATCATGTTTATCATTTAATATATATATATATATATATTTTTTTTAATATATTCTTTTTAGAAACACCACCACCTGGTTATATCAGTGAAGATGGTGAGACAAGTGATCAACAAATGAACCAAAGTATGGACACAGGTAAAACTCCTCATACAAAATGTACAGGTTCAACGTAAAATATAGAAACTGTGAATAAAGTACATTTTCTTTAGCTTTGCATTAAAAATAAAAATAAGCATTGTTTTTATGATTGCCTTATGGCCTTACTATCCATTATCTACAAAGTTACCTACAGATGATTTGAGCCTCTGTTACAGTCAGTGGATAATGAATTTATAACTCTCATTACAGGTTTATTTATAATTCTTTGTTTTTTTAGGTTCACCAGCAGAGTTATCACCCAGTACGCTTTCGCCTGTGAATCACAGCATGGGTATTTATTTATTTATTTATTTTATATGCAGTGGGATTCTTTAAGTATAAAATGTTAACATTTTATCTTGCAGGAAGTTACTCCAACTGCTATCAGATTTGGAGCTTGACCTACCAACTGATAAGATAATCTATTGGTTAATCAATGCACGTTCCAGTTAGTTAGATTTAAAAAAAAATGCTTATTTCCATAATTTAAAACATGAAAAGTACAAGTGCCCTTTCTTTCAGCTGAAAGCTTCATTATCAGTCCAAATGCTGGATTATGGAGGTAAAAATAGTTACAATTAGACATTTGCACTGCATTACAAGGATTTTAGCCTGGAGCATCTGAACATCTTAAGGCTGATCTTCTTTTTAGAAGTCCTGCTATTTAGCCATATACATTCGGTTATATCCGTTCTTTTATTTATAATCGGCTTGACTACTGTAACTCATTTGTTTTTTGGTGTCTGTCAGTCCTGCAGACAGGTTGAGGACTGGCCTCCCAGACAAGGGAGCTTATCACTCCTGTCTTGGTTTCTGTTTCTTGGTTGCCTGGTAGGAATAGGATTGAGTTTAAGGTGTTATTTGAGTTTGAAGCCTTAAATAGCCTAGATTCTTCCTATATCTCAGATTTTCTTAAGTATTTTACCTTCAAGGTGGTCAGATGTTCTTCCCAATCTCTCTTGTGGGTGCTATGCTGTCAGTACATTTGGTATGGGAATTGAGCTTTTTCAGTGGCCATCCCAAAATATTGGTATGCGCTGCCACTTAATATCTGAGTTGCTTCCACTGTTCTGACATTTAAATCCCGCCTAAAGTCCCACTTATTTACTCATTTACTTTGGCTTTTGTTTTTTTTTATTTGGCATTATTGATTTATTTATTGTAGGTCTGTAGCAAACAAAAATTATCTACTGGTAATTCATAATACTAGTTAATGTATACCTTCAGCATGGAGCATGAAGACTATAGTGTAGGATCAAATATTTAAGCTGATGAGCACAGTAAATCAGCACTGTTTTTTAATTTAAAAAAATCTAGCAATGACTGCAACTGTGAAGGGATTGAAAGTATACCTGCCAAATTTTAAATGCAAGTTTAAATGAAGGATTGTGTGTAAAACACAGCTACAATGTAAAAATGCAAATAGTAGTACATGCCAAATGTAGCAGTAACAGCACAGGATGTTTTTGCATGGAGCTTTTAAAGCTTGTAGACTAACTATATGCTGTATAGTAAGGGTGTGACAAATCATAAACTACGTTTCAAGATAAGTTGCTTTGGTGTTTGTGTTCATTGTACAGTTCCTTTTCAATGTTCCTATGCCTATTCTTACTGTACTGTTAACAAGAAAGCCCAATAGTGTTTTTAGAAATGATAAAGTTTGGGTTGTCTTACTTTGGGCTTGATTTTTCCATTGTCATTTCTGCCCCTTGCCTAGCAATCTGGCTTAAAGCAAAAAAAGAAAAATGCCAGCAGTACCAACAACAGAAAATTAAGACCTGACACAATGCAAGCCATTAACAGGTAGCAGGAGCCTAAATACAAGTCTATAAATGTAGAGGCAAAAGATCCAGAAAGTTAATATGGCCTTCATTTTTGTTTTTAAATGTTGCTACTATATTCTGAAATCTCAAATGCAATGAGAGCCTGAATACATTGAGACTTTCAATTTAATTTGAATGCACCATGCATCTAGTACCAAAGAAGGTCACTTCCAGATTTGATTCCTGACACAGTGCTGCTGTTGCAGCTAAAAATAAATAATAAATATGTTCTCCTTTAAAATCTGTAAATTGGCTTGAACATGAAGGTCACATTCCTACCTCATACAGAGGAGAACTAAACTCATACATGAGCACTGTATGTTTGGATATTGTTTCATGTTGCCAAAGCCGCAAATCACTTCCAGTCCAGTTCAGGACAGCCAGCTTATCCATCTACGGCAAACGAGGATCGTTTTACTTAAATAACTTTTCAGGCTTTTCTTATCGTGTTATTATGACCATCATTGTAAACGTTTCAGTAGACTTCAGTACTGTTACTTTAACTTTAAAACTAAACATTGCATGTTAGTGGGTCTGCCTAGTGATGATCCAGTGTTTACCAAAGTTATTTGCAAAACTTGGTTTAAATGAAAAGATCTTGGCACAGATTCACAGGTTTGTACATTTACTTTGAGTAACAACAAACTTTATGTTGATCCTACTATGAGCTCCCGTTATATTTTCCTACTTGATCAGCCTACAGTTTATTTCTGTATGCTGTTCACATTTTAAGCACCAAACCCCACTTCTATATTGCATTTCAGTGCTATCTTACATTAGTTTGTCATTGACTGCTTAAAACAAACGTTTTCAATAAAACACTTAATTTTTTGGTATGAGTTTTATCACATCATTGTTCAAAAATCTAGTTAAGATCTGTAGTAGGCAAGTGGATTACTGATGCAGTTAATAACTCATATATAAAACTTTGGGAAAACTTCATAAATATACTTAGTTTGAATGACATAGTCTCAAAGACCCAGTATCACATGGTAGAACTACATTTACCTCTATTGTTCCATCATACTATACAGTATATATAGTAGGTGTAACTGGTACAAAGTGATTAGCAGAAACTTAGACCTAAAGGGACAGAAGCATTAGAGGCATTTCTGGCGAGTATCCTGAGAAATTGATATGAAAATAAAAGTGTTAATCATGTCATAACATTGTTACAAACAGTATTACCACAAAAATGCCTACATTTGAAATAGTTTTCCAGTTATTTCAATCCTACTATTACGTTTTTTTATATATTGATGTACATGTTCGTTTCTGTGCATCCTAGAAAGATGCACTAGATCAGTGATGCAAACCAATGACACATGTCAAAGTTGACATGCCACAACATTTTGGGTGACTTGCCAAGACCTGAGTTATCAAGAAAGCTGAACGAACCAAAATATAAGAAATATGAGACCCTGCACCACCCAGAGCTTAAACTGGATTATTACCATCCATATCAGCACATCAACTTTCGTCATGGCAGCCACACGGGTCAGATGACTTCTAACTGCTGAACCGGAGGCTTGTTTTCAATGGCGCAAGTGCAGTCTCCAAGTATCTGCTGTTTTACATTGCTCTCAACTATCCCTCTTAATTCCTTCTAAAACTGGCTTATTTTCCACGTTATACTTTTGCAAGACCTTATTCTCGGTAGTAAACAACATTAAGACGTACAAAAAAAACCGACTGGCCGATGAAGTTAGTGCTGCTTTGTTGAAGTGCACAAAGTACCTACCATCAATTTCAGACTTATCTATTAAAACTCGGTACCAAAAAAATCATTAATGTCCAATCAAATGCAATGTGTTTCATATTTTTTCAGTTTAATTCAAAATTACTATTAAAAGTTGCGTAATATATTAGTGCACTATTTTAAGCCCAATTATCGGTGATATATCAGTGTGTATATCATTTTCTTTGTTGTAAGACACTGATTTTTCTTTTACTTTTATAATACAAAGCACCACACATGATTGGGATGTATCTTTTTAAATAAATGAGTATATAAAGAATTGTTTCTCTTTTTTTTTAGTGTGGTGACACATCAGCAGAGTCAAGTTAGGCATTTTCAGAATTTTTGACATGGCGAGCTCAAAAGGTTCGCCATCACTGCTCTAGATAAAAGCCTGATAAACAAGAAATAACTTAAAACTGTTGCGTTTGTGAGCATTATTAAAAAAAAGTGTAAAATTTGCATCGCTATTAGTATCAGTGTACTGTGAGCAGTGCTAATAAAAACAAAATTGAATTTAATGCTAATTTAAATTGGGAATGTGAAGGCAGTTTGCTTGTCAATTTTGTAGCCACAGACTGTCAGTCACAATACCCTAAAAATCTCCAAGTTGATGGACAATGTTTCTCTACTGTCCAAGCTACCAAAGGGTGAGCCAACATTATACATGTGTCAGAGGAAAAAAATAACAGGAAGAAGGTAATTTTTTTTCACAAATGGTATAGTGAGTAATATTTTCTATTAAATATTGTTTCTACCTAACTTGTAGAGAAAAGTATTCCCTATTATGTCAAGTAATTTCTACATGAAGTATGTTTGTTATGAATTTCTTAAGATGTGATTTAATGGCTAAGTAACATTAGTAAACCACCCCACAAAGTATTAATTTTAAAAGGCCTAATCATCTTTGGAGAGAAACTTTTATTGTGCCACTCCTTTAAAACAATTTAACCAAAGGCCAATAACAAAAAAAAGAAAAAAAAACTTGGTAGTCATTAGGCAAGATAAGAGTATTCATTGTCTCTACACTATTAGCCATTGTGCCAGGTGGTGTTGAATTTTAAATTCCTGAAAATCATTTACAACACTCTTAATATGGAAAGTCAGCACTTCTGTTATTGTCAATAACGAACACAATAAATAAGGCTTTTACTCTTTTCTGTGGGATGTCTTTTTGAATGCACTTTGATCTTAATTGAAACTATTTTGTACGAATGCCTCCAAGCAGGGCAGAAAGGCTACATAGAATATGCATACGCTTTTTAAAAATCATGGGGTAACATCTCCTCATTGTATATAATCTGCCCTTGCACACTGAAAATTAAATCCCTACAGAATTATGTGATCCTTCACCCATTACCAATATTCAGTTCATTGTCATTCTGTTTTGTAAATGGGTTAGTTCTAGCAAGGTTGTTATTACCAGGTTTCCTTACTGTTCTTCCTGATTAACTGTGATATGTAGTAATCTTGATCTTGAAGCTACAGTATCTGCAACTCTGAACACAAACACAACAGAATATTTTTTTATTATTTTGTTATTTGTTAGTTTTAGGAATTTTATTTCCTTATGGTGTATATTAGTATTTTGCCTATATGAGTTTTCATGTAACTAGCCAAGTAAAACACCCAGAGAGAACAGATCATTATTCAGTCTAGATTTGAAATCAAGACAAACTTCTTATTTTTAAAGATAAGACAAAGCTAAAAGGCTTTCATAGGCTTATACAGAAGTATAATTAAAACCTTGATTACAAGGGTGTAAACAATACACTTTTTCAACAGCCTTGGGACAGACTTTGCAGCTGTAATGCCACAGTGTAATTTTTAAATTTACATGGTTGACAATAAAGCTTGAATCTGCAATTGTTTGTTTTTTTTTTTATTTTAGTTTGCATTTGAACATGTACTTTGTTTCTAAAGCTATAATTACTAACATCTGCATTGATGCTTTCTTTCATCTAAAGGATAGATACAAAAAAGGTTTGGGAATGAAATAGTTGCACCTAATAATTAATTTGGTTGCAATTCCACCCAACACAAAGTACAAATAAGCCTTGAAATCAAAACTATGTAATTTTCAATGTTATGCTCCTAGCAGGTCTCTGGTAAAGAAATGTCAATATCCTGGCTGAGCACATTGTTAGAACAGAAAATTAAGTATTTCAGGCTACTTTTGGCATCAACAGATTAACATTTCTTTGAATAGATAAGTATAATATTGCAATGTTTTTCTTCCTAATATGTCTTTAATAATCTGAGGAAAACTGTCAAGATTCCTATGTTTTCTATTTTGTTTTTATCCTTTACCTTTACTGTTTTGAAAATATGAAGCTGAGTCCATTCATCAGTTTTCTAATCTGCATATCTGTACAAGTTTGGCACAACACTGAGCGTATTATCAGTCTGTTACAGAGAAAACGTGTACACACTTAGACACTCTCAGTCATAGTGAAACTGTTTATAGTTACTACAGTTAATCATACATTGATGTCTTTAGGATATGGGAGGAAAACCCATACAGATATAGGGAACATGTTCAAGCTCTACATGGGCAGTGTCTGAATTGGTATTTGAACTTGGGACTCTGGAGCTGTGAAGTAGCAGTGCTAATCATTGCATGTCTTGATTTAAACTTGCAAATGTTTCTCCAAAATGATGGCACCCACATATATTAGCATAAATAAATTCCAAAATATCATGTTTTTTACATGTGTTTATCATTTTTGTCGTCATAGAGTTTAGACGAAGAAATCGCTTAATAGAATACTTGTAACTTGGAAGTGTTTACATATGAAAATCAAGTGTTCCTGCACACAACAAGTTTAAGGTGTCTTTATTCAGATTTTGTGTACATGTGAAGTGTTTAAACATGGGTAATAAAGAAATTGCACAAGTTCTTGGGCACACTTTCTTCATGTTGGGCAAGTATTTGGTAATAATTTTAAATGAAATTCACAACTAGCTGTTAAAATAGGTTGTTTTGTTAATGTTTGAATATACATTTTTATATTTTAATTTAGTGGTTGTGGGCAAAAATAAGACCTGATGCTAAAGCGTAGCAAGACCCAACTGCACGCATGCATGCACTCACACTGGTCTATGACACCTGGCTGATTCAGAGTAACTACTGGGCCTAGAAGAAGTTATTTAAACTATGGGTGGAAATTACAGCTCCCAGTGTAAACTCACATTTACTTTCAGTTGACTTTGAATGTTAAGGTACCCTGGTTAGTAAATGAACTGTATTTCAATTCAAGTACTTTATATAGCATATGTGCTCCACATATATTAAATTACACAAGAATAATAACTCGAGTAGTTATATACACTCTATAGTTTGCTGCATTTACATAGGTTTTATTCTGCAGTCTTTAATGCATGGTCTATATTATATATTTTATACATGTTAAAGGCATTAAGGATTGTTGGTCACTAATGGTGTTTTGTTTTTGTTTTTTTATTATTATTATATTTAAACAGATCTTCAGCCAGTGACGTACTCCGAGCCAGCATTTTGGTGTTCTATAGCATACTATGAATTAAATCAGAGAGTTGGAGAAACCTTTCATGCATCTCAGCCCTCATTGACTGTGGATGGGTTTACAGATCCATCAAACTCTGAAAGATTTTGTCTAGGTTTGCTCTCCAATGTCAACAGAAATGCAACAGTAGAGATGACAAGGAGACACATAGGTAAACAGAAACTTTTGTCTGATGAATAAAGATTACTTCTTTCTGGCAGATGTTCTAAATTACAATTTAAGTGTAAGTTCAGAAACATTGTATTTTTTTTTTATAATGTACTCTTTAATTGCTTCTAGGAAGAGGAGTGAGACTATATTACATTGGAGGAGAAGTTTTTGCAGAGTGCCTCAGTGACAGTGCAATTTTTGTACAAAGTCCAAATTGTAATCAGAGATATGGCTGGCATCCTGCTACCGTCTGTAAAATTCCACCTGGTACACTTTTTTTTTAAAAAATATATCCTTGGGTTTTTCGCTAATATTAATAGTGTGGTACTGTTTTTATTCCTTACAGTTCTGTTTTTGTATGATGTAATATTCTAAGATAAAATTATTGGTATAATGTAATATTTGCATTTTCCTAATTTATTTTGTCTTAACAGTTAAGTTGTCCTTCATGTGTGGGTCATTTCACATCCCATTACACACTGTGACACACACCACATTTTTCACATACATTTGTGTAGTTAGGAGTAAATAAGATAATCAATGACATTATCTTACATACATTTTATTTTTCACAATTCTGCTTAATAAACTGCAGCCTTAATGAACTCTTTCACAGGAAAAGATGTAAGCTTGTAAAATCACTTTATAAGTGATATTTTTTTTATTAATAATTAATTTTACAGATAGCATTTACATCTAGACCTTTAAGTTATGCATCAGTAATATAAATTCACTGTTCAAGGTTTTCACCATCTGGCTAATAAATGTCACTGTTGATACATTAGAATATTAAAATATATACCCATCATCATTTATGTAGAATTATACATTTAATAGACAGGGACTTAGACTTGTACATTTTAAGAATTAAGCCAAAAACTTTATGTTCATTACATTTCCCCAGACAGAAAAAAAAAAAAATATTTTTTGATTACTTTACCTCCCCAACCACACCCACCCTGAAGTATATTGATTGCTGCCAACTGATTTTTTTGGCATGTCAGTTTCAAGTTTGATATTGTAATTTTAAAGTGAATGTTTGTATGAGGTTCCAAACATGAGTAATCTTTCCTAGGCCAATGGAATAACTTTGCTGGGGAATGATGGATGTTGACATGCAATTTTGTTGTACTAAGTCACTGTTTCAGCCAGTTCAGCCAATCACGGCTTCATGTTGACATAATATCAAATTAGATGGTCTTAGTCTGACAATTGGTTGCTGTTCTTATAGTGTTCTCAGGATCAGGACAAAGATAGGTGTACAATTCAGAAAACGAAGAAAACATTTTTGCACCATTTTAATTTTCAGGGAATAAAATAAAGTGATGATGTATGTGTAATATAAGGTGGTTTTTTGTGTTTGTATGTCATTGAATAAATTCTTTATACAGTGTCTTTAGATTTTGTTATTGAATGAAAAGTTTTTCCCAAATTTTATAAGTTTTAGCATGTTCTTCCAAATATCTTGTTACTTTTTACATGTATTATACCAAAAATGGTTTTACAGAGGTATGACATGCAGATCTTTTTTTTCTACAGTTACATTGTCTATAAGCTCATTGCCGACTTTGTCCAGCTTTATTGCATTTGACATCAACTTCATATTGTGATGCAAAATATATAAAATATCTAAGAAGTGATCACAAAAAGTACTCTGCATCATAGCTTCGTATTATCTCTGCCTTATAGAGAATGGAATATACACACTGATCATCCTGTTTATTGTGGTGGTTCTTTGGGTATATTTTGTCAGTTTATTTGGATTTTATATCCTGTTTAATTTCTGGAGCATGTCTGAACTCTCTTTACATATTACTCCGTTTCTTATTTAAATTGCTTAATTTGTGTACTTGTGTTGATTTCTACACAGTAAAATTATATTTTCATAAATTAAAGGCCACTGAGTTGCACGTTACGCATATGTAGCTATAGAAATTATTTCGTAACAGTCTGAAGTGATTATTGAAATCCATCATGTTGTGTGTGTGTTAACATTTAATGCACCTTGTGTGATATTTTCAATAGTTCTTACATTGTTTATAAGATAAACTTACTGTAAGCATTTCATGAAAGTTAAATCACTAGGAAATTTTCTTTTTTTGTTTTTTATTACAGGCTGCAACTTAAAGATTTTTAACAATCAAGAATTTGCTGCTCTTCTTGCACAGTCTGTGAATCAAGGCTTTGAAGCAGTATACCAGCTAACAAGGATGTGCACTATTAGAATGAGCTTTGTCAAAGGATGGGGTGCAGAATACAGGTGTGCTTTAGAGTCCTTTTCCTTGAGCAATAAATAAAGGCACTTTTGTGTGTGGGTTTTTTTTCAGTTTTCTCATTTTGATAGACTTCTTTAAAATTCAGTTCTGTCTTAAAATAACAATGATTAGACTACATATTGTTGATGCAGTTACTATTGCAAAGCCATTGTCAGTAATGTTTGATTTAAATCGTGCTGTTATTTTTGACGTGTGTGTGTGTGTGTGTGTGTGTGTGTGTGTATATACACACACACATACACATATATATATGGCAGTGAATCGATTGGTATTTAGCATGGTGTATTTTAATTTTCATTACCATCGACAAACAAAACAAGTATCCTCAGGTTGGTTTTTGTGAATTTGTGTTAACTCTTTGAGGGCTGAGTATTTTTTCTAAAAAAACATAAGTTTCTGAAAAGCACACAAAAATCTACATAAATTATCTGTTGCTGCATGCTGAGGCTGCAGGTTTACCAGGAATGTGCAGCAGGCTGACTGCCAGGCTGTCTTTGTGTGGTGAGGGGTGGTAGCAGAGGTCACGGTGCATCACAATCTGGTTTGTATCTCTTGTCATTGTAAATGGCGGTCCTCCCAGGCAAATTTTGCCATAGTTGCATCAGCTATACAAACCTGTTGAGCACCACAATCAGCTTATGCTGGTACCTCACATTTGTTTAAAATCACTTGTATCAAAGTCAGAATCTGATAAGTCTGAGTCCAATTCAGCGATAATATGCAAAACGTCCATGGAGTATTTTGCTTTACACATTCACTTCAATCTCTCGCCAGATGTCGATGCCATTTTTGCCGTTGTTTGCTTCTCACTACTCACGCAAGCGTAAGACAGACCAATGAAGCTAACTTCCTTCTAGCAATGAGAGTTTAACTAAAACATAATGGCAGGTTTTCTCACCATTTACAGTTGATTACCTGCATCCACCCCTCCTTTTGACAAAAGTCGACATCTGCCCTGAAAGCGTTAATGTGGTATAGATATAAACAAACCACAAATAGCAATTGTTTTACTGAAATGTTTACACTTCTGCCATTTATTTTTGTTCAGTTTTAATTCCTGATGATGTGGTAGATAGGGGGCGCTCTCGCTTCCTTGAACCCCTGTCCACGACTCCAAACACCAGGTAAAAGTCCTCAAATTGACTTTATTCAATGGCCACAGTGCACAAAGCACACTCTCCAGCACAATACTCGTATAAATCACAATACTAAATCACAAATACAATCCTCCACTCCCAGACGCGTTGCCACCCTTCCACCCAGCTCAGCTCGCCTTCTGGGAGCTCCCACAGTCCTTTTATATCTCCTGACCCGGAAGTATTCCTAATCCCCAGTCCATATGACTCTCAATCACTTCCGAGTCAGGTACAAGTTCTTTCCTTCTTCCTTCTTTCCTCTTGTCCACGTGTGCTTCCGGGGTGTAGGGAAACTATCCATTATTCCTCCCTGCAGCATCCCCTAGTGGACCCCATGGCATCCAGCAGGGCTGCGCATAAAAACTACATTGTCCATGATGCCCTGCTGGTCTTCTGGGGACCTCCATGCTGCAAGGAGGGCTCCACCTAGCGGCTTGGGGGTATTGACCGGGATAAACAGCCGGCCATCCATCACATATATTAAACTGACTTTGTTTATTGATCTTATTTTAGAATTACAGAAGGGTAGCCAAATAAGACATGCTTTGAACCAGAGACAAAGGGTCAAAGCGTTTGTTACACATTACTTTTTAACAAGTGGGCCAGTAGACATTAACATAGTCATGATTAAGCCACCTTTTTAACAGTTATTTACATAGTAGAGAAATTTTAAAAATTTTACACACATCATTATTTTACACCTAAAAGTAGGGAGCTGTAGTCTGGACTGGCTGGGGGGTGGTCCCCATAGAAAATCTTCTTAAAACATGAAGAATCTGACACTCAAGTAAAATAAAGTTATAAAGACAGTGTTGGTTGGGGAAAATGCAAGGTCATTCTACTGGGTGTAAAGTGGAAAACTGTGGATGGGGCACTTTGATTTTTTCCAAAATATTTCTCTTCATATTTGATTAATGCAGCTATGCCTCTTTTGGAAAGTTCTTGACCATCAGTAACACAAAAGCATGAATTGAAAATGACTATTTCCTTAATAGGGAAACATCAAGTATATAAGAAAATTTAACTTTATTAATGCCAATGTTGATTAGCACGTGCAGTTAAGAATTTCAGTGGACTTTGAACACTTGATAACAATCCTATAATTCTTGCTTTCAAAGAGATGCAAATATACAAACAAATGAGTGATCTTTTTATTGTTTAAATAAAGGTGGCAAAAGTAGAGAATATGGCTTGTTTTAAGCTAAACTACTTGAGCTGTTCAGACGCTTCAGGACCTCGTTGTTAATGCCAATGTACACTCAACATAAAACCTAGAAAAGATACAAAACTTAAATATAGGCATACTAGATAAACACTTTCCTATGACGTTTGCATTAGTAAAAGGAAGCTGAATCGGAAAGTAATGTTTCTGCACATGAATCTGCTTACTGTACTAAACCACTTCTACTGCTCGTGGAAGAATCTACAAGCAGTTGCATGGTGCTGGTCATCTTTTAAAATAACGTATCTTTTTCTGCAGCTACGAGAATCTCTTAAATTTTAGATTGCACAAGAAAAGTGCAAATTAAGCGAGTAAATATGAGTATTCAGTTAACCTTAAAATATAATGGGCCATTAACTGTATGTAAATAAGTTTAAAATGCCCATTTTAGGTAGTAATTCTTGGGTACTGGCGTTTACTATTTTAAGACTATCAGTTTCCCCTTAAAACGTGGAATGTTCTTAACATTTTCTGTTTGAAGTAGGTGTTTTTAATTATATGTTATAAATACACTAACAGTTAAGAGTATGTTATTGCTTTTGCTTAGTTTCATACTTTTCTTTTTTTCCATTTTTCAGACGTCAGACTGTGACAAGCACTCCTTGCTGGATTGAACTACACCTGAATGGACCTTTGCAGTGGTTGGATAAAGTATTGACACAAATGGGATCCCCATCTGTCCGCTGCTCAAGCATGTCCTAAAACTCAACTCTGGACTGGAAGACATGTATTGGAGTCTGAATAATAGACAACCTGTTTTTTCATAGTACTTGTTGGTGACCCCTACAGACTTTTTCACTGTTGAAACAGACAAAAAGGCACTTGATGTCCCATCAGCTTTATGCACCTTGTTTAATTCTGTCTCCAAATCCCTAATATTAAATGTATTAGTCAGTAGAATTCGGATATCTTGAATGTGGAATTGATAATCAGGGCCATTCTAGAAGACTTTGTAATACTTGGCATAGCACTGCAAGAAAGGTTTTTTTTTTCTTTCCTTTTTTTTTTTTTTTTTGTTTTTGAACACAGCACAACTCTTAAGTCATGTAATAGCACAGAGCAGCCATCTTAGTTCATGATCCCTGAAAGCAATTTTGTTTTTTTACTTTTGCATTCAAAGTTTCCCTTAAAATGCACTTTGCATATTTCCAATAAGTGCGAAATTTGAGGAAAACTAATACAAAATGTATTCCATTTTGGGTGTAAATACCATTTTGACTAGATAGTACGATTTTGTAATTTAATAATTCGTAAACTTTTCACTTTTAGTACAGTTCTTTTTATTATAATGAAGGTATAGGCCACTTCCTCCTTCTAAATAAGTAGCATATAAAGAAAAAGAATAAAAGATAAAGGTAAGATTTATTAATTAAAAACAAAAATCTGAAGTCCTTAGTGCTTTAAGTTGATACCATTTGCTTAAGTTTTTTTGTTTTTGTGGGTTTTTTTTCCTCCTTTTCCCATCAACATTTCAACTGCCACAGACATAGAATTGGTCAAGTATATTTGTTCATGGACGTTTTAATGCAGTGATGCGACAGAACGTCTTAAAGTTTAAATAAATGCCTTTGACTGGAGCCTTTATTCAACAACATAATATAATAAAGAATAGTGTTTTTTAAAATATTTGGCATGCTGCCTTGTCAAGTAGAATACTGCATAATTGTGATATTGTAATCAACATGAATTATTTGTTTAGATCCTTAATTTTCACAATGAAATTGTTGGAAAGCCAAGACAAAGGGTCTAACAAGGTATTCCTCCCTTCTACAGAAAAGGGAGTTCTTGTAACTTGTTTAAAGATGGAAACATACACACTTATGTAAAATTACTAATGACTGTGATCTTGCTGTCTGTCATTATTTTTCCTATTGTGGCAGTAGCAAGATTTTTAAATGTTTCTTTTTTCATTGTTAATTTCTTTCTTATTACACTAGCAATTGTACTTTGTAAGTGCAACTAGTGATTAGCTTTGACAACAAAAACGTGGCCAGTGTTATAGCTTTGAATCTGTAACGGCTGTATAGAGGCCAAACGAAAGGGTTGTTTTTGCCATAAAGATGTGTGCGGAAGTGATACCAAATAGTGATGAAAAATTGGCCAGACTTTTTTTTTTTTTTTTTTAATTATTATTTTTGGCAAAGCAGTCAAATGTTTGAGCTTGTTTTACCTGAAGAAAATTTGGCGTTGGTAGAACATGTGAACTAGAGACAATAAGCTTCAAGCGTGTTGCATATGCAGACTACATAAATACACTAATAAAGGTTTTAATTCTCATAATATTGGTGGTCATTTTTACTGGTATCTTTTTGATTTTCATTTTAATAGTGTGTGTGTATATTTTGTTCCATTTAGTAGAATATTTAACAATGCTACCACTACTACCTTTGGTATCATTTCACTTGTTTTCTTGAATATTGCATTTTCTAGTAACATTAATAACCTCTGAGAGAAAGTCAGCACTTATGCTGACATCAGCAGGCACAGGACAGAATAGCTCTTGTAATTGGCAAGTATAGAAAATTACAATCAGCTAGTCATAGGTAATCAAGCTGTGATCCAAGAGCCACAATTTGGTAATAGAATGTGCATATTCATTAGTAGAATTGCAGAAAAAAAATAATCATTTCTGTAATACAGAAATTTATTTTAAATATTTTAATAGTCTGACCATCTTAAAATATGCCAGCAGCCATACCACATGCACTTCAGAACAAGTACTCCACCTGAGCAGGTTTGGGCCTGGCCAGTACTTGGATGGGAGACCAACTAGGAAAAGCTTGGGTTACTGGTGGAAGAGGTGAGAGCCAGCAAAGCGAACCTACCCTGTGGTCTGAATGTGGATCCCAATGCCCCGGTGCAATAATGTACACTAACGGTGTGCTGTAAAAATGGCACTGTCCTTCAGATGAAACATGCAATCGAAGTCCTTTCTCTAACTGGCTAGGTTTCATTCTCTCTCACCCTTTCACTACCTAATAGCTAACATGTGCTGAGCATTCTGGCACAAAATGGCTGCAGTCAAATCCTCTATGTGGAGGCTGCACATTAGTGGTGATTGAAGTGCCCACTCACAATGGAGAGCACCTGAGGGGAGTTCTTTATAAATGTAAACAAATTAATTAAAATGAATTGGAATCGATTCCATATTAGGAGAAGCCAACAATCTTATTCTTTTGCTCTTTTTGGACTTTCTGATGTAGTGTCAATTAAACATTTAAGTTCAGGTAGATGTTTTTGGTGGACGTTTCATTTTAGGGTTGAACTGTTGTTTAGTGACAACATTGTTCATCCGTTCATTTGATTAATTTTTTTCTGGACAGTAATTAGCACAATGAAGGTTTGATTAGACACATTGTCTAAATGATGCTGAATGTTTTATTTTTATTTCTGGTTAGAAGTTCCCGATTTCTAAGCATCTTTTAACCAGAAGTTCTACCATAATTGGAGAAGGAAGACCATATACCTGGCTGTTTTATAAACTTTTTACTTTAATTACTGCCCCTTGATGTCATTTTCCAAACTGACCCCTGAAAATTACAACC
This sequence comes from Polypterus senegalus, assembly GCF_016835505.1. NCBI lineage: Eukaryota > Metazoa > Chordata > Cladistia > Polypteriformes > Polypteridae > Polypterus > Polypterus senegalus. The sequence goes on along the minus strand of NC_053160.1, from coordinate 179,972,502 downwards.
TCAACAGTAATATTTAAGCCATGATTTCTCATGTCCGTAACTATGTATAGACAATGAACTTGGAAAAAATAGTTTGTTTTTCTTGTTCCCCCACATTAAGTTATGGCAGTAATTAATTAACAGTTATAATTTTTGCCACTCTACCCCTTCTGAGAATTCAGTAGTTTAATGAGTTAAAAGCCCAATTACTTTCCTGAAGTAAACAAAGTCACTTTAGAGTTGTCACTAACAGTTGAATCTTAAGGTTAACATCTGTCTGTCTTATTACATGGACAGGAGCATCGAAGAAGAAAATCACAGGAGGAAGGAGAAAATCGATATTTATTGGTAATGATTGACAAGCTTTCAGTTTTTAAACAAAATTCACCAAAATAAAAGGACAAGTTTTTGTGTATTTGTGTGCCCATCTGAAGCTGTGCATCTGTATTGTGCATTTTGTATGGAATTTGTATAAGCAGTTCTAATGTTAATGAGGCACAATCTGTTGGACTGAAAAATGCAATCCATTTTAATTAGTTCATGCATTCTGCTTTAAACATTACCTCTTAATCTGCTGAAGTCCATGTTGATTTCTTTAATTTAAACCCGCCTAAAATGGGTATCACAGCTAGTAAGTAATATTGCAGTATCTATAGCTGAACCTGTTGCTCTTACTTGGGGTAGGCAGTGTCCAACCTTTTTGGCCTCACATCCAAGTGTTTAGCATCCTGGCAGTAGCTTTATTCATCCTTGTAATTTTCTTGTAATCATAATGTACACTTCAGAATGTATGGTTTTGATACGTTCTGTTACGGTTTGGAAAACAAAAGCTTTGAGCTTTGCATTTTTTGAGGAGGATTTTGAAGTCGACATTAAGTGGAAAGGCAATGTACTAATATAAGAACAGGAGTTTTGGGTCAAACTTACCGATTTTTAGTAATGAGTAGTGCAGCATTACTTTAAACTAGCTGTAAGCTGCAAAAAATGTCAGTAACCTGTAGACAAATAATTGCAGTAATCAATTATGTTTAAACATATTTTGCCCAAAAAGCTAGACGCACACCTTTATCTTACTGAAGGACAGATTAGTGCCAGACAGCACCCCAGTTGCATTTAAGTGCAGATTCATACGCTGTATATTTAAACAGTACCTTGTTACTATCTGTCACACTTTATTCCTTTAGGCTTGCAGATTTTCATTCCAGTCATGTTCATTATTAAATTGTATTTCATTGTTATCAGTACGACTGTATAGTGCCTCACTGTGACTGCCAAGTCAGAAGTTTGTTCTTTTTAAAAATTTCCTTCCATTCTGGTGTGTGTATACATATTTATATGTCTATGTATTTATTTAAAGAGCTTCTGTTTTTTAAAAAAAAAAATCCCACTGGGGACAAATAAAGTTCTATCTTTTAGTATCCAGTTACTAATGATAATGAATTATATGAATTTGCTTTGATTTTTAATTAAATTGGATTTTAATTGCTTGCTTTTTTTCCTTAAATAGCAGCCAAAACAATGAGATGCCACATGAGCCAACAGATGACCATGCTAACTTAAACACAAGTGCAAGTAGGATCTTTCATATGAAGACTTCTCTCAATCAGATACCTGAAAACAAAATGTGAAGGTCTGAGAAATATTGATCGTTTCTGTTCCACATAAATAATTTGGATGGTGAGCTCAGGGGGGAGAAAAAAAGAAAAGCAGTTTTGAAAATGACAATTGTGGTAGAGTGACAACATTAACAAGCCATAGAATTAAATAATGGACTTTGTTTGCAGCTAAATGAGAGTTTAATTGGAGTAAAAGCAGTGCCTCTCCAGGACTTTTTTGGACCCTTGAGTTTGCTGGTTATCTATTGACTTGCTTTGCATTTCTTTGTTTGGCTGCTTATTAAGTAAAAAAAAAAAAAAATGTTAATCACAATTAAAGAAGGTATGTTAAATTAACAGCAGTAACTGGTTACTAATTGAGAAAAGTGACTGGAATGAAACTATACATTACCTGTGACTTTGACACTCCTGCTCTATTATATTCCTTCCAATTAATACTTTTTTTTTTTTTCTTTTAAAGACAAGTGGCTATTTCTCATTCATTGGTCAGCCAATTCAGTCCTGGAGGGCTGTAGGGCAGGGGTCCTCAATCACGGTCCTGGAGGTACGCAGTGGCTGCAGGTTTTTGCTCTAACCCAACAACTTCATAAGACACACTTATTACTCAAGTAACACTTCTGCTTCACTTTAGTCATCTCGCTCCTTAAGATTTTGAACACTTATTGCTTATTTTAGTCTTAAACAGCTCTATTCTTGGTTTTTAATCACTAATTAGCAATAGCATGCAAATGACAAAAGAGAGCAGTGTTTCTCCAATTAGCTTGTTACATTTTACACCTCTGTGTGTATTTGTCATGCACTATTTGGTTTGATTAAATACTTGGAAGGAAAGTGAAGGATTGAGAATTACTCCTCCATTTTAGCCTTCAAATCATTTGGATGATATCCTTAGAAAGGGGAAGAAAATCTAGGATATGAGAATGACCTGAAATAGCAGAGTTAAAGCACTAACAAGCCTAATTAAGCAACCGGGTTAGAACAAAAACCTGTTGCCCTCCAGGACTGGGATTGAGGACCCCTGCTGTAGGGTTTTGTTCCAGCCCAGTTTGCTTAATTAGAACCCAGTCCTTGCCAGTAACGGATCTTATTTCATTTTGACTTGTTTAAGGTTTTCATTCTTCCCTGTCAAGTCATCTTTATGTTGTAGGCTTTTTTTTCCTTTTCCAAGAATATCATATGAATGATTTGTATCCTGAAGCAGATGAGTGATTCTTAGTCCTTCACTTTTTATTTCTTCTAAAATGTTTTATTAAAGCTGATAGTTTATGATGAATACACACCGGTGTAACTAGAAGTAAAGTAAACAGAAAACTGCTGCTTCCTTTGTCATTTGAATCTTTTTTTGCATATAAGGAGCTATTAAAGCAGTGAATATATCTCTTAAAGACTAAAATAAGCAAGTAAGGGTGGGGAATCTTAATACATGAGACAACTAAAGGCCATGTTCTATTTTATGACTTTCTAAAATGTTTTTTCTGGACTTGTGGTGTTTGGTGACATGCCTCCTTAAATCCAATCACCTAATGTGACCTACCCAGCGACTCACCCTGTGTAGGTCAAGGTGGGCATTTCCCATTCTGCTAGTCTTCTCCAGGTCTGTTAAGACAGCATAATTAACTGTGATGTAGAAATCCAGCTTCACTTTCCCCCAACTTGCATTTCAAAGCAAGCGACTGAACTCCAGAGTCGAGGTGGCAATTTTATAGAGGCCCCCTTCTGACCAAAAATTGAAAAATGGACAATGGAGTCCCAACAAAGAGCAATAATTCAATTAGTGACAGCTGTGATGGACAAAATCATGTCCCTATTAAAAGGCACTGATTGTATAACTGGAAGTGATTTGAATCCAATCATGAGAGGTTACAAATTCTTTCTAAAACTAGCTGCATTCCTCATATTGGGGAATCTCTATGGGAGCACTCGCTGAAATAACCTCCTGTACTCTCTAAAACCTAAAAGCTGATAAGCAGGTCTCTGTTTGAGAGCTGAATGTTGAGATCCACAGTGCCACGTCAAGCTGTGTTCCAGAGCTGAGCCCAGTCTGAGGAGACAGAGAAGCAGCCATTATTTCAGCATCTAAACTGTAGTTCCAGGAAGAGTAATGTTTTTCCCTGCAGAGTTGCACTCCAATGCAAGAAGAATCCTCCACTTTAACCCAGAGCAACAACAAATTTGCACAACGTCAAACATCAACCTGAAAAACTTTGTATTGTAAAACTGTTTGTGTGCCAAGATTTAGAACTCTAAACAGTCTGCCTCTTCTTTGTTGCATGTTTTTCTGTCTTGCATCCTGCCTTATATGTTAATATGTGAGGGTAAATCAAAAAGTAAGGGCAATTAGAAAATTACATGGTAACCGTTATGGACAGAAGCTGATGCAATACAACAAGTTTTGCAGTGAGTGATGAGTAGTTCAACCATACACAGTGCATCACTCTGCTATTAGTCTAGCTGAGGCCAAGGTCAAACAAACATGGATGCTCCACTGCAGGATTACAGCATTTGTTGAACCACACGCCACAGTGACATTTCTTTGGGAGGAGGAAGTGAAACGTGCAGACATTAACTGAGGGATGTTGGCTTAGTATGGTAGTGAAAACAGCAGGACTCAGCAAAAGGTTTATGATTGGGTAGAAAAGTTTGATGCAGGAAGAACAAGTGCAACAGAAGGAGCTCATCCTGGTCCACCATCAACATGGTGATTACCTTCATCAGAGAAGACTAACCGGTTATGTTGTCCATTATTACTGCTCAGGTTGCTCAACAATGGTGCAGTCCCGCAGCAGAGCGTCCATATTCATTTGATCTTGTTTCCAAACAGATTAACAGCAGAGCACGTCCAGACTACCCAGCAGTCATTGCAAACATGTTGTGTCAGCTTCTTTCCTTTTTGCTTATTGCTACGTATTTGTCAAATTGCCTTAAATTTTTGATTAACCCATGTATATTTGCAGTTATATTTCAAAAATTCTTAGGTTTATCAATAATCTGTTTTTTAAAAGTGTCATGTTTGAGTTTCATTGATAAATAGTCTAAGGCTAAAGACCACCTCCTACAACAGAGACAGGTATGGTAAATAAAGTAAGAGACTTAGTAAATTAATTTAATTAATTCCTGGCCTTGCCATAGGCATGACTGATAATTAACCAAGTTTACTTTTCCTCCTTTTCATACAACTCCAGTTAGTGCTTGACTTGCTCCAACAAAATCAAATGGGATTGGTTTTTGTCTTTAGTTTTACAGATGGGGTCTGTGTGCATGAGAACTGACCACCAATGAATGCTCATCTGTAAGTACGTACGGTGCAAGGAATGTTTTGGACCTCACAAATAGAAAGAAACTCGTTTATCTGATGTTGCGTGTTTTACATGCCAAAACAGAATAAAAAAGAAAAAATGTCCGAAATTATGGCTGAACTTGTCGTACTTGCTAAGCCTTTATATGACCCCAGCTTCGTCCAGCAATATGCTAATGGTTGACAGAAAAAGGGGCGAGCAAGTTCATGCTGGAAAGTTGTCAAACAGTCCCTAAATTTGACATGTCCAATGATGACTATTTTATAGATACAGTATATAGTACTAGGGTGTTGTACCGTGTTAGCCATTGTGAATGTAGAGAAAAGCCAAGCAAAATGACACTTTTTATTGGCTAACTAAAGATTACAATATGCAAGCTTTCCAGGCAACTCGGGCCCCCTTCTTCAGGCAAGATGTACTCTTGATTCCATCTCGCCTGAAGAAGGGGCCTGAGTTGCCACGAAAGCTTGCATATTGTAATCTTTTTAGTTAGCCAATAAAAGGGGTCATTTTGCTTGGCTTTTCTCTATATAGATAGATATAGTGACCTGCGAGTTGCTGCCTTGCACCCAAAAGACAAGATTGAGTCTAAGGATTTCGGGGAATACCAACTTTATTCAACTTGAAACCGGAATTGCAAAGTTATTTATTGCAGCGGGAGTTACCTCTCCACTACACACCGACATACCAAGCGGGCAGCGGCCAAGTTATAGAGTTCCCTGCATCGGCCATTGGGTGACAGATGTGCTGCCCGAGGAGGCGATAAGCTTGCTGCTGCCTCTGCGGTACTATGAACCTGTGGTTGCCTCGGCAACTGACAAGCAACCCTTGTCAAATGCATCAATCGCGTTTCAGCGTTTTGCCCCGTTGGGGAGGGAGATATCAAAAGAGTTAAAAAAATAAATAAATAAATAATATAAATATAAATATATATAAATATAAATATATATATATACACACTAGTTGTCCCCCACAGCTCTGCCAGCATAGTATTGAAACAGGACAAACTTTAAAAATCGATATAAAAATGTACTAATTTGTATTGAGAAGAATTTATATTTATAGCTTTGATATCCAAGGGCCTCTTGATATACAATATTTTTGGCTCTGATATCAGAGGCGAGAATGTAGCTGTGATCTCTTTGCCAAAAATGTAAAAAGTTGGCAAGGTATCTCTGGCCAAGAGGATGGTAGGTACGCTCCAACTTGAAATGTTGGGATTTTACCTGATTGTGTTCATCTCTGATAGGTTAGCGTCCCCCATGTGGGGAGAAGATCACAACAACAACATTTATTTATATAGCACATTTTCATACAAACAGTAGCTCAAAGTGCTTTACATAATAAAGAATAGAAAAATAAGACACAATAAGAAAACAAAATAAGTCCACATTAATTAACATCGGATAAGAGTAAGGTTCACGTCAATATCACGTCACTGTGATATCTCTGGCAATCAGCAGCTACTTTCTAAAACACACGTTAGCTCTGATCTCTCCCTCAAAAATGTCAAATGTTACTCCTTAACTATCTCTAGATGATAATGTCTGTTGAACAAACAGGTATCGCTTGCTAAACGAAGGTGAGGTACACTCCAACATGTGGCGAGAGGTACAGCAACTCAAACAGAGGCTGGCGTGAGGATAAGGAGGGCCCTGCCCGGCTCCCTACTCCTGAGGTCCTGCCTCCCCCTCCCCCTGGCCTGTCTCTCGGATTTGCGCAAATAAATTGGTACCAAGCAAGCTATGATACTTAGTGTGATGAGAGAAGTCAAGCTATGATACTTAGTGTGATGAGAGAAGTCGTAAAAATCAACTGGAATATTCAATCAAAATATGCAAACTTTACGCAAAAAAGCAGTGCTACCCACTGACCATATATATATACATAAAAAACTATTTGCCCCTTCCTGATTTCTTATTCTTTTGTGTTTGTCACACAAAATGTTTCTCATCAAACACATTTAACCATTAGTCAAATATAACACAAGTAAACACAAAATGCATTTTTAAATGATATATATATATATAATAACCTAATAACTGGTTGGGCCACCCTTAGCAGCAATAACTGCAATCAAGCGTCCATTATCCAACCCTTTAGATCCTAACTACAGGGTCACGGGGGTCTGCTGGAGCCATCACAGAGTGCCAGCCATTCTCCTTCAGGATTTTTGGTAGACAGTAGAATTCATGGTTCCATCTATCACAGCAAGCCTTCCACACACTAGGGTACAATTTAGAATTGCCAAAAGTGCATCTAACCTGCATGTCTTTTGGACTGTGGGAAATCTGGGCCGTTTTGCCCAAACCTGACCTTACAAGACATGGGGTCCTGGGGTCTTTGTGAGAACATGCAAACACCACTGTTCCATGTTTTTGCCATTTGTGGATAATGGCTCTCACTGTGGTTCGCTGGAGTCCCAAAGCTTTAGAAATGGCTTTATAACCTTTACCAGACTGATAGATCTCAATTACTTCTGTTCTCATTTGTTCCTGAATTTCTTTGGATCTTGGCATGATGTCTAGCTTTTGAGGTGCTTTTGGTCTACTTCTCTGTGTCAGGCAGCTCCTATTGAAGTGATTTCTTGATTGAAACAGGTGTGGCAGTAATCAGGCCTGGGGTGGCTACGGAAATTGAACTCAGGTGTGATACACCACAGTTAGGTTATTTTTAACAAGGGGTAATTACTTTTTCACACAGGGCCATGTAGGTTTGGATTTTTTCTCCCTAAATAATAAAACCATCATTTAAAAACTGCATTTTGTGTTTACTTGTGTTATATTTGACTAATGGTTAAATGTGTTTGATGATCAGAAACATTTTGTGTGACAAACATGCAAAAGAATAAGAAATCAGGAAGGGGGCAAATAGTTTTTCACACCACTATATATATATATATATATATATATATATATATATATATATATGGATAATTTTTGCCCCCTACAGACCTGCTGATGAGGTCAGATGATGAGAAAGTACCTTCAATCTGCAAATCAGATGTTTACCCAATGACTTAAAATAAAGCATAAAAATGCTGTTTAAGCAGTAATTAATTTATCAATAAAAAAGAAAAATTGGGTTGGAAGAAAAATGTCCAGCTGCTGCCCACCTCCAGAGCTGACTCTGCAAGCCACTGATTTAATTCATTGAAACAATCGAGCTGAAGCTACCATACATATAAGCCCATCTTTATTATGTCTGAATTAAAGATAAAGCCGAGTATCATACGCATATGGGTGAAAGTGAATTTCTTGTATTCAGATGATGTCCTTCAGGCACAGTCCATGCTTCCACTATCTTATCTGCAAAACGTAATGATGGGGTCCTGTGATCCGGGTGTACTGCTGCTAAATTAAGCTCTGTACTCCTGACTTTTAGCGTTTAGGAGCTCAATGCAATTCTCAAGTCAGTTGACGTGCGATAATGCAGTCAGGTGTGTCAAAAGCTGCACTTAAATCTGACAGCATAACTAAGTTTTCTGCTCCCAGAAGACATTAAAAACCTAATTAACAGCAAAAAGTCACACCTATGAGCACCGTAAAAGCCAGAATGAAACTTTTGGGATAGTTAATAAAAGTTAAGGCGGGGCTGAAGTTTAATTGATTCTTTCTCCCAAGAACTTAAAACAGAAAAAATTGTACTTAGTCTTTTGTATGAATGTTACTGAAAAGAATCTCATCAAGACCCCAAAATAATAATTATTCATTGTACATATGCTGTGCCAGTGGCTCAGGATATGTGCCTATCCAAAATAAAATGTAATTATAAAGTTACAAATGGATGCTGCAAGGACAATGGTTTGAGTTTTTGGTAACTTTCTTGGGTTTGAGGTGTAGGTGGTCAGTTTCACTGAAGAAATCAAAGGTTCTGTTGGACCTACTAAGGCAGCGCACTCTGCAGTATGAAAGTCAGAAGTTCACAAAGTGAAAAAGGATTCAGAAATCCTGAGGGCAAGTTATTGCTGTTATCGGTGTTAAGGAAATACCACTTATAAAAAAAAAATTATAGTTGAGGCCACCGATATAAATGTCTCCAAGGTGGATGTCCTTTATTACAAGAAGCTTGAGAGGAGCTTACCATGTGTTTAGTTCAGTTCAGTGTGACCAGACTGGAAGGTTAGAGTTGCGACCTTAAATAAGTTTGGTTTATTTTAAGAAACACATTTGTATACTGATTGGTGCAAACCATCTTTAGCACACCTAAATCATTTGTTTATCTCAAAACAGTTAAACAGTTTAGCGAATATCTATACCTAAATAGAACTTTTTATATATGATAACATCAACAATATCTTTATCTCTAAAGCTGTACTAAATGGTGTCTTTATATGTTTTGCACATCCTGTGCAGTGCCTTTCTTTATCTACCCATCTCTCTTACTTGTGCCTTTCTTTATCTGTGATCTGTCCCATATACTGTAGTTTTGTTTCAGTTTTTCTGTCCTGCATATCAACGTTCAGTCACCAGCTATTTGACTTATGTCAGGGGTCGCCAAGTCGGGTCCTGGAGGACCACCCTGGCTGCAGGTTTTCATCCATCCATCCATTATCCACCCCGCTATATCCTAACTACAGAGTCACGGGGGTCTGCTGGAGCCAATCCCAGCCAACACAGGGCACAAGGCAGGAAACAAACCCCAGACAGGGTGCCAGCCTACCGCAGGGCACACACTTTCACACACCAAGCACACACTAGGGACAATTTAGGATTGCCAATGCACCTAACCTGCATGTCTTTGGACTGTGGAAGGAAACCCACTCAGACACGGGGAGCAATCCCAGGTCTCCTTACTGCGTGGCAGCAGCGCCAACCAATGTGCCACGGTTCCGTCCGCAGGTTTTCATCCATCCATCCATCCATTATCTAACCCACTATATCCTAACTGCAGGGTCACAGGGGTCTGCCAGAGCCAATCCAAAGCCAACTCAGGGAGTAAGGCAGGAAACAAACCCCGGGCTGGTCGCCAGCCCACCGCAGGGCACACACACACACACACACAAGGGACAATTTAGGATCGCCAATCCACCTAACCTGCATGTCTTTGGACTGTGGGAGGAAACCCATGCAGACACGGGGAGAACATGCAAATTCCACGCAAGGAGGAACCGGGAAGTGAACCCAGGGCTCCTTACTGCAAGGCAGCAGCACCACCCACTGTGCCACCCGCAGGTTTTCACCCATCCATTTCCCAACCCGCTGAATCCGAACACAGGGTCACGGGGGTCTGCTGGAGCCAATCCCAGCCAACACAGGGCACAAGGCAGGAACCAATCCTGAGCAGGGTGCCAACCCACTGCAGGACACACACAAACACAACCACACACCAAGCACACACTAGGGACAATGCAGAATTGCCAATGCATGTCTTTGGGCTGTGGGAGGAAACCCACACAGACACGGAGAGAACATGCAAACTCCACGCAGGGAGGACCCGGGAAGCAAACCCAAGTCTCCTTACTGCAAGGCAGCAGCGCTACCCACTGTGCCACCATGCTGCCCGCAGGTTTTCATTCTAACCCTTATTTTAAAGAGCGCCCTGTTTTGTGCTGCTCATTAACTTCTTGTGAATACTTTTTAATTGAATTGCTTTTTTAAGAATTGTTCCCCTGAATTTCTTCATCGTTCCTTTTAATTACTTCTTTTTTTTCTTAAAATGGCACTCGAACACTAATGAAATGTGAAGTGAGGAAGCCAACAGAACGCCACCTAAGTGAGGGCCTCAAACTCCAAGCAATTTCACTCCAACCAACTGCTTAATGAGGTGCCGAATCTTGTCGTTAATTAAACCCGTTCTTTAATTTTCATGCCTTGTTGCTGCTCTCGTAGTGTAATAGCAGACATTTCCGAAATTGTTGATTTTCTCTTTTCTAAGAGCACACTGTTAAAATGTTTTGGGGACTTGAGCAGATCGACATTTCTGAGACATTCACCTTTACTTTATTTTCAGATATTGTATGATGAACACCAGTCGTCTTGGCTCATTTTGTATCTCATTATTGTTTGGCTGCTAATTAAGGAAAAAGAAAAAAATGAAGGGGTCTGAGTCTTCAAGTGCAAGTCAAATAAAATGAATTCAAAAGAAGTTAATTAGCAGAAAAAACATTAAGAAAAGGATTGGAATGAAAACCTGCAGTCATGGTGGTCCTCCAACCCCCTCTGTCTGTCTCCCCTTCCATTCCTTTAATATGTCTGATGTCATCCATGCGCACCGGAGGATCATCCAAGCTCTTCTCAGGTATGTGATACCACCCCAGGGCTGGTGAGGGGGCACTGCTGCTGCTAACTGCCTTGTTGTTTTCTTCCTCCTCAGTGCCAAAAAACGCCCAGTGAGGGCAGCTGACTCCGCTCCTTCCCAACCCTGAGCGACAAAAGGATGACGGCCACCTGGAAGGAGACGACCAACCCAAGCGAAGGAGCTCCGTATCAACCAACCCTGTGGTACTGCCCGCTTCATAGTAGCCATTCTCTGTATGTGGCACATGTTTTGTTTTTGATTCTTTACGCTGTTAAGGGTTGCTTTTTGTTAAGGACTGAAAGGAAAACAGGGAGGGGGCCGGGTGGGTACCCCAAAATTCTTCTGTTGTCACAATCCTTCAATTCCTCAGACCCACCACGCTGTCAATATATCTTGTATAGAGACTTTCTTTCTCTCACAGAATTCACCCACTTTCTTTATATACTTTAATATTCAATTCAATTTTATTTGTCATTCAGCAGAACATCCGAGATGTGCTGCAGAACGAACAGACGATGCACGAGACATTAATAAAAACACATGGTTAAAATCAATTACATTCTAATGAAAAAATGCAGAAAAATTCTGATTAAAAGTGCATAAAAGAGCCCGTGCAGCCGCAGCCTGCATGGCGCCGCCAAGTCCATTGTATGTGTGTGACATCGGTGGGACAGTGTGTCGATTCTTCTTGAGACCCCACACTAGTTGACATCATTAGTTTCTCTTTAAAATGATTCCCCCATTGTATTATGATGTACTGTAAATAATTTTTCGTTATCAGTAAAGATGTCATTTTTCTAACCTGCTTAATCCAGGCGAGGGTTCGTGGTAGATGGAGCCTATCTCCCAGTTAGCATTGGGGGTAAGTCAGGAGCAAACCCTGGACATGGGCGCCAGTGCATCACAGGGGGACTCGTTCACACACCCACTAGGACCAACCTGCAGGTCTGCAGAAGAACATGGAGACTCCATGCACAGAGGACCTGGGGTTTGTGCTCCCCCTTCTTGCTATTTGAACAGTTATGGTGTTAGTCTTTATATTTAGGATGTGAATTTGAAAGTGCCCGCTTGAGGCACATTACCTGCATTGTGAAGGAGCGTCAGTTACTGCACTGGGGCCATGTGGCGCCTTTCCCCGAGGGTGATCCGACTCGTAAGATCTTCATTGTTGGGGACGTAACACCTGGCTGCGGCAGATAGAGGGTGGGACTGGACCGTGTGCCCGCCTGGAGGTTGCCAACCGGGATCCAGGGTTGTTTTGTCGTGTAGTGGGTGCTGCAACACATTGTAGCAGTGCATGCTCCCCAACTTGACTTGACTTGAAATTCTGCCCTTGGAGTTCATGGTGGCACAGTGGTTGGCACCTCACAGCTCCAGAGTGCCAAGTCTACACTGTCTGTGGGCACTTTGCATGTTCTCTGTGTGTCTTTGTGGGTTTTACTTTCACATCCCAAGCCTTTTAGGGGTGGATATGTGGAGGTGTGCCCTGTGATGGACTGGCATCCCTGCTGCCAGAATAGGCTTAGATCCCCTGTGGACCTGACTTGAGTTGTAAACGGTTGTGAGAATCTCATCTTTCATTTATTGGTTCATTGTTATCATGTGCTTAGTCCAGCGTTACGTATTTGCGACCTGAGTTTTCATAATAGTTTTAATCGCACCCCCCCTAACGTTTTTTTGAAAGGAGCCCGCTAATACCAATTTGTTCTTTTTTAATTAATGATATATCATAGATGCATATTTTATTATACCTACTTAACTTTTATCGACATTTATCTAACTCTATATTTATTTATTTTTTTAATTTGTTTTGGTTTCAATAGATGTATTGTTCATATTTTTGATTCTTGTCTTCTTTTTTTCACATCTTCGCGCCCCCCTTTTTGTTACTTCGCGCCCCCCTAGGGGGTCCCGCCCCACAGATTGAGGACCACTGGCTCAGTCCATGCCCTGAACGATTCTTTTAAATTACAACAGCCATATGCTGGCTGACAAGCCCCTCTGACTACCATTTCAATTATTTTGTATCTCCTCCTTGTGAAAATTCATGATCAAATACGAAATTGACCACTAGAGGGGGCAGCTGCTCTACAAATAATCTGCAATTTGCTTTGCAATGTTTCACCTCAGCGTTTTCAGACTGCAGTTCAAACAAATATGTTTACATTTAATTATTATTATTTTTTTATTTCTGCCACTGCCACAAGTCTTAATTCCTCAATTTTCCCCAAGCCCCTGCAGCCAGACATTTACCAGCCTTGTCGTAATTTTCTTTCCTCAGTTTGCAAATTCTCTTGATGGATATTAGTTTAAAGTGGTCTTTCGGTCTCAAACCCATTTATTCCCCCTCCACTACATTAACCTCAGTAATCCATTCCTATCTTAGAAAATATACTGCTGAAAAAAATGAAAGGAACCCTTTTTAATGAGAGTATGGCATCAAGTCAGTGAAACTTGTGGGCTATTGATCTGGTCAGTTAAGTAGCAGAGGGGCTTGTTCATCAGTTTCAGGTGCTTTGGTGCACTAGAGGGGCAACAATGAGACGACCCCCAAAACAGAAATGAATGGTTTAACAGGTGGAGGCCACTGACATTTTTCCCTCCTCATCTGTTTTGTCACTCGTTTCACATTTGGCTACGGTCAGTGTCACTACTGGCAGCAAGAGGCCATACCTGGACCCTACAGAGCTGGCACAGGTAGTCCAACTTCTTCAGGAGGGCACATCAATACATGGCCTTGCTAGAAGGTTTGCTGTGTCTCCCAGCACAGTCTCATGCAAGAGATTCCAGGAGACAGACAGGCAGTTACTCTAGGAGAGCTGGACAGGCCCCTCGTCGAAGGTCCTTAGTCCATCAGCAGGACCCACCAGTGTCTGCTCATTTGGGTGAGAAGGGACAGGATGAGCACAGCCAGAGCCTACAAAATAACCTCCGGCAGGCAGGCTGGCCACTGGTGTGACCAAACAATCAGAAACAAACTTCATGAGGGTGGCCTGAGGGCCCGACGTCCTCTAGTGGGCACCGTGGAGCTCAATTGGTATTTGCTATAGAATATCGGAATTGGCAGGTCCACCACTGGCGGGGCGGCCTGTGGTTTTCACAGATGAGAGCAGGTTCACCCTGAGCACATGTGACAGACGTGAAAGGGTCTGCCTGTAACATCGTTCAGCATGAGCGGCTTGGTGGGGGATCAACGAGGGTATATCTGGGGAGGCAAATCCATGGAGGGACACACAGACCTCTACAGGCTAGACAACGGCACCTTGACTGCCATTAGGTATCGGGATGAAATCCTTGGACCCATCGTCAGACCCTATGCTGTTGCAGACGCTCCTGGGCTCCTCCTGGTGCACAACAATACCAGGCCTCATGTGGCGAGAGGATGAAGGAATTGATACCATTGACTGGCCCTGTGCTCACCTGACCTCAATCCAATAGAACACCTCTGGGTGGGACATCATGTTTGGGTCCATCTGATGCCTCAGTCTGTCCAGGAGCTCAGTGATGCCCTGGTCCAGATCCCCCAGGACACCATCCGTCGTCACTTGGGGGCCTACTGAGTATGATCTGGAGTTGCTGCAATGACATTTTGCCAAAATGGACTCGTCTGCCTGCCTGCCTACCGCATCATTTTGTCACTTTGATTTTCGGGGTGTCTTTGAATTCAGCCCTCTGTAGATTGATCATTTTCATTTCCATCAATCGATGTGCCACCCTTTCGTTCCTAACCCATCACCATATCAGTCCAGAGTAGTAGAAATAGCCAGCAGGTTTTTTTTTCCCCCATTGAGATCTGATGTGTTTTCAAAGTGATCCTTTAATTTTTTGAGCAGTATTTCTAAGCTGGGCATTCATCCACTTCCTGAACTCATCCATTTTCTAACCTGCCTAATTTATAGTGCGTTTCATATCTATCTATCTATCTATCTATCTATCTATCTATCTATCTATCTATCTATCTATCTATCTATCTATCTATCTATCTATCTTGAGATCTTAATGTATGTTCTGGTTGGTAAGTCATGATAATTTCAGACAAGCAAGCCTTAAATGGCCAAGGCCCATGAGTTGTACTTGTGCATAGAAGGTCCCAATATTCGCACTGCATGTCAAGAATCAAGCCATGTAGTCCAAGGAACTCTGGGTTCACCTCCACAATTAAAAGTGTGGTAAGGCATAGCCCATAGCAAAGGGATTAAAAGCATTTCTAAAGCTTGGAGTGTTTCCAGGAGCACATGGGCCTCATGAATTGAGAAATGGAAGAAGTTTGGAAGCACCAGGACTCTTTTTAGAGTTGGATGTCTGGCCAAACTGAGTTACCGGGCAAGACAGGCCTCGGTCAGGGAGGTGAGGATAAATTGTAATTGTAATAATGGTGATGCTTTGGATAAATACGTAACCTGCACATGTGGTTGTTAAGTCTGAGTTCCCCTCACAAGCTTCCTGTCCAACATGCAACGTGTCGCTATTCTCCGGTGCCGTGATAAACAAGAATCTATCAAAATAAATAGACATGAAAGGCACTATATGACAGATTATATGATTATGAGCCTTAGCCTCAAGTCGCTTTGGGTAAACATGAGAAATAAATGGCCATAAGTGTGTGCCTGCTGAGCCTGGTGACATAAGAAGACGACCACATTCTTGAAGCACACGCAGAAGAATCCCAGTCCTGGATAAGTTACAGCTCCTAATTAGGACCCTCGCGTAACCTATCCGTGACCCAGGAGGCCATACAATAGCGCTCCTCACCCTCATTGTCTCGCTCCTTTCTGACTTTCCAAGTGTCAAATGTTGGATGCTCTTGCTCGTGTTTTGCTGCCCTTCTGGCAAAGGTGAAACCTTGAAACCTGAGCGTAAGAGCCCACCGAAAAATTCATAAGGCTGAAATGAGTTTTCCATTCAGCTTACTGCAGCCACAAAGACTCGGATCTTCGACTCGGGACAGAAATGTCGCCTTGAGAGGCATGAGTGGTCTCGTAAGAAAGGCGCCTTTCACCGGTGTCGCTTACCAGGCAGCCAGGCTCCTGTCAATCAGGCGTTCAAAGGAGACGACAATGACCACACCGATTCTTTACAGCATCTGCATCGTAAAAGGTGAAAGTGGATGGGGGGCACATCTCAGACTCAAAAGGTAAACCGGAGGCTCTGTGATGCAGTATGGTGGTGCTGCGTTGGGAGTCCTCCACTCGTGTCCCAGTCTGCATGTTCTCTCCTGCTCTGGGGACCCCCGTTTACAAGCACAGCATACAGTTAGATGAGCAGCTGAAATAAATGAGCAATTCTAAATTAAACGTGCCCTGCGATGGACTGGCACGCTGTCCAGTGTCGTCCCCTGCCATGCGCCCAGTCCTCCCAGGGTGGGCTCCAGCCCTAGCACCCCTCTCTCATGTCATTCAGTCAGGGTTTTGAGGTCATAGTTTGTATTTTTATGCCAGTTTATTGAATTTTCTGTTCTTAGTGTTTTTTGTCTGTGCCCTGGCAGAGTGCGCTGAAGTCGATTCCTCCAAGCTTGTCATAATAAACACCCTTTGTAATGATGACTGACGACTATTCTTTATTTAAACAAAATGTAAACTAACATAAAGTTAAGTGGCGATTCCAAATTGCCCTTGTGCGTGCTGTGTGTGTAACACCCGGGCATGTGCCAAGAAAAAACAGCATTGTGCCCAGTGCTGCTGTGTTAGTCCTCGGAATCCAATGACCACAAATTGGATTAAGTGCCTTGAGCATGGGAAAGGCACTATATGAAATAAATGGATTCTTCTTCTTATTATTATTATTATGATTCATTTTTGAATCTCCTTAGATGTGGCATAAGTCAGTTT
This sequence comes from Polypterus senegalus, assembly GCF_016835505.1. NCBI lineage: Eukaryota > Metazoa > Chordata > Cladistia > Polypteriformes > Polypteridae > Polypterus > Polypterus senegalus. The sequence goes on along the minus strand of NC_053160.1, from coordinate 179,955,543 downwards.
TTCATATTTAAATGTGGACCGATCTGAAATATCTGCATACTTTATGGAGCTAATGGTTAACAACTTGAACTATGCTTCGATGTAGCATAAATAAGGCAGCAACACGAGTTTACATGTCAGTAAGGGTGGCACGGTGGAGGGGTGGTTGGCACTGCTGCCTCACAAACCTGCCATCTTCAGCTGGAATCCAATGCTTGGAATTTTCCTTCAGGGGGGTTCTGGTTTTCTGGTGATGTCCCCAAAGACATGCAGGTCAGGTTGATTGATGCGAGTCAAAAGTGCTGATAGATCCTGTGATGTCCAGGCTGGGTTTATGCCTTTGTTCTTAGTGCTGCCAGGATGGGCTCTGGCACTGGCATCCCCCCCAAGGACTCAGAATGGTTTGGGGATGTTAGATGTTTAAACAAATCAAGAGATGGGGTGTATAGCAATTTGTGATCATTTACACCGGCAGGTCATGTGGCACACTTTGGGTCACTCGCTGAATCAGAAATGGCAGCTGAAGTGGCAGCCCTGCGCTTTTCAGCTCCGCCCCTACGCCCACCGGGCCGCGCTGTCGTGCCGTCATAGGATGGCAATATTGAATCTGCAGAGCTGATATCTCAATCAGTATAGACAGTCTCGGTTAATTACTCCAACTTTCACTCCTACTATAATTTTATTACTCTACCAAGTGTCCTGTTTGTCATAAATGTTAATTGTCATTTAAGTTCAAAAAGTAATTGTTAATGAATTAATTGTTAATTAGCTAAATTAACTGTTAATTGCATGAGAATGACAGTAAAATTCCCCTTCGATGTCATTTCAGTTGTGTAATGAATTTTTGCATTTGAATAAAAGTATATAAGAAAGGGCAAATCTGTTTTTAGAAATGTATGTATGGCGATGACACGGTACCTGTGGACTGGGACAGGAATGTGTTGAGGTGCCCCTTATGGTGTGTTGACCCCCAACAAACCAACTTCTAATGACATTTGAGAGTCTGTGTGTGTGTGTGTGTGAGGATAAGGCCTCGACCCTGTTTGAGGGACGTGTGTGTGTGTGGGGGGGGGGTCTTTGAATTCTGACATGGAGCGACTAAAGCAAAATGCCACCTTCTAAGTGTAGATTTATTTATTTATTTATTTACTAGGGAGCTCTTATAATAATTCATTACATTTATATAGCACTTTTCTCAGTACTCAAAGCGCTTTCTACTCAGGGAGGAACTGGGAAGTGAACCCACAATCTCTTTACTGCAAAGCAGCAGCAGTACCACTGTGCCACCTGTGAGGACTTTGCTTGCCAACCCCTGTGCGGGTCCTACGCGCTCGTCATTTCCCGGATCTGCTGCTTGTGACGAATCGTGCTGTGCTTTTGGATAAACACGAACAGGGCCGGATTAAGGTGGGTGCTATTGATGCTGCAGCATTAGGCCCATTCCTGAAATAGGCCCAGATGAAAACTGATGAGAATTTTCCGGAAGCTGAACGGTTTTCCTTTGCTATATTAACCTCAAAATAATTCTTAGAATGAAATTTGGAGTCCGACTTTCGGACGCCTAGACACAGCGTTGTTTATTATACAGTTACTATTGTTCTTGCGCTGTGACGTAACTATAACGTCATTGTGTTTATTGTTAACTGAAGATTTCAAGTTAATGCTATCAATTTTACATTAAACAGCTTACTTAGTAATTTAGCTGCGTTTTCTGCAATATCTTGGGGATTCTTGCCACTTTATTATTATTTGGTAAGTGCCACGTAGTCAATTTTTCACCCTGATTGTTAGTTGTACAGTAAAAATCGATGGCTATTTAAATGGTTACCTGTGAAGGTAAAACTAAAAGGCGGCCCGCGGGCCCGGGAATGGATGTTTAGAATTTTTAAAATCCTCGATAGGATTCTGGTCTATTATGAAATTTAAATCGTGGACAGATTTTTACCCTCAAGAGCCTGAACTGAGTCACTTTGACCCAATGTCTCTGCAAATTCATTTTTTCTTACTCTGTTTCGTAAGAGAATTGCGAAATTTTATGTATTTCATTGTTAGGTTTTCTGCATTAAGTGCACTTTTCAGACAATTGCTATTGAATGTCGATGTTACATAGTTTGATGTTAATCTCGAGTTGTTACGATACTACATCGTTATTATTATTCATGTTCAATAAAGGCTGGCTGGTAGCGTTGCAAGCAATTAAGGCTTGTTGGTCGGTCTGAGTGCGCATGTATGGCGAGAGTCGAATGCACCAATGCCTTTTGCGCTGCAGCATCAGGCCCAATTTCGTATTAACCCGGCCCTGAACACGAATGTCAACTCTGTCTTTGATATCTCCATCTTCGAAACTATTCTCACTGACAATTCGTCACCTGTTGGTTTATTATATATGTGAGCGTGATCTTTCATATTCATATAGAAATCCAAGAAAACTTCTTTGTCCGTGTTTTTCGGATAAATTTCGTGTAAAGTGCGATACTTTTGGACGTATGGATTTGTATCCATTATAGGCTGTAGAATTTCGAATACGTCTGATCGTTTAACTCTTTCAATTCTATGTTGCATCGCTTCTCTGTGATCCTAAATATACACCTGACCAAATTGGGGTTTCTTTGAAATGAAACTTGTCGTAGCTTCAATTGACGTGGGACCACAGATTCTCATAGCGTATGGTCCTGAATCGTGTAAATCTACATTTTGAGCATAAATGATGTGAACTTGAACAGATTATTGTAGATTTGAATATTTTGCCTGTAGTGTTTGTGGATTTCACTTTCCCCAAACAACAAATCTTTTATTTCTCACTGATACGCCTCTTCATTGGGAGGCAACCCTACTTTTCCCCGATGGCAACACGAATTAGATGATCTACAAGTCTCTGACTTCAACGTTAAAACCGAACAACGTCTCCATACTTCTGTCATATCACCCATGTCCATATATTCGATCTCTTTTCGCTGATCTGTTATTTTACTGAGTAATAATTTTCCATGTGTTTGTGTTAATACGATCTTTACTATCATTTTTTTGAGACTTTTGAATTTTATTGCTTTCATAATCTCTAACCTGCTCTGCATGTGTATCTCGCCCACGTTTTTGAACCTCTTTACGACGTTCTACTTTGTCTTCTACTCTTTGTCTTTTCTTCTTCTACTCTTTGTCTTTTATTTCCGCCCCTACTTGGACCTGTTAGGTTTTCAATTCATGTCTTGGCACAAAGTCTCGTCTCGTAGGACTTGAAATTATCTCTCTGAAAAAGTCCTTTCTTGTCCCAAGATTTTTTTATATAACAGAGATTTGGCTGACACCTTCATCTAAGATATGACAGCTTACAACACTCGAGGCACAGTTTGGTTGCTTTTTTTTTTTTTTTGTTTGTCTAATTGAAGCCCAATCAGGTGAAGTGAATTGCTTTTGTGGTCAGATAGTGTCAGTAGTGGGATTTGATCACATGACCTCGGGGATCACTACGCCACATCCCAAGTGGTACCTCACAGAGCGGACAGAACTAAACATTGACATTTCCAGGATGAGCGTTTCAAACACATCCCACAACAAACTCGCATAGAGCGCCATCAAAACATACTCGGACCCCATCAATGCCTTCAAAAATGTACTCGGACCCTTTCACTTTTTCCAAGGACATGAAAGGTGGGTGCTAAGGGTGCTGTAACACTCCTTTATACTGGAATAATAACTGAGTATTAGCATTGTCAGACTCCTAACAAATCTGGGCTGCAGTCCAGGACCCCGCAGGCTACAGGGGACCTGAAATTTATTAACTTGTATAAAAAAAAAAAAAAAATTGTTCCTTGTTTTTCCCAGAAATATTCCTGCTTCCTCACTGGCCGGTCCTTTCCTATTTAACTTCATGCACGTCTGAGGATCTCCTCACTGGCTTATTTGAGGTATGTGATAACCCGCCTGGGCGAGTGGGGGTGCTGTCGCTAACAGTGAGGGCACTTAGCCCCGCCCCTTCCAATCAGGGTAACATAACAAACCCAGCTGCCCGGAGGGAGGCATCTCTTGACAAGCAGAGCTGACTGCTGGACTGAAGTCCTCTCAACACAACACAACACAATACAGTTTATTATTTGTATTGCCCAAAATCACACAAAAAGTGCTGCAATGGACTTAAACAGGCCCTGCCTCTTGACAGCACCCCCAGCCTTGACTCTCTAAGAAGACAAGAAAACCCTAGTAGGGACAAAATGGAAGAAACCTCGGGAAAGGCAGTTCAAAGAGAGACCTCTTACCAGTAGGTTGGGCGTGCAGTGGGTGTCAAAAAGAAGGGGGTCAATACAACACAATACACAGAACAGAACAAAACCTCAATACAGTATAAAGATAAAAATGTTACAATTACGGAGCAGAATTTAGTAGATGATATCACATAAGGGCGGCATGGTGGCACAGTGGGTAGCGCTGATAGTTTTGCTTCCCGGGTCCTCCCTGCGTGGAGTTTGCATGTTCTCCCCACGTCTGTGTGGGTTTCCTCCCACAGTCCAAAGACATGCAGGTCAGGTGCATTGGTGATTCTACATTGTCCCTAGTGTGTGGGTGTGTGTGTGTGCGCACCCTGTGGTGGGCTGGCACTCTGCCTGGGGTTTGTTTCCTGCCTTGCACCCTGTGATTGGCTCCAGCAGACCCCCGTGACCCTGTAGTTAGGATATAGTGGGTTGGATAATGGATAGATAGATAGATGGATAGATTAATCCAGTGGATCAAGACTGTGACTTTAAAATGAGTTCATCAAAAACATGGGAACACAGATGGAAACTTAAGGATACATTTTTCACAAACATTGAGAAGTTTTTCATAGACACATGGAATAAGTGACCAAGCAGTGTGGTAGACAGCAGGACTTGATGTTATTTTGGAGGAATCAAGTGGGCAGGACCGGCAAGCTTTACTGGGCTGAATGGTCTTTTCTCGTCCAGATTGTTCTGATGTAATATGTCCTCTGCTCCAACTCTTGTTGTCTTATCTTTGCACTCATCTGTCCTAGAAATAGACAGAGCCAGCAGCCTGCAATGCACTTGTCACTGCAATTATGGACTGACTGCTACTGCGCTACACTTCACCTATTAGAAGATGTCTCCTCTTTACTCATTTATATTCAAGATGGCAGGATAGAAAGATAGAGAGCAGGCCAGACACTTTTATTCAGTTGTTATTAAGCGAACGCCCTGAACCAATTGTGTTTTTTTTCCCCCACATCCCCGACTACCATTTCCTTCCAAAGACTAATCTCCCCACACCATCCATACTAAATCAACAACTCCTACAAAGTCAACTGGAATAGCCAGTGATGAGTCCACCTCCAACCATGAGTATGGGCTGTCCATAACTGAAGACTAAGTAAGGAGACAACTGAGGAAGCTGTGTACATGAATAGATAGAGTCAGTCCTTGAGTTCTTAAGGCTCCTGGTGTCCTCCGTCACCCGTTCAGTCTGTCCCCAAGGCACCAGAAAGTGCAGCTACTTTGGAAAACATCTTTGTGGCCACAGGTTGGGAAGGCCATTTTCTTTTCCAGCATGATTGTGCCATGGTACATAAAGTCAGGTCCATAAGGACATTGAGGAGCTTGGAGTGGCCTGCACAGAACCCTGACCTGACCTGCACCCTGTTCAGCATTTTTGGACCACCGATTGTGTGTCTTCTTGTTCAACATCAACACCTAACCTCACAAATGCTCTCTTGAGTGAATGGGTACAAATTCCCAAAGACAAACTCCACAACTTTCTGGAAAGCCTTCCTAGAACAGTAGAGACTATTGTAGTCTCAAAGGGGAGGTTAGGGACAACTGCATATTAAAGCTGATTTTGGTGCGATGGTCAGGTGTTTCGCGAACTTTTGGACACATGGTGTTTATGCAGTAGAATACAAGTGACAATAATGATCCTCTACATTTACTGTAATGGAGTTAACAACCGGAAGCAACCTGCCGGTGAGCCACTGACTCTATAAACATGCATTCCATGGTGGAAATAAGCAGCTTTACTGCAAGCTGCAGGGAGTCTATAAAAGCATCACATCTGTCACAGTCGCATATGAATTTGAACTTGCATGGCGACCCCAAGCCATCTTTATAAAGGGAGTCAGCAAACCTAAAACAGAGATGTAAAAATTGAGAATTTAATTGGTTGTTACCAGTGAAAACCCCACACTGCCATATTTGTGTTAGGAGGGGGATAAATTGAATACCTGCAGTCCAACTTAGTAAAGCAACAAATGCCGCAGAGACCTAAAATGGACTTTACGGGCTCTTTAGAGGAGTTCATGGAGAGTTCTGGGGGTGAGATTCAGGGTCTGGAATGACATTTACAGCATCAGTACATGAAGGAGGAGAGCAGCGGGACAGCTACCTCTGCAGCTCCATCACTTCAGAACCGTTAATTCATCTGCTAAGGCTTGTTGGCCTGGGTGTGTGGTTTCCACCGCAACTTCAAGGATAATGAAGCTGGGGAAAAGTTTAGCTGTAGGTTGAGGTGCCACTAAGTTGTAGAGTTCTAGAATGAAAAGGACGAGGCCGGCTACGTCAGCAGTTTTGCACAAGGAGGGTCACCTGCCCACATTCATTTGACAGACCACCGCACAGAAGCGCAGCCGTTAACACCCCTATTGAAGTGCATGCCAGCGTAGCACTCAACAACCTGGCGCTACAGTGTCCATTCATCTTCCAGACCCTGGCGTGTCACAGCAATAACATTCATCTAACTTTGAGCTAAATCCATCCATCCATTGTCTAATTGGTTTATCCTATTGCCAGGAGTCAGTACCGATAACAGCAGATTTAGCCACAAGACCCTGGACAGGACACCAGAGAGCACTCACAGTAACACTGACACAGGGTCATCTACAGATGTTGATTATGTGGAGGAAAACCAAAGAACCCATTAAAAGAAGGAGAATGGCCAACCAATGTCTGGGCCAGCATCTGAATCAAGAATCTCTGGTCTGATGAAACCAAGATTAGCATCATGACTGCAGGAACCTACGCGCTGCCCATCACCTGTGCAATACTATTTTATTCACCTGCTAAGATCTGTTGGCCTGGGTGTGTGGTTTCCACCACAACTTCAAGGTTAATGAAACTGGGGAAAAGTTTAGCTGTAGATTGAGGTGCCACTAACTTGTATGAGGCAGGTCTGGTGACGAGTTCTAGAATGAAAAGGACGAGGCCGGCTATGTCAGCAGTTTTGCACAAGGAGGGTCACCTGCCCACATTCATTTGACAGACCACCGCACAGAAGCACATCTGTTAACACCCCTATTGAAGTGCATGCCAGCGTAGCACTCATCATCTCTGTTGCACCCTCCAACAACACAACACTGAAGAACCCTGGTGATGTGTCTCGCCACCAACCACATGACTACAGAAGAAGAAAAGACCACTCAGCTGTTTGGAAAAGCTTCTGCACCAATGGAAGTGCTCAAAGGAGACGGTGACTCTGAAGGGAGGGCTATGTAATGACACTGAGTCACCAACAGTATACACTGGCATTCTGTCAATCAAATGAGTGTCTTCAGAGTGAGTTGCAGGGAAGCCTAGGAAGATGGCAAGCCTCCCAAAGTTACATATGAATTCCAGCTAGTGTAGCAGCAGTGAGACCTACTTGGAAAGAATGTGAAATATCCAGAAAAGTAACAAACCATTGGCAAGTGGTGTCAACAACCTGGCACTACAGTGTCCATTCATCTTCTAGACCCTGGCGTGTCACATCAATAATATTCATCTAACTTTGAGCTAAATCCATCCATTGTCTAATTGGTTTATCCTATTGCCAGGAGTCAGTACGGATAACAGCGGCTTAAGCCACAAGACCCTGGACAGGACACCAGAGAGCACTCACAGTAACACTGACACAGGGTCATCTACAGATGTTGATTATGTGGAGGAAAACCAAAGAACCCATTAAAAGAAGGAGAATGGCCAACCAATGTCTGGGCCAGCATCTGAATCAAGAATCTCTGGTCTGATGAAACCAAGATTAGCATCATGACTGCAGGAACCTACGCGCTGCCCATCACCTGTGCAATATTATTCTATTCACCTGCTGTCTGTGGGCCTGGGTGTGTGGTTTCCACCACAACTTCAAGGATAATGAAACTGGGGAAAAGTTTAGCTGTAGGTTGAGGTGCCACTAAGTTGTAGAGTTCTAGAATGAAAAGGACGAGGCCGGCTACGTCAGCAGTTTTGCACAAGGAGGGTCACCTGCCCACATTCATTTGACAGACCACCGCACAGAAGCGCAGCCGTTAACACCCCTATTGAAGTGCATGCCAGTGTAGCACTCATCATCTCTGCTGCACCCTCTAATAACACAGCACTGAAGAACCCTGGTGATGTGCCTTGTCAATTTAACGTGACTACAGAAGAAGAGAAGACCACTTCAGCTATTTTGGAAGAGTTTGTACACCAATGGAAGTGGTCAGAGGAGACAATGTCACTGAAAGGAGGGCTATGTAATGACACTCAAATGAGTAGCTGCAGAGTGAGTTGCAGGGGAGCCTAGTAAAACCACAAGCCTCCCAAAATTACATATGAATTCCAGCTAATGTGAGACCTCCTTGGTAGGAACATGAAATATCCAGAAGAGTAACAAACCATTGGCAAGTGGTGGCAACAAGAACCAACCTGGCTCTACAATGTCCAGTCATCTTCCAGACCCGCCCGTCACAACAATAACATTCGTCTAACTTTGAGCAAAATCCATCCATCCATCCATCCATTGTCTAATAGGCTTATCCACTTGCAAGGAATCACAAGACCCTGGACAAGATACCAGAGCGCGCTCACAGTAACACTGACATGGGGTCATCTACAGATGTCGATAATGTGGAGGAAGACCAAAAAACCCATTAAAAGGAGAAGGAGAATGGCCAACCAATGGCCGGGCCAGCATCTGAATGAAGAATCTCTGGTCTGATGAAACCAAGATTAGCGTCATGACTGCAGGAACCAGAAGGGTCGGAGTCAGTAGTCCTCACTGGGCAGCTTGGGGAAAGAAGGAGATGACAGTGTTAATGATGGCGCCCCCTTTCGTTCTGGTTGGTCATTACGTACCTCGTCTGAGCCTGTGAGAAGGCCTTCCAACGCACATGCGTGACAACATATAACAATACCAAATAGAAGAAAAGTATAAAAGAAATTAAAATAGATAGGAAAGTCTCAACATTGATCGTCTTAGAAAAGCTTACTGAAAATCAGAAATGTCGAGTAGTGGATGTTGTCCTGAGAAGCTTTTGATTTAGTGGTCGGTTAACGTGACCACATCTCTGATGTCACTTCCTCTGTTGCCCTTCTGTCGTCGCCCCTCTGTTCCCTCGGACAAGCCATATTTATGTTAAAAGGCACACATCTGATTGGCTGTCTTGTCCTTATGATGAATGACTCTGATCAGAGCGTTTGACCTTTTCTGTATCTCCGCTCTTCTTCCTTTCCCAAGCTGTAAACTTATTCTGTAACTTCCAGTCCTGCGGCATCCATCCATTCACACTGTAGCTCTCTCTTTATCTGCTCGCCTTGTTTTCTCTCCATCACTAGGATGTAAAATAAGGAACACAGAAACACTATGGTTATAAATTTACAATACAGGAACAATTAAAGAAGAACGAACAAGAAAGGATTCTTGCAATGCCTGTAAATTCATTTCCTCCTGGTTTGTTTCGGCAAAATAATTAAAAACTTAATACAAGTAGCCTGCAGTTTGAAAAACTGAACATTGTCCACTCCAGGACGCCATGTTTTATTGAATGTAATGGCAATAGTAGGGACATCCATCCATCATCCAACCCGCTATATCCTAACTACAGGGTCATGGGGGTCTGCTGGAGCCAATCCCAGCCAACACAGGGCACAAGGCAGGAAACAAACCCCGGGCAGGGTACCAGCCCACCACAGGGCGCGCACACACACACACACCAAGCACACTCTAGGGACAATTTAGGATCGCCAATCCACCTAACCTGCATGTCTTTGGACTGTGGGAGGAAACATGCAAACTCCACACAGGGAGGACCCGGGAAGCGAACCTAGATGGGTCTCCTTACTGCGAGGCACCTGCACTACCCACTGTGCCACCGTGCTGCCCAGTAGGGACATAAACAACTAGCAAAATTCAAATGTCACCTTTACATTACAGTAACATACTCATGGCAGTAGAGTGCTGTACCGTGTTAGCCATAGATTGATACAGGAGAAAGTAGGGTGAAATGACATCTTTTATTGGCTAACTAAATGGATTACAAATGCAATCTTTCGAGGCAGCTAAGGCCCCTTCATCAGGCAAAGGTGTAACAAACTGAATGTGGAAAATACTCTTGCTTCTATTGGGACAGCAAAGTGATTTTTTTCTTTCATCTTAACAACCTTTTGTTCAAATGTTAGCAAAATGAATACACCTGAGATGAATTAACCCTGAAAGAAGAGAACAATGAACTAATAAAATGTAGAGATAAGATCACCGTCACTAGAGAAAGTCCTGTAAGGTTTTTCTGAAGTGAATTGTCTGTAAGATTGGCCTCTGACGTAGTCAGCTGGTCAGTCAGTCTGTTAGTCCACATATCTGGTCATTAAACTCTTGTTTCTGTTCAGACCATTTTGTAGAGTGTTGAATTGAAGCATACGTTTGTATTCCCATTCTCTCCGCTCCTGTTGGGTCTTGAAATTGCCCATAAGCGCAGTGACCCTCAGGCCCTTTATGCTGTGGCCATTACTGTTAAAGTGTGCAGCCACCAGAGGATCAATACATGCTCATAACATACTCATAGCCTTGATGTATTTTCATTTACATAGTTTCATGTCATTAAAGTGAGAATTTGGTAAGCAAAGAATTGAATTTGAAATGAAAACGTTTAAGAATTACATAAAGCTTATGCTTATTTTAATGTTAAATTTTACTGTTACATGAGATGCATGAATGGATTAGCTTTGTATAATCAATCACAGCCTAAATAATGTAGAAATTATAGGCAAATGCATATGGAGATATAATTGAAATAATATTATAAAATTCAACAGGAGCAAATGCACAAGCATTTCAGCACTTAGTGAACATCTCCGCTTAAGCAGAACTTTTCATTCCAGGCCTTCAAAGCTGCCAATTTGTGAGTCACTTCACCGAAATCAACTCCTTTCACCAACTTGCTGTCAACTCAAAACATTGCAAGCTCAGAAAGCATTGACTGCCCCATGGAAGATCACAAATAGTCCTTTAGAAGTTTCAACTTTGAAAAGCTCCTCTGACATGAAGCTTCAGGCACACAGATTGTCAGAAATTAGTGTAGGCTTAGTGAAAGGGATGGGGGAGATTCTACAAAGTCCCATTTAGCTATGAATGTCAAAACATCTAACTTTGTTCAATCTTTGGCTTCTTCCAGATCAGCCTTTACTGTTTCAGGTGCCTTCTCAGCCTTGGAAAAGGGTAAGTGTCTGTGTGTCTGTCTGGCTGCTAAGTCTCTTTCATTGCAACATACAGCACATCACAAACATTAACACTGCTTTTATTAATATCATACCAAATGATATATAACAAAGACACATGCATTGAATTGGTCATTCCAACAGATGGCACAACACAAACATTTGTAATAAGAAATAAATTGCATCTGCCATTCCAACAGATGGCACATCACAAACATTTGTAGTAATAAAAAACATTACATTCATCATTCCAACAGATGGTGTATCACAAACATTAACACTGCTTTTATGAATATCATATCAAATAATACTGTATATAACAGAGACACCTGTGTTGCATTGACCATTCTAACAGATGGCACATCACAAATATTACCACTGCTTTATGAACGCCATACCAAATGACATATATCAGAGACACATACATTACATTACATTCCAACAGATCACAAACATTAACACCACTTTTATTATTCCCACACCAACAGACATGTAACAGAGGCATGTGAATTGCACTTGTCATTCCAACAGATGGTGCATAACAAATAGAATATTTTTATGACTAAAACTATTTGTTATGCACCATCTGTTGGAATGACAAGTGCAATTCACATGCCTCTGTTTCATGTCTGTTGGTGTGGGAATAATAAAAGTGGTGTTAATGTTTGTGATACACCATCTGTTGCAATGATGAATGCAATGTTTTTAATTACTACAAATGCTTGTGATGTGCCATCTGTTGGAATGACCAATTCAATGCATGTGTCTTTGTTATATATCATTTGGTTTGATTTTAATAAAAGCAGTGTTAATGTTTGTGATGCACCATCTGTTGGAATAATCAATACAATGTTTTTATTACTAAAAATATTTGTGATGCACCATAGGTTGAAATGATAAATAGAATATTTTTATGACTAAAACTATTTATCATTTCAACCTATGGCGCATCACAAATATTTTTAGTAATAAAAACATTGTATTGATTATTCCAACAGATGGTGCATCACAAATGTTAACCCACATCAACAGACATATGACAGAGACAAGTGCACTGCATTTGTCATTCCAACAGGTGGTGCATCACAAATGTTGATAGAGCTTTTTAGGAATGCTGTATTGTGCAGGTTTTAGTTTTGTTTTCTTCATGTTATGCATCACATGACCAGAAAGGATCATTTTCATCATTTTTTTCTATTTATTTCAATGGTGCCTTAGTGCACTGCATCTTCTGATTGGTCAGATTCCTCAGCTCTGTTGGTCAAACCGGGTATCAGTCCAATTACCTGCTACAGTGGTGTAAAAAAACAATTTGCCCCCTTCCTGATTTCTTATTCTTTTGCATGTTTATCACACAAAATATTTCTGATCATCAAACACATTTAACCATTTGTCAAATATAACACAAGTAAACACAAAATGCAGTTTTAAATGATGGTTTTATTATTTAGGGAGAAAAAAATCCAAACCTACGTGGCCCTGTGTGAAAAAGTAATTGCCCCCTGAACCTAATAACTGGTTGGGCCACCCTTAGCAGCAATAACTGCAATCAAGCGTTTGCGATAACTTGCAGTGAGTCTTTTACAGCACTCTGGAGGAATTTTGGCCCACTCATCTTTGCAGAATTGTTGTAATTCAGCTTTATTTGAGGGTTTTCTAGCATGAACCGCCTTTTTAAGGTCATGCCATAGCATCTCAATTGGATTCAGGTCAGGACTTTGACTAGGCCACTCCAAAGTCTTCATTTTGTTTTTCTTCAGCCATTCAGAGGTGGATTTGCTGGTGTGTTTTGGGTCATTGTCCTGTTGCAGCACCCAAGATCGCTTCAGCTTGAGTTGATGAACAGATGGCGGACATTCTCCTTTAGGATTTTTGGTAGACAGTAGAATTCATGGTTCCATCTATCACAGCAAGCCTTCCAGGTCCTGAAGCAGCAAAACAACCCCAGACCATCACACTACCACCACCATATTTTACTGTTGGTATGATGTTCTTTTTCTGAAATGCTGTGTTCCTTTTACGCCAGATGTAACAGGACATTTGCCTTCCAAAAGTTCAACTTTTGTCTCATCAGTCCACAAGGTATTTTCCCAAAAGTCTTGGCAATCATTGAGATGTTTCTTAGCAAAATTGAGACGAGCCCTAATGTTCTTTTTGCTTAACAGTGGTTTGCGTCTTGGAAATCTGCCATGCAGGCCGTTTTGCCCAGTCTCTTTCTTATGGTGGAGTCGTGAACACTGACCTTAATTGAGGCAAGTGAGGCCTGCAGTTCTTTAGACGTTGTCCTGGGGTCTTTTGTGACCTCTCGGATGAGTCGTCTCTGCGCTCTTGGGGTAATTTTGGTCGGACTGCCACTCCTGGGAAGGTTCACCACTGTTCCATGTTTTTGCCATTTGTGGATAATGGCTCTCACTGTGGTTCGCTGGAGTCCCAAAGCTTTAGAAATGGCTTTATAACCTTTACCAGACTGATAGATCTCAATTACTTCAGTTCTCATTTGTTCCTGAATTTCTTTGGATCTTGGCATGATGTCTAGCTTTTGAGGTGCTTTTGGTCTACTTCTCTGTGTCAGGCAGCTCCTGTTTAAGGGATTTCTTGATTGAAACAGGTGTGGCAGCAATCAGGCCTGGGGGTGGCTACGGAAATTGAACTCAGGTGTGATACACCACAGTTAGGTTAGTTTTTAACAAGGGGGCAATTACTTTTTCACACAGGGCCATGTAGGTTTGGATTTTTTCTCCCTAAATAATAAAACCATCATTTAAAAACTGCATTTTGTGTTTACTTGTGTTATATTTGACTAATGGTTAAATGTGTTTGATGATCAGAAACATTTTGTGTGACAAACATGCAAAAGAATAAGAAATCAGGAAGGGGGCAAATAGTTTTTCACACCACTGTATATGCTGATATCCAGTATCCCTCAGGAGATAATGCCGCAAGCAAAAGAAACATCTTTTTGTGCTTTAGTTATTATTTAGTTACACTTGTGATTTTTTTTCCTTTGATTTCTGCTTTTTATATTGTCATCACATTAGCATTTCTTGGTGTTTTAGTGCTCTCAGTAATTTGTAGGACTTTGTCCTTATCAACGAATCCCACATCCAAGGCAGATGAAAGATATGCACTGCACATGTCATTCGAACAAATCGCGCATCACAAACATTTATAGTAGTAGATTTTATTACGACAAATGTTTGTGATGCACCATCTGTTGGAATGACAAATGTATTACTGCATGCATTACAGAATGTTTTTCAATAGATTGTGCACCACAAACACTAAAGCTGAACATACTGAGGTCTAAATTGATTATTTAGTTACCATCCCGTCTTTGACTTGTCTAACAGATATTTTCTATTAAAAGCTCACAAGTTATTCATATCGGGTCACAAATAGGTAAAGCACCAAAATCAGCACACCAGAATCAACGAAAATAGCGGCAAATGCAGCTGAAACACTGCACAAAAGAAATGTAAAAAATCATTTTGGAGTCACTTGGTGGGGTCTACTCTGGAGGGACTTTGACCATAGCTATGCCTGATGGTCACCATCCAACCCTGATGGAGTTTGAAAGGAGCCGCAGTGAAGACTGCTGTAAACAAATCCCCCCCATTCAGGTGTTCAAAGCTTGTCGCCTCAGACCCAATAAGACTCCAGGCTCGAAATGCTTCCAAAGGGGCTTCAACGGAGTACTGAGTAATTGCGTCAACGTAAACTTTCAGTTTTTTTATATCTAGTAACAATTTTCTAAAATATACTTTTCGCATTTTCTAGTGTGGTATTGAGTGTGGCTTGATGAGAGAAAAATGAATTTAAATGATTTTAGAACAGGTCTGCAACATAAAAAAAATGTTTAAAACCTGAAGGGGTCCGAGTATTTAACGAATGCGCTGTAAACGTTTAACTAGCACCGTTACTCCAAACGGCGGTGACGATCCTCCTGTACTGTCCCGTCCAGCTCAACCCCGTGTCAATAACTTAATCAGCGAGTTAGTTAATAGCTGGACGGATCACCCCGAGAACAGACGGACAACGACGCATCCCAGGTATTTGGCAGGATGAACCGTATTATCTGTCTGTCAGGATCTGATGTTTGGAGCATAAATAGCTTACATAAAAATAAACAAATAAAAACAATTTATGCAAAACTGTCACAGTAAAACAACAGCTGCTTAAACTTTTTCGGATGACAAACATTTACTGCAGACAAGCTTTTTATTGATAAATAAATGAAAAGCGTTCCGTTCTTCCAACAACAAAAAAAATCTAATTACTTGAACAGTGTAAATTGTGCGAAGGCTCAACCGACTGCTATAAAATGGAAGGCAGCAGATCGGCTCATTTTTAGTTCACGCATTCGGCGCTTGAACATCCCGACCTTGACCGCTAGATGGCAGCAGAGAAGGCGCTTGATGATCGCTCGCCGCCTGTGCGCTGCCGGCTTTGAACACGCCGCGCTCTCAGTTAGCAGAGTCATTTAAAGCAATTACACAGATAATTATTGCTTTCCTAATTAGTGCTTTTCTTGGAGAATTAGGCAAGCCAAGCTTTTATTAGAAATTGCGCGTTGTTGCCAGTTGGTTAACCACTTACTGCTAAGCCTGCGGCAATCGTGCTCGTCTTTTAACCTTAGGAACAAATATTGGGTTAGAGGAAGACCACCATCGTCTCCGCCCCCTACCCAACCCCATTCAGCTGTGACCTCTTTTAATGCCATTTCACTAATGACAGGGCAAGTTATAATTTGTTAGACTCAGATACCAATAAGAAAGTAACCCGGATAAAAAGTATGAATAAGCTGTGTACTGTGACTGTGGCAGTTAAATTTGATAATCAACGTCCATTCCCTTGGCACACGACAGTTGGAGAGGAGCGCGTGATCATCGTCGGCCGATATTGTAATCAAAGCTTTCACTTGCATAATCTTAACTCAGGCTGGGGTGCCTTCTGTGTGCGTGGGTCCCTCTAAAGCCTGTCGAGCTGCTCTTTGGGGGCACTAAACTGTCCGTTTATCAATGAAGGGATGGATTTTATTAGAGGTTGTTAAAAATTTGTATTCAGAAAACTGAATTTTAAATGAATTTAAAGTGTCAATCTGAAACTCTGTCCGCCATGTGAAAAGTAAGTACACCCCATTAAAATTGTTGACTTTTCCAACCTTAGCAAAAGGACAAGTGCCTGTCTGTGTGTCCATCTAATTGCGATGTCTCTGCTATCCAACAGATGGCGCATCACAAACTTTAGCACTGCTTTCACAAATTCTGATGCAAACAGATGGGGCATCACTAATATTAGCACTGCTTTTACGAATCCAGTTCCAACTGATGGTGCATCACAAACATTAGCATTGCTTTTACGAATCCTGTTCCCACAGATGGCTCATCACAAATGTTAACACTGCTTTTATGAATTCTGTTCCAACAGATGGTGCATCATAAGCATTAAATCCATCCATCCATCCATTATCCAACCCGCTATATCCTAACACAGGGTCACGGGGGACTGCTGGAGCCAATCCCAGCCAACACAAGGTGCAAGGCAGGAACAAATCCTGGGCAGGGTGCCAGCCCACCACAGGGCATTAAATCTGTTTTTACTACTTCTCTTTCAACAGATGGCACATCACAAATTTTAGCACTGCTTTTACAAATCCTGTTTCAAAAGATAAGAGATTACAAATGTTCCCACTGCCTTGATGGGGCATCACAAACATTAGCAATGCTTTTATGAATTCGTTTCCAACAGATGGTGCATCACAAACATTAGCAATGCTTTTACAAATTCTTTTTCCAACAGGTGGTGCATCACAAATATTAGCACTGCTTGTACTAACAGATGGCACATCACAAATATTAACACTGCTTTTATGAATTCTTTTCCAACCGATGGCGCATCCCAAATATTAACACTGCTTTTATTAATTCTTCTCCAACAGATGGTGCATCAGAAATATTTACACTGCTTTTATGAATTCTTTTCCAACAGATGGCGCATCCCAAATATTAACACTGCTTTTACAAACAGATGGTGCATCAGAAATATTTACACTACTTTTACAAACTCTTTTCCAACAGATGGTGCATCACAAACATTAGCACTGCTTTTGCAAATTCTGTATCAAATGGAATATAACAGAGCAAAATGCAAATTTCCTTGCAAAATTCATTCCATTGCAAGATGCTTGTGGGGTTCCTTGCATGCACTCTTCCAGCACACTTTGGTATGATGCAGAGTTCATAGTTGACTTGTAGCTATGGAAGACTATTCATGTGATAAAGAAATGCAATCTAAAGTGTTGAAATGCCATGCATATGCAAGCAGGCTATTTCATTTTGACACAGTTTTATCGTGTCGTAATTAAAAATGCATCAATTAAATTATCGATTGCTGTTCACAATGGTACACAATTTATGCGTTGGTTTAAAATGCAATGCAAATGCACATTGCATTTTGATTCATGTTCATAAATTGTGTGTCATTAAACACACATGCTGCATTTCACTTACCGCTAACTTTTGAAATTCTTAATAAATAGAGTTAAGAAAAGTGCAGAAACGTTTTGAACGTCTCTCGTATATTGCAAACAAATCATTGGCTAGCTGTTCAGTGCTCCTCTTATTACTGCCGATGGTAAACATGTTCTATTTTGGGTGATTGTATTTTTCATGTAATCTTAATATTAATTCTATTGTTGTATTGGAAACAAAGAAAAAGATGTTTTTTTGATGTCCTGGGGAGGCATCGTCTATCAAAGAAAGTAAGATAAATTGGCTTCCATAACCCCACAAAAGCCATGGCATTTGTGACAAAATCATCCATCCATCCATCATCCAATCCTAACTACCGGGTCACAGGGGTCTGCTGGAGCCAATCCCAGCCAACACAGGGCGCAAGGCAGGAAACAAACCCCGGGCGGGGCGGCAGCTCACCACAGGGCACACACACACAATTTAGAATCGTCAATCCACCTAACCTGCATGTCTTTGGACTGTGGGAGGAAACCCACGCAGACACGGGGAGAACATGCAGACTACACGCAGGGAGGACACGGGAGGCGAACCCAGGTCTCCTAACTGCGAGGCAGCAGTGCTACCCACTGCGCCACTGTGCCGCCTGTGACAAAATCAATTTACTCAGTCTTCCACTCTCCTTCCCAGAGTTTTCAAAGGTGTGGATCTCTTGGAATGTGTTGTCAACAAAAAAGGGGCAGTTCTTTATGCAAAAGATCATACTTTATGCAAATCTGGTATAGTCCTGTATGTAAAGTTGATTATTTTAAGTTAAATTGGCTTAACTGTGTGAAGGGAGAATGGGAATGGCATAGTTTGAAGATCTGAATCATATTCATTTTGAGTAAGATGAACATAAAATAAGTGAGTAACGACAGCAGTCCCTGAGAAGGCTTCTGTTGAAAATTCTGATTGCTTGGTTTAAACACAAATTAATTGTGTTAGTGCGACTGTAGCACGAAGGTCATTTTTGCCAATATAATCTGTGAAAATTATTTTAAAGATTTGCAATTCAGCTGAGAGAGACCACCTGTGAGATGGGTAGAAAACAGGGGGGCACACAAGCAGGGTATTCTAAATAGTGCTGAGCGACCAAAACAGAGCCATGGTCTGCAGAAGCCATAAATGATAAGAACAGGTGAGGATGTTACTTTGGCACACAGCCCTTCTGGTTAGCTGTCATATCTGACGTGAATTCTATCAATATGCACTGTAAATAAGTGAGTGGTTATAACGACGAGGGTCCAGCACGAGGTCAGAAGCTCGTCTGTGCTGGATGGGACATCTGGTTGTCAGCATTCTCCCACTTGGCTTTTCTCTGACTTGAATATGTATGTATACAGGATTATGCATTGCATTCTGGGAATGAATGTTCTCTTTTTTTTATTCCGTTTTAATGAAAGGGCAGGTCTACAGGACGGTAGTGAGACCAGCTGTGCTATATGGGCTGGAGACGGTGGCACTGACCAGAAAGCTGGAGACAGAGCTGGAGGTGGCAGAGTTAAAGATGTGAAGATTTGCACTGGGTGACGAGGATGGACAGGATTAGAAATGAGGACATTAGAGGGTCAGCTCAAGTTTGGAGACAAAGTCAGAGAGGCGAGATTAGGTTGGTTTGGACATGTGCAGAGGAGACATGCTGAGTATATTAGGAGAAGGGTGCTAAGGATAGAGCTGCCAGGGAAGAAGAAGGCCTAAGAGAAGGTTTTTAGATGTGGTGAGAACTGATATGCAGGTGATGGGGGTAACAGAACAAGATGACGAGGACAAGAAGATATGGAAGAAGATGATCCGCTGTGGCAACACCTAACAGTAGCAGCCAAAAGATCATTAAAATCAAATAACATTCCATACAAGCAAGTGAAGTTTAACAAAACTAGGTTTGAAACAAATCAACCCCATGAGAAAGAGAGCCAGGCCAGCAGAGTAAAACTTTAAACTAGTAGAAACAAGTATATAGATAAATTAATAAATGAATACAAATAAATAGAATAAAAAAGAGGGGAGAGAATCTGCTTCCTAAATTTAAATACTTATTTGAAAAAGTTCTGCACAGATCCTCTAAGTGAGAATTTGATTTTTCCCAATTTCAAATAATATAAAACATCATCTACTCACTGACTTAAAATAGTGAGTTAGGATTCTTCCAGTTGAGCAAGATAAGTCAAGATAAGCCAATAGTGTAGTAAAGGCAATTGCAGTTTGTTTGTTCTTCTTCACTTTAAGCCCCTCTGTGAGCCCACCAAACACGGCTGCTAATGGATTACGAGTGATCGTGACGCCAAGGCTGTGTGAAAGGCATTTTAAAGATTATGGTCCAGAATTAAGTTAATCTGTTACACTCCCAAAACATGCGGCCTAGAGAGGCCAGAGCTCGATTGCAACGTTTGCAGGTTGGCTCTTTCCCTGGAAACATTTTGGACAATTTTAAACGAGATAGATGTGTATGACAGAGGATTTTAAGTTGAATCATTTTTTGCTTTGCGCATGTGGAGCTCGAGTGAAGTCTCTGCATTGCTATTTTCTACTCCTTTTCTGAGATGGTGAGTGACAGATCCTTTTTCCACTGTCCTCTTGGATCTTTGAAAGGGAGGGACTGTAAAATAATTTTATATATTATAGAAATGCTGCCTGAGTCCTCAAGGCTGATCAATATTTTTCTGACATAGAGGTAGGTGAGAGGTGAGGAAAATTGAGCAGGTTCTGTTTAACAAAGTTTCTGATTTTAACGTAGTGAAAGAAATGCGTTGCTGGAAACGCCAGAGGTCTAAAAAGTCGAGACTCATCAAAATCTCGAAATTGCACTTTTGGAGGGTTTAAATATTTTCCCCGTACTTCATATACAAGTAAGTCAGGGAAGTCTAAAAAGTCTCAGATTGATCAAAATCTCGACATTAAATCTTTGAACGATTGAATTTGGAGTGTAATTGTTCGTAGGATGCAAAGTCGTTGTCTATGTACAGATCTCTAAGTGATTTAATCCCAAATGTTTTCCAGACATTAAAAACTGCATACATTTGAGAGGGTGAAAAAAGGTGGTTCAGAGGTGCCACAGATAAAAGCTTGTCTATCTTAAAATATTTCCTACATTGGTTCCATATTCTGAGTGAGTGTTCTCTTTTAAAGCAAGTTAAATACATACAGTATATCGTTGTTTTTTATTTTCTCGTATACGAAGTATAGGGAAAGTATTATAATCGTTCAATGTCGAGATTTTGATCAATCTGAGACTTTTTAGACCTCCCTGACTTACTTGTATATGAAGTACAGGGAAAATATTTGAACCCTCCAAAAATGTAATTTCGAGATTTTGATGAATCTCGACTTTTTAGACCTCCAAAAATACTATTTGTGGAATTATGCCTGTGGGTTTGTCTGTGTATGTGTGTGTGTGTAAACACGATAACTTGAGTACACTTTCACTTAGGTCAACCAAATTTTGCATACTAGTATTGGGAAAAACATGTCGATATCTATCACCTTTTGCTCCATTTCCGCTAACCAGAAGTGGTACTTTACGTTTTTTATCCATGCAGCTGCAGAGTCCGATTTATTCAACTTTACTTTTATAATACAGTGGAACCTCGAGATACGAGTTTAATTTGTTTCAGCACTGAGCTTGTATAGTGAATTTCTCGTATCTAGAACAAACTTCCCCATTGAAAATAATGGAAATCCAGTTAATTCGTTCCGCACCCCCAAAAATATCAACATAAAAATCAATTTTCCTAACAAATAACACTGATAAATAATACTGTATATACAAGTGGAACCTCGGTTTGCAAGTAACTTGGTTTACAAGTGTTTTGCAAGACAAACTCAATTTTTTAAATAAATTTTGACTTGATAAACGAGCGATGTCTTGCAATACGAGTACTATGGATACGCTTTGTCTGCTGAGTGTCATGTGATCACAACTGAGCTGATGGTTCTTCTCTCTCGCACGCCTCTCTCTCTCCTTATCTCTCTCGCTCGCTCGTGCACTCGTCTCTCTCTCTCTCTCTCGCACGCCTCTCTCTCCTTATCTCTCTCGCTCGCTCGCGCACGCGTCTCTCCCTCTCCTTAACTCGCTCGCTCACGTGCGCTTCTCCCTCTCCTTATCTCTCTCGCTCGCGCACGCGTCTCTCTCTCTCTCTCCTTATCTCTCTCGCTCGCGCACGCGTCTCTCTCTCTCTCTCTCTCTCTCTCTCTCTCTCTCGCGCCTCTCTCTCTCTCTCTCTCCTTATCTCTCTCGCTTGCTTGCGCACGCATCTCTCTCTCTCTCCTTATCTCTCTCGCTCGCGCACGCGTCTCTCTCTCTCTCTCCTTATCTCTCTCTTTCTCTCTCCTCTTGAGGGCAATCGTCTCCTATTCTCCGTCTGCATGTCCACGATATTTTTGGATACACTTACACAGTGAACTGCTACAGCGAAACAATGAAATCACAAGCGCACAGACGCGTAGATCTTCACGCTACGGGAGAACAAGGAACACTGAGTGAGCTGACGGGCTGGCAGCGTCAGCTTGGGTGAATCCCCAAGTCGAGGCGGATTGGGAAACACGCCACGCATAACCACAGCCTGGCTCGAGGCTCGTTTCGTGAGCCAATGCTCGTATTTAGATCCAAATTTTTCACTCATACTTTCCCATTATCGTGAATTTCTCGTTTACAGAGGTGATCGTACCTAGAGGTTCCACTGTAATTGTTAAATATATTATTAATTTGATTTGATTTGTTCTTGATGGTTCTTTAATGTACATAATTTAAAAATCTAATCATTGTCTTGTGCTTTACTCCTCAAATATCCATCCCCATATCTGAGTATACGAGAAAGTTTAGGGGAGACCACTCACGATTTTTGTAACATATTTCTCTCTTGTAATTATTTGGGGACAAAAGGGATGTAATTGGCTCTAGTTGGTTTTTAAATCAAGAAGCATATCCCAGGTGGATAAAGAGCAGTGACATGTAACAAATGTAAGTTTATGTAACTAGGAAAAATGCCAGTAAGTAACTTAAAATAAATACATCAAATGAACATCCCCAAAAGGTTATTTTGTTTATTTTATTGATTTTATTAAAATCAAATAGCATTCCATACAAATAATTCAAGTTTTACAAAAAAAAGGTTTGAAACAAACCGAGCCCCTCCCCTACCTTTAAGGTCATTTTTTTGAGACCGTGTCACTTGTTACTGTGGTCAGACAACTCAGCCTTTGGTTCCTGTGTCCAGAACACATTGGTTCTACGCTCTTAAAAATGAAAGTGTCAGAGTGATGCCATAGCGGCATCATATTTGGTTCCCAAAAGGCTACTCCACATGAAGCTTCCAGTCTTATTCTTATTCAGTCTTTATTTATTTGGATTTGTAACGGGCTCCATACTGTAACGAACCATGAGTAGACGCCAACAGCTAGGGAGTCCTCTACAGGGCATCTTCAACCTGAGCCTGGAACAGGGGAGAGTCCCAAAGCTTTGGAAAACATCTTGTATCACCATAGTCCCAAAGGTATCCCGTCCTAGTGAGCTGAATGACTTACGGCCTGTTGCTCTGACGTCACATCTGATGAAGACCATGGAGCGGCTGCTGCTTCACCACCTGAGGCCACAGGTCCGCCACGCCCTCGACCCTCTGCAGTTCGCATACCAGGAGAAGGTGGGAGCGGAGGATGCCATCATCTATATGTTACACCGATCCCTCTCCCACTTGGACAGAGGCAGTGGTGCTGTAAGAATTATGTTTCTGGACTTCTCTAGTGCCTTCAACACCATCCAACCTCTGCTCCTTAGGGACAAGCTGACTGAGATGGGAGTAGATTCATAGCTGGTGGCATGGTTCATGGACTATCTTACAGACAGACCTCCATATGTGCATCTCGGGAAATGCAGGTCTGACATTGTGGTCAGCAACACAGGCGCGCCGCAGGGTACTGTACTTTCTCCAGTCCTGTTCAGCCAACATACATCGGACTTCCAATACAACTCGGAGTCCTGCCACGTGCAAAGGTTTGTTGACAACACTGCTATGGGCTGCATCAGGAGTGGGCAGGAGGAGGAGTATAGGAACTTAATCAAGGACTTTGTTAAATGGTGCGACTCAAACCACCTACAACTGAACACCAGCAAAACCAAGGAGCTGGTGGTGGATTTTAGGAGGCCCAGGCCCCTCATGGACCCTGTGATCATCAGAGGTGACTGTGCAGAGGGTGCAGACCTATAAATACCTTGGAGTGGAGCTGGATTACAAATTGGACTGGACTGACTGTATTTCCTTTAGAAGGCTGGCGTTCTTCAACATCTGCAATAAGATGCTGCAGATATTCTATCAGACGGTTGTGGTGAGCGCCCTCTTCTACGCGGTGGTGTGCTGGGGAGGCAGCATAAAGAAGAAGGACGCCTCACGCCTGTATAAACTGGTGAGGAAGGCAGGCTCTATTGTAGTCACGGAGCTGGACAGTTTGACATTGGTGGCAGAGCGATGGGCGCTGAGCAGACTCCTGTCAATCATGGAGAATCCACTGAACAGGATTATCTCCAGACAGAGGAGCAGCTTCAGGACAGACTGCTGTCACCATCCTGCTCCACTGACAGACTGAGGAGACCCCACACTATGTGACTCTTCCATTCCACCCCGGGGGTTAAATGTTAATATTATACAAAATTATTGGTTTGTCTGTTATACCTTCATTGTTATCACTCTTTAATTTAATATTGTTTTTATCAGTATGCTGCTGCTGGAGTATGTGAATTTCCCCTTGGGATTAATAAAGTATCTATCTAATCTATCTAATCTATCTTATCTATTTTATCTATCAGTGCCTTTCATATCTATCTATCTATCTATCTATCTATCTATCTATCTATCTATCTATCTATCTATCTATCTATCTATCTATCTATCTATCTATCTATGAAATACCAGTAGGTCATGAATTGAAAGAACTCTTGCTTACAATAAGACAGGCTAAGTCCAGGTTTTCTTCATTTATTAGTGTCCTGCTAGGTAGCCTACCATACATCGATAGAGTTTATTTTATTTCTGTAAGTAAAAGAGTTTTTCAAAGCACACAGAACTAACATCATCTGCAAAGAATCCTGACCAGGGTGTTCTGTCAAGTAAGTAATTGCTCTATGAGGAACCCCACAACCGTGTAAAGAACCATAAAATGCTATTAAAGAGCCAGGATTTCTAAGGGTGTCAAGGGCTGGTCTTTGCCCAGATGTTCGTTAACAAACTGTAGTCGTTCTCTTTGGACAGCAAAGGCTTTTTCCCCGACACACCTCGCATGCAGGTCACGTTTGTGTAATCACCTTCTGATTGTAGATACATCCACTTTGATAGCAACTTTTTCAAGAGTTACCTACAGATCCTGTGATGAAATTTTGGGGTTCTTGGCAATGACCTTTACAATAACAAAATTTATTTATATAGCACATTTTCATATAAAACAGTAGCTCAAAGTGCTTTACATAATGAAGAATAGAAAAATAAAAGACACAGTAAGAAATTAAAATAAGTCAACATTAATGAACATAGAATAAGAGTAAGGTCCGATGGCCAGGGTGGACAGAAAAACCAAAAAAAAAAAAACTCCAGACGGCTGGAGAAAAAACTAAAATCTGTAGGGATTCCAGACCATTAGACTGCCCAGTCCCCTCTGGTATGAATGGTCAGCACTTGGACTGAATTTGCTGGGCCGGCCAGTCCTCGACAAACAAGCAGTCGTTCAAAATCTACACCACTTGTAGATTTTAAATAATTTTGGAGATCTTTTTAAATCCCATGTCAGACTCCTAGGCATCCACAACCTTATTTCTGAGGGCCTCTTGGCATGATGATACCACACACTTCAATAGCAAATAGAACAGTAGACCCTCAATATCATCTGTAGTTTAAATAAGACAGTCAGGTCCACCTGCAAACTCCCTAAGGAGGCTCTAATCATTGGCACCTCATCTGGAACTCATCATTCAAATTTGTTGAATTTGACGTGGTGATCAACTGAGTCGAACGCTTTATGAATATCTTGGTTCATTGAGCTGCCCTGTAGGACATCCTGAGACTTTGCAGGATCATCCAAGGTTGTTGGATATCATGGCCAGCCTGTTTACAGGTACTATGCATGCTGTGTAGAATGGAGGCATAACCTCTGCGTTCTTCCCAGTTGATTCTGGGGTTTGTCAATGGTGTGTTCTGCTCCTACTCTGTTCAGTGCTTGCATGGACTGGGTGTTGGGCAGGGTCATGGGGTCCAGTGGCTGTGGGGCATCTGTTGGTGAAGATTTTGACTTTGCTGATGATCTTCGTGGAGTCCATGGAGGCTCTGATCGAGGCTCTCGAGAGATTGAGAAGGGAGTCTGAGTGTATGGAATTGCGAGTGTCCTGATAATAATCAAGAGCCAGGCCTTTAATGACATCTTCGGCACGGCCAGCCACAGTGTTTCTGTCTGCGGAGAGAGTGTCGACCTTGTCGACAGAATTACTTACCATGGCAGAGACATTCTTGACTCTGGTGACTCTTCCTATGAAGTTAGTAGGCGGATTGTAAGAACATGGAGGGTCATGAGGTCGCTGGAAAGGGGTGTGTGACACTTCTGGTATCTCTGCAAAAGGATGAAGGCCCAAGTCTTTAGAGTTCTGGTGCTTCCTGTCTTGCTGTATGGTTGTGAGACATGGATGCTCTCCAGTTGTTTCGTCAGGAGTCTTTTTTGCTCCTACTCTGTTCAGTACTTGCATGGACTAGGTGTTGGGCAGAGTTGTGGGGCCCAGTGGGTGAAGAGAAATTCACTGATCTTGACTTTGCTAATGATGCTGTGATCTTCATGGAGTCCATGGAGGCTCTGATCAGGGCACTTGAGAGACTGAGTGAGGAGTCCGAGTGTCTGGGCCTGCGAGGGTCCTGATAAAAACAAAAGAGCCAGGCCTGTAATGACCTCTGGACACAGCCATCAGCAGTGTGCCTGTCTGTAGAGAGAGTGTCGACCTCGTCGAGAGGTTTACTTACCTCAGAAGTGACATTCATGACTGGTAACTCTTCTTATGAAGTCAGTAGATGGCTTGGGAAAGCATGGGGGTGTCATGAGGCCACTGGAAAGGCGTGTGTGGCTCTCCTGACATCACTGCAAAAGGATGAAGGTCCAAGTCTTTACGAGTTCTGGTGATTCCTGTTTTTTCGAGACATGGACTCTGTCCAGAGACCTGAGACGAAGACCGGACTCCTTTGGTACTGTGTCTCTTTGGAAGATCCTTGGGTACCACTGGTTTGACTTTGTGTCACATGAACAGTTGCTGACGCAGTTCTGAATGAGGCACATGACCTGCATTGTGAGGAAGCATCAGTTATGGCACTCTGCCCATTGTGGCACGATTCCCTGAGGGTGATCCAGCTCACAGGATCCGCATTGTTGAGGACCCGAGCGACTGAACCAGGCCAAGGGGTTGCTCACGCTACACCTGGTTGTGGCAGATAGAAGGTCATTTCCAGAGGGTGGGACTGGACTGTATGTCTACCGGGAAGGTTGCCAACCAGGATCCTGAGCTTTTTCGTCATGTGGTGGGTGCGGTGATGTGCACTACCAGTGTAACCTGACCTGACCTGGTGATGAATGTAGGGGTGGACTTATATTTAACATGTGACAACATGTGACAACTCTTTTTGTTATTAATTTAGATTATGAGAATGAATACACCATGTCAACTTTATGTGTCATTTGTTCAAGTTCATCACCTTTCGGTGTAGACATTTTTTGATGTAACATTAAAATTTGCCTGTTCAGATATACTGAGAAAGTCAACAATTTTCATGGGGTGTACTTTACTTTTTCACATGACTGTACACACAGTCTGTCAGGAGAGTCTGACTTCATCAGTCATCAGTTTTAGATGGCCACTCTAGTGCTAAAGAACACGCCACCACAGACTGATATCATCTGTCCATTTTCTCAACGCACTTTACCCTGAGCAGTATCCCAGCAAGCTTTGGGTGCAAGTCATTTAACTGATGGTATACAATTATCAATATGACTTCAGATGAATCTTTTTATATCAAAGTGCCAGGAGTGGACTGCATGTCAAGTCCTCACCATGCATACCCTTGTAGAGGACCAATTCAGAGATGCCCTAATGGACAACATGTGGACAGTGATTCCCATTTTCAGTTTAATTTTATTTCTTCTTGCTTTGTCTCTGAAGAAGCAACACAAAGAGGATCAGCAGTTTTAAGGTGTGCTGTCCAGTAAACGGTTAAACTTAAAATTCAAGGTGATTCTAATTCATCAAAGCTTCACGGTTATTTATAAGGAAGATGTGGGCACATAATTGGGAATGTGTGCGAGTTTGTACGCGTCTCTAAATTACCTTTTGATTTGAAATTTTAAAATAAACTCAGACAATTTGCCCGAGTAAACTTCTTCCATCCTAATGAAACTCACTTTATTATTTTAAATGGACCAGTTTAGACACGGCAGGTCCGCTATATTGCAAAAATGATTTAAGTTTGATTACCATGCGTGAAGGGGGCTGGTGGTTGGTTAGCGTCAAGTGAAGGTGGCACGCGCTTGTGAGTTGAATTCAATTTGCTTAGTAAGAAACGTCAAAAATGAGCCCGCTGCTTATTTGTGGTGTGTAACTGAGTCCGATACTTCTAGGAGCTGAGTAGCCATTTACATAAAGTAGAAATAAAAGCAAGCATTTATCATCCTACTGTTTTGATTTTGTATTTATGAAACAAGTTGCACTTATGGATAAAGTGCAGACAGTCTCTGTGAAGCATAAGAAATTGCAGCTAGCCTGACATAATGGTTAAAGCGTTGGACTGCAAACCTTGAGGTTGTGGTTTTAAATTCTGTTACTGTGTGATCATGAGGATGCCACTTCACCTGCCTGTGCTCCAATTGGAGAAACAAAAAGAAATCTGACCAATTGTATCTCACATGTCGTCAGTTGCTTTGGATAAAGGCATCCGCTAAGTAAGAAAATAAGTTTGTTTTAATAATTCACTTTTGTAATCTGCAGCACGGTGGCACAGTGGTGGCGCTGCTGCCTTGCAGTAAGGAAGGAGACTTGGGTTCGCTTCCAGGGTCCTCCCTGCGTGGAGTTTGCATGTTCTCTGCGTGGGTTTCCTCCCACAGTCCAAAGACATGCAGATGAGGTGCACTGGCGATTCTAAATTGTCCCTAGTGTGTGTGTGTGTGTGTGTGTGCATGCCCTGTGGTGGGCTGGCACCCTGCCCGGGGTTTGTTTTCTGCTTTGCGCCCTGTGTTGACTGCAATTGGCTCCAGCAGACCCCCCATGACCCTGTAGTTAGGACTGGATAATGGATGGATGGACTTTTCTAATCCAGTTTATTCCATTATAATACATACGCACTAGCTGTGCCACCCAATTAACATAGTCTTCATTAATGTTTACAGTGCACCATGAAATGCATATGTCTCTCTTATATGCCATTTGGTAAAAGCAGTGTTAAGTATTGTGATGTGCCATCTGTCGGATTGACAAATGCAGTGCGTTTTATTACTACAAATGTTTGATATGCCATCTTTTGGAATAAAAGTGGCATGGTAACCAGTATGAGTCACAGACACTCAATGTTTTTAAGAAGGTGGATATAAATATACAGTGATCCCTCGCTATATTGCGCTTTGACTTTCGCGGCTTCACTCTATCGCAGATTTTAAATGTAAGCATATCTGAATATATACCACAGATTTCTGCGGACAATGGGTCTTTAAATTTATGGTACATGCTTCCTCAGTTTGTTTGCCCAGTTGATTTCATACAAGGGACGCTATTGGCAGATGGCTGAGAAGCTACCCAATCAGAGCATGTATTACGTATTTAATAAAACTCCTCAATGATATGCTTCCCGCGCGCTGCTTGATTGTTTGCTTTTCTTGGTCTCTCACCCTCTCTGACATTCTCTGCGCCCGACGGAGGGGCTGTTTGCACAGAGGATACGGACGCTCCTCTACAAAATGGCGCTTTATCGCGGTGCTTCGGCATACTTAAAAGCACGTATTGATTTTTTGATTGTTTGCTTTTCTTATCTCCTCTCTCTCTGACATTCTCTGCTCCTGATGGCGCTCCTTTGAAGAGGAAGATATGTTTGCATTCTTTTAATTGTGAGAAAGAACTGCCATCTCTGTCTTGGCATGCAACACAGTTTAAACGTTTGACTAAAGGGTGTTATTTCATGTCTAGAGGGCTCTAATAATGTTAGAGTTTATAAGGGCTTAAAATATATAAAAATAACCATACAGACATATGGTTTCTACTTAATCGCGGATTTTCACCTATCGTGGGGGGGGGTCTGGAACGCAACCCCCGCGATTGAGGAGGGATTACTGCATCTATATATATATATAATCTATATATATAATAAAAATTGTCTAAAGCACAGGTTTAAGTGACTAATCACCAGTTGCTCAGAACACATGATTTTGCTAGCAGCAAAAGGACAAAAATATGGTGTGTTGAACCTCAAAAGAAACTGCAGTACCACCCGTAACCAGAAGAGGCAACCAAGGTGAAGAAGGAGACAAGTTTGTAGCAGTGCTGCTGTGGGGGAAACTTCAATTCCCAGCAGCCCAAGGGGGTTACCCGCATAGGATGATGGGAACGGAAGAGGCCAGAGGGAAAGTTTAAAAGGCAGGCCTGACAGGCCAAAAGGAGATTGGTGTTTTTGTGTATCCTGTCCAACGTGTCATCTAAAAAGTCAATTGCGCCCTGGATCGTTTCATGTTAGGATGAATGGACTGTCTCGTGCCAGCCTGTAATTAATGATTTATGGTCATGGGTCTTCAAAAGGAGCGTTCCTGGGAATCTCACCCCTCACCGCTCAGGAATACCGGTAGAACTGTTTCACTCATTTTCTACGAAAGCTGTTTTCGAGATCTTCACAACAAACGATTTCACCTGCTGTATTGGACTGTGCAAGGACATTGTCTTGAGTGTTTATTGTTGTGCTTTGCTTGTGTTTATTGTACATCGCCATAAAGGGACTTGGGTGGGATTATTTAGCGTGTAGTTATATTTCGTTTATTAGTGTTTAATACATTCTTTAATTGTTTCATTACCTGTTGTTTTATGTCTCTGCTTGTGAGTGTGTGTGGATCAGGCCAAGGCTGGATGTGTCCCTGAAATCTCCACCAAAAAAATAAATAAATCACCGTCTCTTAGCGGCACCTGACCGATACAAGTCATTAAAATAAAGGAAGGAAGCACGCTGAAGATTCTTCTACACAGCAGGAGAAAGCTGACCAGGAAAAGGATTTGCTTACACAAAGAACTACAAGGACACCCACTTTGATTCCAAGCACTATTAATTGTAACTTAGTAGTTGGGGCAAAGCCAGCTAATGTATTGTAGTGTTGGCGTAAATGAAATCTAATAACATTCATGACCACTTGCAGGCAATTGTATCTCACATGTTGTCAGTTGCTTTCGATAAAGGCATCCACTAAGTAAGAAAATAAGTTTATTTTAATAATTCACTTTTCTAATGAGTGGCGCAGTGGGTAGCGCTGCTGACTCGCAGTAAGGAGACCCAGGTTCGCTTCCCGGGTCCTCCCTCGCAGTGGAGTTTGCATGCTCTCTCCATGTCTGCGTGGGTTTCCTCCCACAGTCCAAAGACATGCAGATTAATTAGGTGCATTTTTGATTCTAAATTGTCCCTTGTGCATGTGTGTGCGTGCCCTGTGGTGGGCTGGCACCCTGCCCAGTGTTTGTTTCCTGCCTTGCGCCCTGTGTTGGTTGGGATTGGCCCCAGCAGACCCCCGTGACCCTGTAGTTAGGATATAGCGGGTTGGTTAATGGATGGATGGACTTTTCTAATCCAGTTTATTCCATTATAATACATACACACTAGCTGTGCTGCCTGTTTAAGATGGGTTGAAAAATAAATAAATCACCATCTCTTCGACGGTGTGAATCTTAGCAGCACCTGACTGCTACAAGTCATTTAAATAAAAGGAAGGAAGCACACTGAAGATTCTTCCACGTAGCGGGAGAAAGCTGACCAGGAAAAGGATTTGCTTACACAAAGAACTACTAGTACACCCACTTTGATTCCAAGCACTATTAATTGTAACTTAGTAGTTGGGGCAAAGCCAGCTAATGTATTGTAGTGTTGGCGTAAATGAAATCTAATAACCATCATGAGGGATAAGTTCTAGCTGAGTTATAAGTCTTCCTAAATCCAGTATGAAAGTACAGAGCACAACTCGTACCCATGTGCACACAGAAACTGTGTGTGTGTGTTTGATAAACCAGAGACTAGCTCTGAGTCAATGAAGACCACTTGCAGGCAATAAGAGCTTCATAACCAGCTAAAGAACGTTTCCATCTAAAACACTTGAATTGAATGATTAGACTTCATAAGTTATGTGCCTTTTTTCTATTGGAGAGAAAAGTTCAGCTAAGCCTTTGCAGTTTTATGTTTTGTGTTACTTGTCATTGTCCTTCCTGTCTTTACGTCTGTCTCTCTGTCTGTCTTCTCTTATCCTTATGTTTATAAATAGTTGGCATTATTTTTTTTTATTTCAACCACTGAGCCACAATCAGTGTAGACTTTTGCTGATTTATGAAACTCATTCATCAATTGTGCAGTTCACTTCATACTTCAGGTATCCTGCTCGGAAATTGAAACAGAGATCCTCTATTCTTCGTACAGTAGTTTTTTCAGGTAAGGAGGACAGAAGTTTAGAGTTGCTGTAGTTCTACTCGCTCATCCTGGCACTGGAGGGCATGCTGAGTAGCACGTACAAATAAGCATTTCACTGTACTCTGGACACGTGATGATATAAAAATATATATTTTTAGAAATGTTGTTGTAAAATGCATTTGAAGAGCATGATTTTAACTGTTTTTATGGATTTTACTACAAATGAAACCTTTTTAAATGTCTAGTTTTTTTTAATGTGTAAAATAAGTTGGATGGTTTTTTAGATAATTTTAAATTAATTTAAATCGTTGAACCTGTGTACCAGTGCACTTTCAATCTCCTCTACACTAACCCTGCCCCTAACCCCTTATTATGTCGACCAGTGCTTCCCAAACTCAGTCCTGGGGACCCCACTGTGGCTGCAGGTTTTTGTTCCAACCAGCTTCTGTTTTTAAATTGGACTCCTGGGCTGATTAAGTGAACGGTTATTTTCCAAGTTCTGTGTTTTGGGACCAATATAGAAATTAGAAACCTAAGTTTGGTAAAAAAAACAAAACCAAAAAAACATATATAAACTGCTCAAAAAAATTAAAGGAACACTTTGAAAACACATCAGATCTCAATGGGAAAAAGAAATCCTCCTGGATATCTACACTGATATAGACTGGGTAATGTGTTAGGAACGAAAGGATGCCACATCGTTTGATGGAAATGAAAATGATCAACCTACAGAGCCCTGAATTCAAAGACGCCCCAAAAATTAGAGTGAAAAAATGATGTGGCCGGCTAGTCCATTTTGCCACAATTTAATTGCAGCAACTCAGAATTGTACGCAGCACTTTGTATGGCCCCTGTGTTCTTGTATACATGCCTGACAACATTGGTGCATGCTTCTAATGAGATGACAGATGGTGTTGTGGGGGATCTCCTCCCAGATCTGGACCAGGGCATCACTGAGCTCCTGGACAGTCTGAGGTGCAACCTGGTGGCATTGGATGGACCAAAACATAATGTCCCAGAGGTGTTCTATTGGATTTAGGTCAGGAAAGTGTGGTGGCCAGTCAATGGTATCAATTCCTTCATCCTCCAGGAACTGCCTGCATACTCTCACCACATGAGGCCAGGAATTGTCGTGCACCAGGAGCCACTGTACCAGCATAGGGTCTGACAATGGGTCCAAGGATTTCATCCTGATACCTAATGGCAGCCAAGGTGCCTTTGTCAAGCCTGTAACGGTCTGTGTGACCCTCCATGGATATGCCTCCCCAGACAATCAGTAACCCACCACCAAACTGCTCATGCTGAATGATGTTACAGACAGCATAATGTTCTCCATGGCTTCTCCAGACCCTTTCACTTCTGTCACGTGCTCAGGGTGAACCTGCTCTCATCTGTAAAAAACACAGGGCACCAGTGGTGCATCTGCCAATTCTGGTATTCTATGGCGAATGCCAGTCGAGCTGCATGCTGCTGGGCAGTGAGCTCAGGGCCCATTAGAGGACATGGGGCCCTTGGGTCACCCTCATGAAATCTTTCTGGTTGTTTGGTCAGAGACATTCACACCAGTGGCCTGCTGGAGGTCATTTTGTAGGGCTCTGGCAGTGCTCATCCTGTTCCTCCTTGCCCAAAGGAGCAGATACTGGTCCTGCTGATGGGTTATGGACCTTCTATGGCCCTCTCCAGCTCTCCTAGAGTAACTGCTTGTCTCCTAGAATCTCCTCCATGCCCTTGAGACTGTGCAGGAGACACAGCAAACCTTCTGGCAATGACACGTATTGATGTGCCATCCTGGAGAAGTTGGACTACCTGTGCAACCTCTGTAGGGTCCAGGTATCGCCTCATGCTACCAGTAGTGACACTGACTGTAGCCAAATGCAAAACTAGTGAAGAAACAGTCAGAAAAGATGAGGAGGGAAAATGTCAGTGGCCTCCACCTGTTAAACCATTCCTGTTTTGGGGGTCATCTCATTGTTGCCCCTCTAGTGCATCTGTTGTTAATTTCATTAACACCACAGCAGCTGAAACTGATTAACAACCCCTCTGCTACTTAACTGACCAGATTAATATCCCATAAGTTTCATTGACTTTATGCTATACTCTGATTAAAAAGTGTTCCTTTAATTCTTTTGAGCAGTATATATATATATATATATATATATATATATATATATATATATATATATATATATATATATATATATATATGTGTGTTGTGGTGGATTGCCGGCATTTTACTCCGGCTCTCACCCCCAGGCCGCCAGGAGGAGCTCTCCCAACAGCATGATCATGCTCCAGTTCCAGCAGGGCATCATGGACTATGTAGTGTTTATACACAGCCTTGCTGGATACCTTGGGGGCCACCAGGCGTCGCTGTAGGGGGGCTCGTAGGCTCTTATGTGCCCTATGACCCGGGAGTGCGTCACGGTCACGTGACAGGAAGAAATGACGTGCTCCCCGGTTGAAGAAAAGGACTATTTACCCTGACCCGGAAGGAGTAAGGACTTGTGGACTGAACACCTCCGGGTCAGGGAGTATAAAAGGATCATGGGAACTCCCAGACAAGGAGCTGAGCTGGGTGGGAGGAGGGCAATGCGTCTGGGAGTGGAGGATTGTTGATTTATCATTGTAGTTATTGTGTTTATTTGTGAGTATAGTGCGGAGTGGAGGGTGCTTAGTGCACATAATTATTATAATAAAAGAATTATTGCACTTTTACTTAGTGTTTTGGCATGGTACCTGAGGGTTCAAGGGAGCACTAGTGCCCCCTACTGCGACAGTGTATTAAAATGCACCAAGCTGTTATATGGGAATAATGTATTTTTTCTTTGGTTTTCATTCTACTTTTCCAGGTGTCCTTATTGTTTCATTAATCCATTATTTACAAATCATTGGGTCTGACGCTAAAGTAGTTGCAACCTTTGATTATTCCGTGGCTGTCTGCTCATTTTTGATTATCATTAATAAAATACAACGAAGGGAGAAAACCGTACAGAGAAAAGGCCAAATATAATGAAATCAACAAAGAGAGAGTTAAGCATTGTCACACACGCGTGATTAGGGGACAGCCAAAAGGTCCAATGGAACGAGAAAACTCCCCAGACGGGGATATAAGACGGCGTACTAACACTTCTCTCCTTTTTTCATCAGAAAGACGGAAGAGCAGATGAATCCCGATACGTGAAGTCTCCACTAAAAAACGAGCACGAACGAGGAAGACCTTCCACCTTCCAGCCGTCTCCACGTGACACTTCAACTCGGTCACCCTCTGATGACATCATCTTTGTCCCATCCCATCCACATCATTTCACCTCTACTCCAATTTCTGGTCCATCCACCATAAAAATGAATGTTTTGCTGAATGTGTATGCTAATTCTTGCACTCTGTAAAAGAAGCAGCAATTATTCTGTGTCCATCGAAAGTATATGGGGGACGGTTCCCCAACCTGTCTCTTTGGTCTTTTTATCACAGCATTTAATTCGATAGCAAAAGCAGAAATATTTCTAAATGTCTTCTAAATGTAAAAATCATGCTGCTGTGCTTTTTCTGAATGTAGAATAAGAGAAGAAATACCAGCTAGCTAAATGAGATCCGTGTTATCAGGTGTTATCACTGATTATGAATCTGACTGGAACAAAAACCTGCAGCCACAGGGGGTCCCCAGGACCGAGTTTCGGAAGCACTGATGTAGACCCTAACGGAAGGTCCCAAATCCCACACTTTAACCACAGTATTGGGACTGACTGCTACCCCAGCCAATTAGAGAAGAGTATTAGAACAGCAAGATAACAAGTTAAACATTTATTAAGCATTATTTAAACAGGTAGTGCCATAAAGAAAAGCAAAATAAGGCGTGAACACTTTCACTTTAATGTCAAAGAGTCTTTTTCTGTAGATCAGTGTCAAAAATGGCAAATTCAATCCACCGGGATTCAATGTTATATAACAATAAAATGTGAAAACTTCCAGTGGGGTGAATACTGTGTATAGACTCTCTCTATTTTTGGCCCGCTGTGTTAACTTTTAATTCATTTATTGTATTGTAATTTTGTCAGCTGTTCTGAGGAGACATTCAAGTTAGAACTTCAGGGTACTGAGTTCACGTGACAATAAACCTGACTCGATTTGATTTGATTTGATTTACCTCTGCAGCGTTTCAATGGAAGAAGTAAAGTAAAGAAAATCTCTGCATGGGCATGGGTGCGTTACATTTTTTTTTTTTTTAAATTTTTTTAAAGGTACCCTCCTGACTGTCCTGACATCAAGAATAATTCAGACATATGTACCACACGGCACCTGTCGGCCACGTTTTCCAGTCTTGCTGATGCGATTTCCGGTCCCGTCCACATATCATCGAGTTCCTCCATTTGTCCCTCTTATCACAGAGAATGCTGAGCTCTTTGTACCCACATGGGCTGCGCCAACCAGAATAGTCCTCATTATTACATTTTACTCAAAGGCAGTGCCCAAGCGGTTTGCCATATCCTTTTCCACCCAAAGAATTAAAAGGAAAAAAAAAAAAGTTTCATTTAATAATTGATGTGCTGCAATTCAATCAATGTTACAACAGAGCGAGGCTAATTAAAGGTTCCATTGGATTCCCAGTAGTAATTTACTGACTCAAAAAAGTTTATTCCCTTTTCTTATTCTGAGGTTTGTCTATTTCAGGCACAAGAAATGACTAACCACACCATCGTCCTCCCTCCCGGGGAGACGGAGGAAATGCAATTAATATCTCCGCTTTGCTGGTTTGCTAATTTTTAAATTAACAAAATTAGATCTTTTTATGGCAGACTAATTTAAAGTTCACAGATTTTTATTTTAATAAATTAAATAAAAAAGTGCTTTTTAAACAGGACTAACAACATTTGCATATGAAGCGAACGATTGGCTAGGGACAGAAATTCCCATTCGCTGCATAAACAAATGCATGGAAGTCTGAGTGAACCATCGATAACGAAGCGTGGAAATTATGAGGCACCTGACTTCACACCGACACCTCACGTGCCACAGACTGTGAAAGTGAAGGTGGTGGCACAGTTGGTAAGTTGGCTGCCCCACCTATGCACAGACACCAGTTCGATTCTTAGCCGGGATGATGTCTGTGCTTCCCCAGATAAGGGTGGGCAGAAATCGTCCATGCCTTGTGGACTAACCTACTTCAGGGCTTGAGACATATTTGATTGTTACTTGACGGATGCCTTAATCCAAGGTGACTTACAACATTTGAGATACAGTCAAAACACTGTTGTTTTGTTTTTTTTTTCAGTTGAAGCACATGGTCACATGGTGTCAGTAGTGGGATTTGGATCCACAACCTCAGTGTTAGCCACTACACCACATTGACAGCCCATAAAATTTAAAAGGATCCAAGTTCCATCTGTAAGGACGCTTAAGAACTTGGTGTACAGTCCCCCAAGAAAGCCCTGAAACATCAAGGCCAGTTCATTTAGTTTTGCTGTACACTGAAGACATTTGGGTGTGAGATCAAAAGATGAACGTGAGCCGAGAGTTCAGAATTTCAGATTTTTATTTCCTGATATTGACATCTAGATGTGTTTTATGATATTGAAGATACCAACTTGTGTAGCAGACCACCCAATTTTTTAGATGAGTGTAGGACTCTGTGACAGACAGGTGTTCCTTGTTCCACAGGTGTGTCCTGTCAAACCATAAATGGCTTTGAACATGAACTCTTGGTTGCCACCTTAGAGCTTCACTTGTGAAGGCCGCATTTGTTATCGACTCTTTCAGGGCGGATGTCGACTTTTACCAAAAGGAAGGGTTGATGGTGGTAAACAACTGTAAATGGTGACAAAAGCCACCAATATGTTTTAGTTGGACTCTTTTTGCTTGAAGGAAAGTTAGCTTCATTGTTTTGACCGAGATTCCATGCACTCGCGTGAGTAGCGAGGAGCAAACAACAGCAAACATGGCATCGACACTAATGGATGAGAGATTGAAGCAAATGTGTGAAGCAAAAAACTCTGTGGACAACGTTTCCCAAATTACTGCTGAATTCGACTGTGACTTGTTGGACTTCGATTTTGATACAAGTGATGGAAAACGAATGTGAGGTACCAGCATCAGCTGATCGATCCTCAACTGATCATGGTACTGAAGAGGTTCATGTAGCTGGTGTGCCTACAGCAATGTTCATCTGGGAGGACTGCCACATAAAATGATAAGAGGTACAAACCACCACTGCCACACGAAGACAGCCTGGCGGCCAGCCTGCTGGGCCTTCATGGTGAACTGGTGGCCACAGCACGGAGAAACAGGCGTTTTATGTTGATTTCTGTATGGAACCACTGCTTTGTATGCTTTTCAGAAAACTCCAATATTCGGAAAAGGATTAACCAAAATCAAGACCAGAGAGCTGTCTGTGGGAGAAAAGCAAGCCATTCTGAAGCCAAGAAAAGAGGGAAAATCAATCCGAGGCAGGGCACAAACTTTCTGTACAGCCAATGCGCCAATCTGGAATGTTCTGAAAAAGTTTTAAACCACCGGTGTGTTGGCCAAGGTGAACCAACAAGAGCTAATGGCAGAAACATCACGAGAGCTGTGAAGAAAACCCCAAAAACAACAGTTGGTGACATCAGCAACAACCTCCACAAGATGGGAGTGAAGATACCATTCGAAGAAGACTTTGAGAGCAGAGAATTAAGAGGCCATAGCACCTCAGCAGTAGTAAGAACCAGAAAGCTGATCTGGAGTTCTGAATGACGTTGAGTTTTATGGTCCAATGAAACCAAGATTAACTTCTACCAAAGTGTGTAGGAAGATGGGATCTGCACATGATCCATAACCTACAAGCTGTCTCTGGGACAGGCTCATTAAACTTAATTGATGATGTAACTTGTGAATGAACTCTGAAGTCTACGCAAAATTTTCTCCTCTCTAATTTACAGAGAAATGCATCCGAACTAATTGGGAGGAACTTGGTTATGCGGTAAGACAATGATGGCAAACACCCTGCCAACTCAACAAAGGACTTAATCAAGTGGACCAAGTGGAAGGTTTTAGATTTGCCAAGTCAATCGCCAGACCTTAAGTCAACTGATCATGAACAGGAGACTGAAGAAAACAAACCCAAAACGAAGGACAATTGTAAGAGGATGTGGTAATCATCATCTAGAAAAGTAGAACTAAAGAAGAAACCAACCGTTTGCTTGGTTGGTTGGTTGGTTGATTGATGAGATTCAATAAACTTTATTAATCCCAAGGGGAAATGTAGATGTATAGCAGCAGAAACATAAACCTAAGATACAAACTCAATAGACAAATAACACAATTGATGAATAGATAAGTGAATATTGTGCAGAAAAAGCAAAACAAACTTAGAGTTTAAGTATTTGGGGGATTCGGAGGAAACCCTGAATTGCCTGAATCCCCAGAGGTGCTCTTAGGCACGAATGCGTCGCATTGAGTATAAACTTGGCCTGCGGACGCTACACAAGCGTTGTACTGTTTATACTGGCACACGTACTTTATGTAGATCTGGAGGATTCCACCAGGTGGCAGTGCGAGATATCATCATCATCAGAGTCTCTGTTTACTATCTACGTGTGACAGAAAGCCACTATGTGGATACTACAGGACCGATGTGCGCGCTTTGATGTTTGATGAATGGTTCAATGTGGTGAAGCAAAATGCCGACATACAAATGCATTTGTGGTGCTTTTATATTCAAGCTTCGCATATGCCCCATCGTAATGACATGATACATGCCAGCTTCTGTGCCTTCTTCTTCTTTTTTTTTTTTTTTGCACCTTCACATCAGCAACAGAATGTACAGCAA
Organism: Polypterus senegalus; assembly: GCF_016835505.1. Taxonomy (NCBI): domain Eukaryota; kingdom Metazoa; phylum Chordata; class Cladistia; order Polypteriformes; family Polypteridae; genus Polypterus; species Polypterus senegalus. The sequence continues at coordinate 179,915,185 of NC_053160.1, read as the reverse complement.
CATATTTAGGCCCCAGAGAAAAAATTAAGGACACGGTGAAAAGGTGTATTTTATGATTAAAGTGGAAATTTCGACTTTAATCTCAAAATGTCCACTTTAATCTCGTAGTTTTTTTTTTATCATCTAAGCAGACTGTCGCAAATGTCATCTTAAAACCGACCCACTTGTTAATCGCTACGAGCTTCTGGGGTTCCTGCTGAACTGACAGCAGCAGCAAGCAGCAATTACCACACAGAACACGTTACATGATATTCCAGCTCTCTGTACATTTACAATCCTTAGATTTATACTTGATATCACTTTCATGATGATATTTGTTAAAGCATGTATATTACATTTTACAAATAAATCGTTAACTTCATTTCAATAATGATGTGAAATATGGCTGGCCAGTCATCCCGGCCAATACCCCCAGGCCGCCAGGTGCGTCTTCGAAAATTAAGGATAATTTAAGGAGGTGCCCCGAATGCCAGCAGGGAATTATGGACAATGGAGTTTTCATCCACAGACCTGCTGGATACCACAGGGACCCCTAGAGGATGCTGCAGGGAGGCCCAAGGACTGTTACGTGCCCTATAACCCGGAAGTTCATCTTAGTCACAGCGACAGGAGGAATGACGTACTTCTGGGATGACAAGAAGACTTTTGATCTGACCCGGAAGTGCTAGGAAGTCACATGGACTGTGAGTTCAGAAGCATTTCCGGGTCACGGACTATTAAAGGACTATAGGAGATCCCAGACGTTGAGCTGAGCTGGGAGGAAGGGTGGCAATGCGTCTGTGAGTGGAGGATTTATTGATTATTGTATTGTGGAGTATTTAATGAGTATTGTGGAGAGGAGGGCGCTTTGTGCACTTAGTTGCTTTAATAAAGTCAACGTTTGGACTTTAATCTGCTGTCTGGCGTCTGATCCGAAGGTTTCAAGGGGACGACAGCGCCCCCTATCTGTCACAATGAATAGTGTTAATAATTTCACATGTTGTGGCGGCAGGGTCTGCCTTGCAGGGAGTCGCGTGCCTGGTGTTCCCTGCCTGAAGTTTGCATGTTTTCCTGGTGGACAGTATGCTCCAGTTTACTTCCAAGGATATGCAGGTTTGGGGATTTGGTGACGCTAAATGACGCCAGTGTATGTGTGTGCTTGTATTTACCTTGCGATGAGCCGATGCCTCATCCAGGGATTGTTTCTGTGTCGCGCCCAATGCTAGCTGGAATGGACACATCCTTGGATTGATGGATTCAATCATTAAACATCCTTTTCAGAGATATTGCGGCAAAGTGTCCTCGGAATTTAATGGATGTTTCAGGCAATTCACAGCACGGTGAAGCCAAACCTGTTCTCACCGTGATGATATCTCGCACTGCCACATGGTGTAATCCGCCAGATTTACATAAAGTACGTGCACATATATGAACAGAACAACACTTGTGTAGCAGTAGCGTCCACTGGAGCACACGTCACGTTGCGTGAAGTATAAACTTGTCCTTACACACCACCATTTTTGACTCACAGTCCCTCAACCTCACAAACTGCTGTCATTGCAAGCAAGAAATATTCAACTAAAAATGAAGCGTCACGTACTTTAAGACTATCTGTTTCTATACGTTTTGCTCCTGTAAAAAAATGGGTGGTCTGCTACAACAGGAGTGGTCTTCAATACTGCCTAAGACATCTTTAGGACTCTGTACAACTGGTGTCAGAGCTTGGTCTGCATTGCCGGCAGTAAGTCGAGCCCGTTTCCAGTGAGAGTTGGACTCCGCCAGGGCTGCCCTTTGTCACCGATTCTGTTCATAACTTTTATGGACAGAATTTCTAGGCACAGCCAGGGTGTTGAAGGGGTCCGGTTTGGTGGACTCAGGATTGGGTCACTGCTTTTTGCAGATGATGTTGTCCTGTTTGCTTCATCAGGTCGTGATCTTCAGCTCTCTCTGGATCGGTTCGCAGCTGAGTGTGAAGCGGCTGGGATGAGAATCAGCACCTCCAAATCCGAGAGCATGGTCCTCAGCCGGAAAAGGGTGGAGTGCCCTCTCAGGGTTGGGGGAGAGATCCTGCCCCAAGTGGAGGAGTTCAAGTATCTCGGGGTCTTGTTCACGAGTGAGGGAAGAATGGAGCGTGAGATCGACAGGCGGATCGGTGCGGCGTCCGCAGTGATGTGGGCTCTACATCGGTCTGTCGTGGTGAAAAAGGAGCTGAGCCGTAAGGCAAAGCTCTCAATTTACCAGTCGATCTACCTTCCTACCCTCACCTATGGTCATGAGCTATGGGTAGTGACCGAAAGAACGAGATCGCGAATACAAGCGGCTGAAATGAGTTTCCTCCGCAGGGTGTCTGGGCTTTCCCTTAAAGATAGGGTGAGGAACTCAGTCATCCAGGAGGGTCTCAGAGTAGAGCCACTGCTCCTCCGCATCGAGAGGAGTCAGATGAGGTGGCTTGGGCATCTGATCAGGATGCCTCCTGGACGCCTCCCTGGTGAGGTGTTCTGGGCACGTCCAACTGGGAGGAGGCCCCAGGGAAGACCCAGGACACGCTGGAGGGACTATGTCTCCCGGCTGGCCTGGGAACGCCTTGGGATTCTCCCGGAAGAGCTGGAAGAAGTGGCCGGGGAGAGGGAAGTCTGGGCCTCTCTGCTTAAGCTGCTGCCCCGACCCGACCTCGGATAAGCGGAAGAGGATGGATGGATGGACATCTTTAGGATATGAAAGTAAGAAATGAAGTGCCTACTCAAAATATTATGGGGAGAATGAACAAACTCAACACCAACAAGTCCAATGCAGCAGTGCTCACCTCCGCTGTGCCACGCTGGGCTTCTTAATGTGATATCTAATTTTCAAAGACGCACAAGTAAGAATTTCATTCTCCTATATACATGTGACAATAAACTTGAACTTGAAATATTTTTAGAGTAATAAATCTTAATCGTATTTTTTTTTTTTCAGATCAATAATATAAAAACTAAACAAAGCACAGGGCACTGCAGGCCCACCCAAGTCTCCCCCAGCCTGTTAATGGAAGCAGAAGCTCAGGCAGCTGTCCTCCTATATTGAAAACTGTGGGTGCCAACTGATGATTTTGCAAGCCAATGTAATGTGCAAAGACCCGGTGCCATGCTCTAGCGAAGGCAGTAAATTATAAACATGACCTAGACGTGTTCGACAATTCAAACAAGGATCTGCTTGTGCTCCCTCTGTCCATTAGAAATGGATGGCTGTGCATTTTGGAGACTGAAATTTATGCTGCAGACAGCAGGGGAGTCGCTCGCAGTGTGCGCTCCAGGGACGGCTACAGGTTCCAATGCATGCTATATAATTCCTAATATGGCATCATTTTTCTTCTTACTATTACCCGACAGGCCACAAACTGCCAAAGCCGGCTGCACAAGGCGTTTTTTTTTTTTTGCAATTTTAATTTGTCGATGCTTGAAGACCTTTTAGAGAATCAAAGAGAGGAATGTTGGCCTGCATAGCTTTTAGTGTGCTAGTAGAATTAAGATTTCAAAGTGCTTGAATCCTATTTAAATTAAAAGGCAGAGAAGTGGATATTTTCTGAAGCCCACCAGTCCTTTTTTTTTTTACCTTAAAGGGAACACAATACTCGGGCACAGGCTGTTATGTTTAAGGGCCACTACCTTAGATTACGCTTCAATTTTGTTTTTGATGTCCTTTTTATTCTTTTTTTTTTTTTGGTTATTCTTTATTTTAGTGTTGCCACAGGTCTGCAAAACTAAACTCATACAGTGCCATCCATAATGTTTGGGATACAGACAATTTTTTCCTGATTTCCCTCTGTGCTCTACAGTTTCAAATTACAAATCAAACAATTCAGACAGGTGTGGCACGGTGGCACAGTGGGTAGCGCTGCTGCCTTGCAGTAAGGAGACCTAGGTTCGCTTCCCGGGTCCTCCCTGCGTGGACTTTGAATGTTCTCCACCGTGTTTGTGTGAGTTTCCTCCGGGTGCTCCGGTTTCCTCCCACAGTCCAAAGACATGCAGATAAGGTGCATTGGCGATCCTAAATTGCCCCGGGTGTGTGTGCCCTCCAGTGGTCTGGTGCCCTGCCTGGGATTTGTTCCTGCCTTGTGCCCTATGCTGGCTGGGATTGGCTCCAAAAGACCCCCATGACCCTGTAGTTAGGATAGTGAGGGTTGGGTAATGACTGACTGACAATTCAGACATTGTGATTAAAGTGCACATTGCAGACCTCCATTTCAGGGGATTGGCATACATTTCGGTCACACCTTGTCGAAATGACAACACTTAATGTTATTTTGGAGGTTTCTCGCTCTTTATGTGGCTCTTATAGGCAGGTCTCTGTCATTAGAAGGATGGCACGCTGTCGTCACCATTTGATTTTTGTCATGGACTAGTTAGTTAACGTGAGTTACTGGCAATGTGTCACATTGCATGTCTGGCTTCCAGAGGTGGGTAGAGTGGCCAAAAATTGTACTCAAGTAAGAGTAGTGTGACTTCAAAATAATATTAGAAGTCAAAAGTAATAACTGATTTATTTTTTTAGAAATGTTGTAATAAGACAGACAAAAATATAAAACAATGTGCAAATTCTGCTATTTCCAAATAATACAATAAACAATGAGTAAAAATAAATCACATCTTTACAAAATAAAGATGCACAAATGACACAAAGTTCCAAATCTCAGTTTTTCACAACAAAGCTTTAGAAGCCATTACCTGCAGTAGGTAACAGGGATGTCTGAACAGTGCAAACTACTTACAGTGACGAGATCTCCTGCACACTGACAGTATAATACTGCATATTCACCTGCCCTCCAAATAGCACAGCTGAGAGAAAATAAGATTAGAAGAAGGCAGCTTGTGCACGAACAACAAGTCTCACTTTACCGTGACTGTCTGTGTCTGTGCATGTTTGGCTACAACGTGCTTGTTCTTCACTCCGTGAAGTGATGGTTAAGCTTCAGCAGGAGTTGGCTCTCATTTTTCATGTACAAGTGGAACCTTGGTTTGCGAGTAACTTGGTTTGCGAGTGTTTTGCAAGACGACCTAAAATTTTTAATAAATTTTGACTTGATAAACGAGCGAGGTCTTGCAGTACGAGTAGTCCATATACGCTTTGTTTGCTGAACGTCACGTGATCTCAATTGAGCCGATGGTTCTTCTCTCTCTCGCTGCAGGATTGTGGGCAATCGTCAGTCGGTGTGCCTCACTCATATAGTCATAATACTGTTGACTACAGCATTGTGACCACATGTGGGTGCTGTGACGGGTGAGTCCCCGTCTTGCACCCCAAAACACGAAGCTGAGTCTCAATACTTTAGCGACACCACCTTTATTCAGCTTGAAACAGGAACAGCACGATTATTTATTGTAGCGTGTGCTCTGCCGCTCTCCTATACAGAGACACAGCAGTCAGGCAGGGTCATGGCCAGGTTAGTGCCCAAGTAATCCTGTGCCCTGCACATTTATAATGTTCCTTGTATCACCCATCAACGGCAGGCGCTTATAGCGTGACCGTGATCTTTTCAGATTCGCTTTTACGGCGAACTGCTACAGCGCTGGGAGCCTACGGTTGCTTTGGGACTCTCTTCCGCGCGCCGTCCCGTTGGGTGAAATCTCACAAGAGGTTAGAGACTCACTCACACCAGCCATGATTCTACTCAAGCAGGTTAATTGGTTTTATGTATTTTCACTTTATATCTTGTATTAATCATTTTTATATGAATAGTTTTGGGTTGTCGAACGAATCATCTGAGTTTCCTTTATTTCTTATGGGGAAATTCGCTTTGATCTACGAGTACTTTAAATTGCGAGCGAACGAATTATGCTCACAAACCGAGGTCCCACTTGTATTCTTTCTTTCCCTGTCCGCTGTCTGTGAGGAGTTTGTGCAGCTATGCTGGCACAGTTTGAGTGTGGATTGGTGAAACGGAGTCTTGTGATTATTGTTGCTACGTCTGATTGGTGAAACGGAGTCTTGTGATTACTGTTGCTAGGTCTGATTGGTGAAACGGAGTCTTGTGATTACTGTTGCTATGTCTGATTGGTGGTACATCTGATTGGTGAAACGGAGTCTTGTGATTATTATTGCTATGTCTGATTGGTGAAACGGAGTCTTGTGATTACTGTTGCTACGTCCGATTGGTGAAACGGAGTCTTGTGATTACTGTTGCTACTTCCGATTGGTGAAACGGAGTCTTGTGATTACTGTTGCTACTTCCGATTGGTGAAACGGAGTCTTGTGATTACTGTTGCTAGGTCTGATTGGTGAAACGGAGTCTTGTGATTATTGTTGCTACGCCTGATTGGTGAAACAGTCATTCAGTAGATCCAGTGGTGGCGGCTTCTCTCTGGCAACAATATAGCGTATCTAATGGAAAAAAAATAACAAATTGAGTGTTGCCCAATGTAGCAGAGTAAGAGTAGCGTTTCTTCTTCACCAATGTACTCAAGTAAAAGTAAAACGCATGGTACAGTAATACTACTCTTAGAAGTACAATTTTTAAAAAAAGTTACTCAAGTAAATGTAACGGAGTAAATGAAACTCGTTACTGTGGCTTCATGACAGCACACTGTTGACAGTGGTGTAGGTCGAGTTTGTGCCACTCAGGGCGGGCCGGTGCATCAATTTGCCACCCTCCAACATATCTGAATATGTTAACCTATTTAAATAGAAAATTAAAATGACATAAAGAGAAAAATTAAGATAAATTTTGCATAGATTTATTCATATATAGAGAAACAGCAATAATTTTTCACATATAATTATTTATAAGCATCTCGACAAGAATATAGTATAGGCGGACTGATAAGCTGTGTTCTAAATAATTACGCTGCGAAAACCGGAACCAGTGTAGTGTACACGTGATAGGTGGGGATGTATTCTGCACAGAGCAAGAACGCATTCAGATTGATAACGAAACGAAATTATAAATTGCAAATTAGTTGTTTATCTTCATAGAAATTATTATCGGTGTAATGTTTATGTTTATTTTTGTTATCGCCTCATAAATTTTAACTGCTGTGACTGATGTCATCACAGAAGGACAGTCTGAAAATTATTTTTGAAGTATTTGTGGATAAAAATGAGAGAATTTGACTTTTTTATTCTCGAGTGATACGAACTGCACTGAGCCTTTTGATCAATGATGCCGCCCCCAAAAATGTGCTGCCCGGGGCGGACCACCCCTATCTACGCCACTGACCGCTAACTGCCTCTGACTCGCAATAATTATGTACTGTAAATTGAAACTACAACTGAAATTTCTGCTCTTTAGAAATTCAGAAGCCCACTTCCTCACTTGACTCAGCTGGATAAGTTGCTGCTCATTGACTCTGATGTCCGCATTTTGTAGTCTGTGTGAAGACGTGGAGCAATGGAGAGGAGCGGGACCCTGTGCAATGTCTTGTTACTGAAAAGGCTCCTGTGAACTTAAATTGGATTAAGCAGGTTTGTGAATGTTGGATTCTGCCATGTGAGTGTGTCAAGTATGCTCAATTAAAATAATTACCATTGATTGTTCACCTAGATGTTTCATGATAACTCCAGTATACTAACCTAGAGGCAGCTGTGACACGTGCGCTTGGGTGACGGGTTTGACTAATGGTCACTCCATCCTGAGACAAGGGTTGGCGCTGTTGAAGATCTCTTCTGCCCCTCCCTCCCTTGCAGATCTAACGACTGACAGCACCAGTGATGTCACTTCCAGGTCAGGTCCCGTCAAAAACCCTGCATCTTCCACTATGGCTTCCTCTTAACCCTTAAACTGCTGGAACCGGCTATAGTCAGTTCCCAATACAATTTGCCAGCACACCGGAGTCGAGTATATTCGGCAACATACATTCGTTGAATGCTGTAACTGGCTATTGTCGGTTCCCAGTGCAATTTGCCAGCACGTTGGAGCTGATCAGTCAGTGCCGTATCGGAGCAATCGGAATGTCGCAGGTTCGATCCTGGCTCCCGGCATGAGAATTCAGCTGTTGTGTCCTTGGGCAAGACACTTAACCTACCTTGCCTGCTGGTGGTGGTCGGAAGGATTGGTGGCGCCAGTGTTCGGCAGCCTCGCCTCTGTCAGTGTGCCCCAGGGCAGCTGTGGCTACAAAGTAGCTTATCATCACCAGCGTGTGAATGTGTGTGTGAATGGGTGAATGACTGTTGTGTTGTGAAGCGCCTAGGGGGGTTCTTGAACTCTAGTAGGCGCTATATCAAATACAGGCCATTTACCATTTACATTCACTGAGCAGCCAGCTCATGACCACTGTCTTCCCCAAGCGAATCAGCATCACTGTCCCTGGGATTCAGCCGTGGCGTGGTTACGTGCAGCCAGTTCAAGCGCAGTTGGCGCAGTCAGTGATTTACTGCATTTCCTCAGTGGCTTGTACATATAATAATAGACTGTTGCAATAGTTTTGTTTTATAGTTTTTACCGTTCATTGGCAGTGTGTAAAATGATCAGAGCTGCAGTAATTGCGATGCTCTTTGCATGAAAAACATTGGTGTTCCATTAAAATTTCACTTTTTCTTGGTGAATTTTGACATTTCCTTAAAAAGTGCAGCAAAAAAGTATTTGGCATCCAGCAGTGCATTAACCCCCCCAAGTACGTGGCAGTTTAAAGGTTAAGAGGTTCCACTGCCATCTTGATTTTTGACTCTTGTCTGAAAAGATGTTTAGCTGCTTTTTGCGAATTTTCTTGTTTTTCCGTCAAATAGACGGGCTTTGCCTTCAAGGTTGTAACGGCCGACCCCTTTACCCAGCCGGCAGCTACACCTCCAAGACCTGTGGCCTGGATAATTTACTGAGAAATCTAACTATCAAGCCGTACTTCTATACAATTAAACTTTTCCCCACAATCGACGGTATAAATGCAAGTACACAAAAGCAGGATGTAAAATTAAACGGATTAAATGTATTAAATGAAACAAGACATGCCACAAAACAGATATAAATATAAATATCCCTCCACCCCAGCAACAACAAGACAGCACCAAATATAAATACAAAAACCCTCCCTTGTCCCTGTAACATATAACACACAACACGAACAACAAAATGACTGATAAACAGAATGATTGTGAACTTGAGTCCGAATATAAAAAATGTCCTGAATACGGATGACTGAACTAGCGGCAATTGTGGTGTTTGATTTTCCCGGCGATCCTCGGCGTATGGTGGATGGTGAATCGACCCCGGGGTCTCGGCAGATGCAGGTTGAAAGACAGTCCTGAAAATGAAAAGCAAACTGGTGAAAGGCGCGATGTGAAGAAACAGCAAGCAAGTTGAAGTGGTTGAAACAAAACGGTCTTTTTTTTCTTCTCCTCCCTCTTTCCTCTCTTCTTAAATAGTCTGTGACGGCTGTGATTGATTAATTAAGAACAGGTGTTTTCCAGGTTTGCGGCTGTGGTCTCCTTCCATCATCCGTCCTCCTTTACGGGGACGGCATTAACTGATACACATACAAACAGCAAACGGGACAATGAAACGAGACGCACTCAGAACTGACATTTAAACACTAACTATGTGGCCCCGCTACAAGGTGCCCCGACTCTTCACGATCTTCCTGTGTTTTTTTTTTTCTTACACAGCACAAAAGAACTAAAAAATGTGTAATCGTTTGAAAAAACATCCGGTAGGCAAGGACTGGAAAGACGCGGTGGGCTTTGTGTCACGTCTGCGGCTTTCAGTGTTCAGCATTGGCACAACTGCAGACGACCCCTTACAGTACATGAAATACTTGGAGTCAGAATTGCGGTAGTCTGTTTTGTGGGCAGATGGCAATAACCCGTCACACCACAACTGAGATGACGACTCCCGTGGCTCGTCTGCTCTTTTGCGTTTCTGGTCTGTTTAAAGTAAGCTTGCGCGGATGTATTTTCCAGACTCCCCATTTTGTAACAAGACACCTCTCACCTCGAATTCAGACAAGTTCATACCCTTACTGCATTATTAAGTGGGCTTCTTTACTTGAGGAGTAATTTAATGCCATTAGGATTAAAGATCCATAAAAATATAGACATGAAGCATTAGAAAAGCAGAGCTGTCCCCAAAGAGCATTTTCATGTCAAGATGAATAAGATTCCAAGAAACATGAAAATATTGACAAAAACAATGGTGGTGGACCAGGATTATCTTGAAAAGGATACTGTGAGCCCAGGACCCCTCAAACTGGAAAGCCTTTGGTGTCGTATTAAACTACTGACATGCAGTGGATTCAGAAAGTATTCAGACCCCTTCACGTTCTTCATATTATGTTATGCTGCAGCCTTGTGATAAAATCACTTACATTGTAACGGCCGACTCACTCGTCCGGAAGGGCAGCTACACCACCAAGACCCGTGGCCTGGGAAAATGAGAAAAACTCAGACCAGACAAGCCGTACTTCTTCCAAATATCTTCCCCAATCGATGGTTAAATAAGCAAAAACAAACAGTATATAACTGCGGTGGGCTGGCGCCCTGCCCAGGGTTTGTTTCCTGCCTTGCACCCTGTGTTGGCTGGGATTGGCACCAGCAGACCCCCGTGACCCTGTAGTTAGGATATAGCAGGTTGGATAATGGATGGATGGGAACAGTATATAAAATAATCTATATTGATGGTGTAAAACAGTGCTCCGCAAACCTTTTCTCACCTACAACACACCAAAGTTCTTCCTAGAATTCCGCGGCACGTCAAAAACTAAAATATATAGCTGTGGCGTAGCTAGGGCGGAGGGGGCGGTCCGCTCTGAGCGCCAGCTATTTAGGGGCATCCAAACTATGGTAGTTTCCTCTTTTTTTTTTGTTCCTTGAGGAGATGCAAAAAAAAAATTTTTTTCAGCTTTAGGGTGTCAAATTTTTCACCGCCCGGGCAACATGATCTCCAGCTACGCCACTGATATATAAGATATTAATTTAATACACAAATTTTACAATAAATTTTCATTTTTTATTATAAGTATACATACATAAAAACTACACTATGTTTACTTTTATGCAATCTTAATAATTATTATAACATAATGAGTGATTAATGTGATACCTGCGCTTGTTTCGATGAACACAAAAGTTTTATATTCGGCTCAATATTTGACAGCGCAACCCGAAGTTCTTGGTCAAGATCTTTTAAGCATGACCGCTTGTCATTTTTAATTAACACAAGAGTTGAAAAACTTTGCTCACATGAATATGTCGTCGAAAATGGAAGTGGTGTTAGGAAATGCGAGGATATTCTTTCTTAACGGAAATCCAGAAAACATCTAATGGAACTTCGGCAAAATGAAGTTTTAACATCCCGTCATTACTTAATTTTATAAATTCCTCTCGATTTTGCAGTGACAGTGCTTCTGTAGAATTTATTGCATTGGTTGCAAAAGGATTTCGAATCCAATCGTATTGTTCCGTATTAATAGAATAAAAATAGTGATCAAATTTCTGCTGAAGCATATTAAAATGTTGTTGGGCCAAATCCACAATTAATTGCTTGTTTTCAATCGTACTATGGTTGGTCCTTTGGTACATTTCTAAACATCCTTTTTGCAACTCTTCCTGCCAAAGTTCGAGTTTTTTTTTGAACCCCTGTAATTTATCGGAGCATGTCAATATATTCTCATTCCGTCCTTGCATTTTTTTATTAAGTTTATTCAGATGCTCGAATATATCAGCCATGTATGCAGGTTTGGCTATCCAGTAATCATCATTGAGGCGCTGGTATAGTTCGGGCATATTTTGATCTAAAAGAAACTCACGCACCTCGTAGCGAAGCTCAAACAATCTAGCCAAAACTTTGCCTCGGGATAGCCAACGAACTTCAGTATAAAACAATAAGGATTCATATTCGGCTCCCATTTCTGCACAGAGTATTCCAAAGATTCGCAAATTTAGGGCTCTCGATTTAATTATGTTTATGATTTTAATGCATTCATTCATCGGGTTCAAAAGTTCCTCTGGCAAATTCTTGACCATCAATGCTTCTCGATGTATGCAGCAGGGTGTAATTTGTATTATCGGATTTGTTTGTTTTACACAAGAGACAAAACCTTTTTTACTACCCGTCATTGCCGCAGCACCATCCGTGCAAATAGCAATGCAATTGCTCCATTGAATATTATATATTTTGAAGAAATCATCGGTTACTCGGAAAATGTCTTCACCGGTAGTTCGCTCTGGAACCTCCTTACAAAATAAATAATGTTCTTTAATAAAGTCCTCATCAACGAAACGTACAATAGCTATCAGTTGTGCTTTATTTTTAATATCTGTTGATTTGTCGATTTGAAGCGCAAATTTTTCAGCCAATATCAGTTTTCTAATCAGTGTTCCTAAAATATCGCCTGACATGTCGTGAATACATCTTTTAACAGTATCGGCAGACAACGAAACTTTATTCACTTCCTTAACTTCATTGGGCACAAGCATAAGTCGAACAATTTCCATGCATGCTGGTTTAATAAGTGTTTCGCCGATAGTATGTGGTCTTTTCTGACGTGCAATTAATTTCGCAACATGGTAGCTAGCTTCTAAGGCCTTTTCAGACACCGTAACGGCCGATTTCATAAATTGCTTCTGTTTTTGATTTTGTTCTAAGCGCCTCTGAAAATATTGTTTGGCTTTTTTGCCGTAACTGGGATGGCTTGAATTTAGATGGTGATTTAGTTTACTGGGTGCCATTGCCTCGTTTGATAGCTGATCGCCGCAAATGATGCATTGTGGCTTTGGAGCCGTTTCGTCACCACACCACGAGAATCCATATCGAATGTAGTCTTCGTTGTACTTCCTTTTCACAATCTTCTTTGTTTTTTTTGCAACACTTGTGCTGGGTTCTTCATCATCTGTACGTGAAGACGAATCTTTTCCATGTAAAAATGTATCCATATTTAAAGGGTTATAAAACTAACCATACACAATTCAGCAACACAACTAATAGTAAGGAATGATAACTACTGTCGCAAGACGAGTGAATGCGACGTAGCACGACTAATACGTTGGCTTGAATTGAATCTAGGTGAGGGCACGGAGCGCTCTGCCTATCAAAGCATACTACGCAGTTGTCTGGCGACTACGTAGGGCCTACGTCGTAGGCGAGAGGCGCCCGGTGATGGGATTTATTATTTCAGAGAAATGACACATAAAATTATGAAACCTTCAAAAGGCTATTTACGCGAATATTTCATTGCACGTATTCTCGTTATTGTGTTTCTAAGGAGGACCGTTGAAATATTATTTAGTTTGAAAATTGTCTTATTTGACCGCGTCACACCTGTATCGGCTCAAGACACACCAGTGTGCCGTGGCACACCGGTTGCGGAGCACTGGTGTAAAAGAACAAACAACAAGACGATATATATATATATATATTTCACTTCCTACAAAGCCCCTCACACAACACATACCCACTGTGGGAGACGGCCGGCAGTCCAACCCGGCTGGGACACCCCTAAAATGGAAGGATGGCGGAAGGAAGCTTCTTGTCAACACTGCCTCCCCCAAACTGCTAGATGGCAGCTTCCCTGGAGTGTAGCGGTGCCCTGGATTCCCGCAGGGCATCCTGGGATTTGGAGGTCGGTTTCTCAGCCTTGTTGAGTGCTGTGGGTGCCACCAGGGGGAGCTGTCAAAGGACCTAGGGGATCATGCTTTCACCTATAGCCCAGAAGTACTAGTGGATCAAGAAGATGGAATCCCCAAAGTACTTCCAGGCCGATTAAAAGAACTTGGATTCTCCAGCTGACCCGGAAGTGCTGGAAAGTCACGTGGGTGGAAGAATAGAAGCACTTCCAGGTCAAGAACTATTTAAAGGACTGTTGGGAACCCAGCAGGCGAGCCGGAATCGGGAGGTGTGTTGGTGGAGAAAGAGATAATTTATTATTGTACTTGTTGTTTCTCTTGCCTGTTTATTTGTGGCTGTGGTGATTGTGGGCGCTTCATAGAAGGAAAAGAAGAAATTAAATAACTTTTTGGTCTTTTTAACCTGTGTGCTGTTCTATCTGTCTGTCAGGGGTGAAAGGGGCAACGGTGACCACTAACGTCCACACATTTACACCGAAAAGTGAGCAGCTCTACAAAATAATCAAAAGGCACAAAGAGATATACAGTACAAACCCTCCCTTGTCCCTACCCTGAACATGAAACAAGTTAGACACACAGAACACTCGAAAACACACATAAAAGTCCAAAAGATTAGACAGAGGATGATGAGTGCATGTGAACCTTGTCCAGCTGGAAAGTGTCCTACGGTTATTATATTAAACTAGCTGAGTAAGCCTGTTTTGTAAAAAGTCCGGGGTCCTAGAAACTATTGAAATCATCAGAAAAAAATTGAAATGTAGAGATGTCAGGTAATTGAAATGAACTATTCTGGGGGGTCTCTCTCCTAAGAGGATTCGTTTTTCCGACGTGCTTGCCTCGCTTGTGTATTAGCGGCGGGAGGAAAAGTAAAAGGGATACCGTGTTGCTGATATTAGCAGCTAAGCGACTCTGGTTTCGTTTTGCTGATGTGCTGGCCCCGCTTATGTTATTAGCGGATAAGCGAGTTTTCTGTTTCCTCGGAGGCGGCACCCTTACCCAGACTCCACCTCTCCCTTCCGGGGCCGGACAGACACACACACACTTCCGCACGTAGATGTTTATATATAACATTAAAAATTGTTGACTTGTTCCTCTTCCTAAATGACAAAAAACAGTCTCACCGTATTATCCTCGGTGTGTCTGTGTAATGCAGAACCCCGGGGTTTTGCGTGGTGATGGTGAAGTTGTTACTGTCCGGCGTTAAAAGCAGCAAGCGGGAAAAGGTGTAAACTTATTTGAATCAATGATCTTTCTCTGCTCTTTTTTTCATTTTGTGAAATATCGATGTTATAAGTGATTCTTTTTTCCTTTCATCCTCATGTTTAAATAAGCAATGACCCGGATGGAATTGATGGGTTTGACAGGGAAAACTATCACGAGGGGTCACGGTTCCACACCATTATCCTTCCCCCTTTGTTTCCAGGGGACAACATTTACACAGGCACACATAGACCATATAAATGGGACAACGCTATGAAAGACGCGACTCAGCACAGGACATAATTAAGTTATCGCTATTCTTGTATCACCGCTACAACATTATTTTTTTTTCCCTCATCAAACAACACTCTGTACCCCATAATGACAGCAGGATTTTAAGAAATATTTGCAAATTTTATTAAAGAAATAAAAACCTGAAATCTCACATTGACACAAATATTCAGACCCTTTGTTTTGACACTTGGGGGCCTCCTATTCTGTTGATCATCGTCACCTTGCTTGGTGTTCAGTTCAATTGATTGGACTGACTAGAAAGGCACACACACAAGTCTACAGAATGTTCCTCATCTAATAATGTGTACCTGAGCAAAAATCAAGCCATGAGGTTGATGGAATTACCCATAGAGCTTAGAGACAGGATTGTGTCAAACCACAGCTCTGGAGAAGCCAACATAAAAAAAAAGCAAGCAAGAGCACAACAGTCTCCATAATTCTTAATTGGAAGAAGTTCGGAACAACCATGATTTCTCCTAGAGCTGATCACTCGATCAAACTGAGTCATCATGGAAGAAGGGCCTTGGTGAGAGAGGTGACCAAGAACCTCACGGTCAGACTGATTGAGCTCCAGTGAACCTGTGAGGAGGTGGGAGAAATTTTCAGGAGAACCACTACCATTCCACTAATTTGGGCTCCTCGGCAGAGTGGTCAGCCGGAACATCTCCTCAGCATGAAAACCTGCTTGGAATTTGGGAATAGGCACCTAAAGGTCTCTCAGACCATGAGAAACCAAATTCACTTGTCTAATGAAGCCATGATTAGCATCATGAATGGAGGAATTCAGGCACTGTCCATCAGCTGTGCAATACCATTCCAGTGGTGAAGCATAGTGGTGGTAACAACAGGGACTGGGAGTCTAGTCAGAGTTTAGGGAAGGCTGAACAGAGCAAACTACTGAGATATCATTAATGCCACTCTGGAGCACTCTGGACCTTAGACTAGGCCGAAGCTTCTCTGTCCAACATAAGAAATTTGACAAACAAAAATAGACCATTCAGTCCATCAAGCTTAATGGTTTGTCAACAGCTAAGTTGTCCCAATTTTTCATCCAAGTGAAATGTAGTCATGGCAGTATCATGCTGAGGGTTTATTTTTTCAGGGGAAGGAACTCTGAGACTGGGCAGGGTTGAGGGAAAGCTAAATGGAGGAAAGTAGAGGGATATCCTTAATGAAAACCTGCTCCACGGTGCTCTGGACCTCCGACTGAGCCGAAGATTCACCATCATGCAGGACAATGAACTTAAGTCAACACAGGAGTGGTTTTGGGACAACTTTGTGAATTCCCTTGAGTCCAGACTTGAACCCAACGGAACATCTCTGTAGACACCTGCCCATTGCTGTCCACTGATGGCCTCCATACAACCTGACAGAGCTTGGGAGAAGAATGGCATAAAAACCGTGTCAGCCTCCATGGGCGCGATCGTGCAGCCGCAGGGAGTTGATGAGGTAATTGAGGTGAGTCGCACCTGCACGTGAGGGTGCGATCTTTCTTAATTGCTTTATTGGCTTCCTGCGATGCGTGATTGAGGCATTGCACCCCGCATGAGATATAATATGTTTGTGGTTAGTAAAATAGTCATGTGCTTTAGGATAGTGTTGGTTACGCAAAAATTGTGCCACCACAGGAAAAAAAGGTTAGGAAACACTGCAAAAGGAGCAAGAAGTACAAAAAAAAATCATCTTTTTAGGAGCTGGACTTTGGTAATCATACCAGTAATAATGGCTTCTAGGTGGCGTACAAAAATTTCCAGTTGTCTTTTGGCTTTAGGGTATCCTCAATTCCTTTGTACATACGGAAAAATATTTAATTAAGATAAATGCCAGGCAGAAGGCTGCTTTTAGTTCTATTTAAGTAATTGATATCAAATGTACTTGCTATTTTTGACTAAACTTTATAATGAAGCAGACATATTAAATGTAAGGGACGCCGCTATAATTATGCAAGAATTAGCTAAAGAAGTGAGAAAAATTGGTTTGAAAAGCTAATTTTCTTATGTTTTTAAACAAAGCAATTAAAAAACATAAAACAAGTGCCTGCCTTTCAGCAATTTAATTATTTTGGATAGCAATAAGCAATTAATCCTCTACTAGAAGCCGGCACAACTGCAGAAGTCTATTATATCTACTCATATGCTTTACTTCTTAACCAGCATGAAGATTGTGTGATGTGACGACACTCTGGCTAATTCTGCATTATAATATGTCAGATTATTTGAACCTAAGATGTTATTCTGCATTATAATATGTCAGAAGATTATTTGAACCCAAGATGCCTATTCATTTGATCTCATTTTGAAACTGGTATCCAATTGATTAAGATACATGGCAAGTTTCCAGTAATCACTTAGCATGCAGAGGTTCACTTGGATCTAATTTAGAGTCACCACTTAATTGAACTTGCGTGTTTTTGGGGATGTGGAGTTAAACTTAAACAGACAAAGGATGAACATGCCAACAACACGCACACAATAACCAATGTGGAAAGCAGCCCAGACACAGACAGACAGACACCGAAGGTTTAAACACCACACACGGTTTATTATACATATTTACAAGTATTGAAATGCACACAACCCAGTGCCCCTGCACCAATAACCCTTAGTCCAGGCCTCTTTTCTTGACCACCTCCACTCCTTTTCGCCGAGCTCTGTCCTCTTCCACCCGACTCCAGCTATTGAATGGAGGGAGGCAGCCCCTTTTATGTTCACCTGGACGTGCTCCAGGTGCCTCCCGATGGACTTCCGCTGGCAATTCCTGGTGTGGCGGAAGTGCCGGCTGAGCACCCAGAAATACTCCAGGTGTCGCTGGCTTTCCTTCCACCAGCATCTCCAAGTGTGGTGGAAGTGCTGACGTCCAGGGCTTTTCAGGCATCCGAGCGCCCTCTGACGGTGACAACGGGCCCGTATAGGGTTGAGCTTCTTTGCTCTGTTCCAATGGTCCCCATACCAACTAGGGCGGCTGCCCTCTCGTGGTCCAGAGGAGGCGCAGTCCCTCATCCAGTCCTTCCAGGCGTCTCAGCTGGGTACCAACCCCAGCCACTCGCCACACCACCAATTGTTTCAACCCAGGATGTTGGACGTATGATGCTGTACTGATACCCACTGTGCCACCATACCATTATCTATATATATAAAGGAGAGTTGGGATCCGAGAGACTGTGTTTGTGTGTTTGTGGAGGGATTGAGAGTTAAGGCGGGTGGGGGAGTCACGTGATCAACTCCCTTCCCATTCACGTCATTTCATTCACTTCATTTCGCTCAGAGCTGACGCGGTCTTGTGTTCTTTTTCCTTAGTGTTTAGTCCTTTCTCCTTTACTAATTTACTGTTTAGTACACGCGGTACTCACACAGTCACTCATAAAAGGAGAAGACTCCGTGCAAGTATTGAAACTACCTTGGAAGACATGCAATCAACGAGGCCATTAAACGGATCTCAAGAGAGGTCTTCTAGGTTGGAAAAAAAGCGCTTGGCTGCCAAAACCAGGCGATTAAACGAATCTCAACAAGAAACGACTTCTACGTTAGAAAAAAAAAAAACGATTCGCTTCCCAAATCAGGCGGTTAAACGAATCTAAAGAAGACAGGATTTCTAGATTGGGAAAAGGACGATTGGCTGCCGAAACCAGGCGGTTAAAAGAATCTGAAAAAGACAGGATGTCTAGATTGGAAATCCGCTGCCAAAACTAACCGTTTAGATAGATAGATAGATAGATAGATACTTTATTAATCCCAAGGGGAAATTCACATAATCCAGCAGCAGTATACTGATACAAAGAAACAATATTAAATTAAATAGTAATAAAATGAAAAAATTAAAATAAAATTAATGTTCGCATTTACTCCCCCGGGTGGAATTGAAGAGTCGCATAGTGTGGGGGAGGAACGATCTCCTCAGTCTGTCAGTGGAGCAGGACGGTGACAAAAGTCTGTCACTGAAGCTACTCCTCTGCCTGGAGATGACACCGTTCAGTGGATGCAGTGGATTCTTCATGATTGAATATTTAAACGTGCAGCAAAGCGCGCCAGGTCTGCTAGTATAATATATAACACCATGTTATTCTCCAGACTCCTTAAATCCAATACAGGATCACGGGTGGCAATGGCTAAAAGGTAGGAAGTAGCCCAGGGCAGGGTGCCATTCCTTCAAAGGGAGCACACAGACACTTGCATGAAGCCACTTTACAGATGGCACATCTTTGAGTAGTAGGAAGAAACAAGAATTACCTGAAGAAAACTTAAAGAGACACAGGAAGAACCTGCAAACTCTAAAAAGCTAGCAAAAAGATATGGAATTCAACCCCCCCGCACTGGATCCATGAAACTGTAGCTTTACCCACTGAGCCACCATACTCTAATCAATTCATCCATCTCCTAAACACGTTTTAATCCTGAACATGGGGCAGCTGCAGCCTACCCCAGCCAGTATCGGGCACGAGGTAAGAACAATCCTTGGTCAGGGTGCCAGTCCATCGCAAGTAATGCAAATACACACTTGGATGAAGCCAGTTTACAATTGCCATGTCTTTGGGTAGATAGAAGAAGCTGCATTACCTGAAGAAAACTTAGACACAGGAAGAACCTGTGAACTCTGCAAAGCTAACAACCTACTGCAGAACTCAAACCCCACAAAAAGAATCCATGAGACTGTAGCTCCATCCACTGAGCCACCATACTATGTAATCCATCCATCCATCTGTCTATCTATCTGTCTTCTAAGCCTACATTATCCTGAGTAAGTTTACGGAGCAGCTGGAGCCTACCCCAGCAGGCACTGGGCATAAGGAGAGAACAATCCCTGGACACGGCACCAGTCCATCACACAGTGAACACACACACTCATATTCAGGGCAATTAGCAACACCAGTTCACGTAGCCTTCGTGTCTTTGAACTATGGAAGGAAACTTATGTGGACACAAGCAGAATATGCAAACCCCCGTAATATAATATTCAGGTCCCAGATCCAGGCATTGTTCCTGCCTTGTGCCTTATGATTAATAGGACAGGCTCCAGTGTTCCTCTGACCCTGCTTTGGATAAGCAGGTTAGGTAAATGGATAGATAGATAGATAGATAGATAGATAGATAGATAGATAGATAGATATGAAAGACACTATATAATAGATTAATAGATAAATTTGAAAGACACTATATAATAAATAGATAGATAGATAGACAGATAGATATGAAAGACACTATATAATAGATTAATAGATAGATTTGAAAGGCACTATATAATAAACAGATGGATGAATAGATATGAAAGACACTATGTAATAGATAGATATGAAAGACATTATATAATAGATTAATAGATAGATTTGAAAGGCACTATATAATAGATAGATAGATAGATGGATGGGTGGATAATATATATATATATTATTTTGAAGTAGCTTATCCTATGTTCTCATTACAAGCCTCATTGCTCAATTCAGAATTTTTTATCTTCGATTGGATTAGCCTATCTTGACATTTCACATTTCTCAAATATAAGTACTAGTGACCTGACTGTAATTTGAACACACCAGTCAAACGAAATGATACATATGCACTCATTGATACATTTGTGCATGGGTCATCTGCGTCACCACCAACAAAAGATGTCATGTTGGTGAGATGTCTCATCAAGCGGGGTCATTTTTGCTAAATCGCTTGTAATTCGACCTCTCCAAATTAGAATCATTGCTGTTATTGAACTATCTGAAGTATAAACACATGTTTGGTCTCTTTGTAAAGGTAACATTCTCTAGTTTCACCCTTAGTAGTCAGAATCACTGTAGGTGTGACTGATCAAAAGTTATGCACATTAGAACTCACAGAAAAAATGATTTTTTTTGTTCTCGCCTAGGTTTTTTTGTGAAAATAAAGGCCTCTATAGCTGCAGTAGGTAGGTGGAGACAGAAACACACTATGTACCAACAGAATAACTTGTTGACTACTCACATTTCAAATTTGAAAAGAATACCTGTAAAAATGACATTTGTACACCAGTTTTTATGTGGGCATGTCCAGGTGCTTTTTAGAGGGACCTGTGGTTTATCCTTTATCCACATTTTGGAACATATGGAAAAAGTGTAATAACTTTTGAATGCTTCAACCCACAGATATCAATGAGGGCTCTACTGAAAGCTTACACCTAAAGGAATCTATATCTACACACAGTGTCACTCTATTAGTTATGGAAATTCATATTCCATAATAAAAACAATAAAAAATACACATTTCAATATAAAAATCGTCAAAACAAGTCTTATGGGCCAAAAAAATATATATATTTTATTTTTTATTTTTTTATTAATAAAATGCACACAAACTATATACATTTTTTACAAACTGTTACAACACAGCTCAACGTTTTTCCATGTGCCACTGATTGTAGCAATCCCTAGCAGGCAGAAAGCATAAGGGTGTGTCACATGTCGCTCTCTGCCATTAGACGTCACCTGGTAGATTGATCACTGTCACGCCGCGTACATGCCTCTACTACTTCATCGAGAGTGTATTTACGTTTATCTGTACGTTTATCCATATTTAAAATGCAAAAAAACTTGGTGAAATCACAATAAACAACCACGCACCAAGTCTGCAGACTGGCACAAATGCCAGCTTCGCGCAGCTCCAAACGGTTTTGTTTACAAGTTGGCATGGCAAGTTACATATCGGCGTGCTCAGCTGCTCATTGGCTGAAAGTCTGGAGTGTCACTCACAGTGTCCAATCAAACTGGTAGATTCTACCAGGGTTTGGAGTTGTGCGTCATCGTTCAGCTGTCTGTGACAGTAATTGGCCAACTAAGGTGTCAATCAGAAGCTAACACTTCCGTGTAACATGCTTTAGCATGGTTATTGCCTACAGAAACAAATTACGTCTGATATGACCAATAGAAATGAAAAAAAATGTCAGAGTTAGTCTCAAGTTAAGAAACGTTTTCTGGAGTTTGAGGATCTATCGTGTGTTTTGGACCTAATTGTTTTACTTGATTATATTCCCTGGAGCCTTACGGACAGAATGAGACCAATATTGCTCGGAAATATTGATGTTTGACTTGCAGAGAGCCTTCAAAGGTAGGAAAAGTCAACTCTTAAAAGTATTTACTTCTCTGTAGAAAAAGGATTTAGTGTCAGTGCTGTGGTTGTTGTGTGTCAAAATGGTTTATATCATCGGTAAGACGAGACTCTGAGGTTTCATTTGATGTGTAGTGTGTCGAGGTGCATGACAGAGGGGCATGCACACATGGCTGTGACATGGCTGTGGCGTCGTTCAATCGTAGTTATGTACCAGGACCGGTACGTGTGCATGTTAAGAGGTTAAACCCGACCAAAATGGAGGGCCTAGTAGTTGGTGTACGTTCAGGAGGATGGCAAACAGTTTGTCAGCTGTACGTGATTTGGTCATGACGGCAAAAAAAAAAAATAAACCAGACAGCAAGCAGTTGCTGTTGTCAAAGCTATTGCTGGGATTGCTGCTCCAAGAGATGAGTAAGTACGAGAACAAAGCCAGCAATGGTGGGACTGTGACAGTTGAAGCTCTCCTCTATTGGTATTTTGCCACACGGCTGGTGCTGGCTGCTGATGGCTACACTCAACCCTTGTGTATAGTCAAGAAAGAAATAAAAGCATATGAATTCTGATCTGACCGTTCTCATTTATGTCACATGACCACAAGTCTACAGTAAGTGTCCATGTATGAACAAGACTCAAATCTGATTTGAAAAGATCGGATTTCTATGTTCACACAACCCTGAAAATATCAGATTTGTGTCACATTAAGGCAAAAAAAAATCGCACTTGAGTCACTGTACCCTGGTAATGTGAACGTAGCCTTAGAGATACTGTTTTCATATTTACCTCCAAATCACATAACATAAAAGATAAACTAACCATTTCCCAGCCATTGTATCCTTGTTAGATCTGAAATGAAATCGTGCAATACATACTGTAATTAGTCGTGTTACATGTCTTTGACAGGTAATTGATTAGATTTCAAATACAGTGGAACCTTGGATTGCGAGTAACTTGGTTTGCGAGTGTTTTGCAAGACGAGCTAAAATTTGTAATAAATTTTGACTTGATAAAACGAGCGAGGTCTTGCAATGCGAGTAGTACACTTTGTCTACTGAGAGTCACGTGATCACAACTGAGCTGATGGTCCTTCTCTCTCTCTCGCTGCGGGATTGTGGGTAATCGCCTTTCATTCTCGGTCTCAGTCAGCGTGCCTCACTCATAGAGTCAACATCCGTACGAGCGTATACGGTTTACTATAGCATGATGACCACGTGTGTGTGTTGTGACGTGTGAGTCCCCGTCTTGCACCCCAAAAACATGAAGCTGAGTCTCAGTACTTTAGCGACACCAGCTTTATTCAGCTTGAAACAGGGACAGCGCGGTTATTTATTGTAGCGGGTGATCTGCCACTAACTATACAGAGACACAGCAGGCAGGCAGGGTCGGGGCCAAGTAATCCTGTGCCCTGCGCATTTATAATGTTACTGTATTACCCATCAACGGCAGGCGCTTATAGCATGTCCGCGATCTTTTCGGATTCTCTTTTACGGCAAACTGCTACAGCGCTGGGAGACTGCGATTGCTTTGGGACGCTCTTCCGCGCGCCGTCCCGTTGAGTTTAGAAACTCACTCACACCAGCCATGATTCTTTTCAAAGGTAAAGTGCAGGTTAATTTGTTTCATGTATTTTTACTTTATATTTTGTATTAATCATTTTTATATGAATAGTTTTGGGTTGTGGAACGAATCATCTGAGTTTCCATTATTTCTTATGGGGAAATTCGCTTTGATATATGAGTGTTTTGGATTGCGGGCACTTTTCCAGAACGACTTATGCTCGCAAACCGAGGTTCAACTGTATTCGCCATCTCTTGCCCTAACGTGTACCTTCAGCACCTTTCCTCGGTATCCTCGTGGATCTAAAGCTCTGTTGACCGACTCTCTGGAGTGCATTTGATAGCTCCTCAGACTCTGCCATTTTCAGGCACCTTGCTCACCTCCTCTCTGCTTTAAACTCCCTGTGTATGTCCTACACCTTAACTTCTGTTTGTGTCTTGTACCAAACTGACCAATCAGACACACACACAGATCTTAGAGCTTTATTATATTATAGATTGTCATACATGCGCACTTGGGAATCAACCAAATGGACCAGAAAATGCCAATTCCAAGCCAGGCAAGGGGGCAGCGGGTTGCGCTAAACCTTTCTGTTTTCTCTCTGCAGACCAAATACGAGAAATCCTTCCTGTCCCGGCCCCGAGGACATCAGTTCCTGTCCCGGCCCCGAGGACGTCACTTCCTGTCCCGGACCCGAGGATGTCACTTCTTGTCCTGGCCCCAAGGACGCCACTTCCTGACCCGGCCCAGAGGACGTCACTCCCTGGGAACTGACTATAAAAACCCCTCATCCTCCATACTTAAGCAGTTCTACTTTGGACTCAAATCCGTACACGTTGTACTAAAACTTCAACCTTTTTGCAGCCAGGGAAACTATGCGGGTGGCTGACCTAAACCTTCATTGTGTGTCCAGTCATTTATTTCACAAGATATACCTGTGACAGACTGATGCCTCATCTGGACGTGGCTCCTGCCTTATGCTCAAAGCTACCAAGTTGAGCTTCAGCTCCTCATGATACTTAACTGGATTAAGCAGGTTTTAAAATGGAATGTGTGTTTACTATAAAGATTTAAATACAGAAATATCATGCAATGATGCATATTCATGGTAAGCAAGGGGCAGACACATATGAGTGCTGAGCAGAGGTTCTGTACTGCAGTGCCGTCCCTTCAATGTGATAAGCAAAATAAAACACAGAGAGCAGCAGGAAAGCATCAGGTTAACAGGTGAGAAAATCTAAAAGCATAACCTTTGGCTGTGAAGTGTCGCCCAGTTACTACTTCCAGTGCGTGAGCGTAAAGACTGAAGAGAGCCAGTCAACATGGAGAGAAAACACGCGATGACACGAGAGTGGCGGCTGAACGCAGTACCTGGTGCGCTGCATCTATTTTGTTACTTGATCAATTAACAGAGAAGACAAGACAGCTGTTCTTAATTAACAAGGGGCTTGCAATGCCAGATAAACACTGTCAGGATTTATTAGACGAGAGTGATGTCTTAAGTATACACAAATGATTAAGCTGGAAGAGAACTCTGCATAACTAAGAGTAACATTATGTTCTGTATAATTTCAAATCTAGCCCTGTCCTTGGGTTTTCTAAATGAATCTTCAAAAATGGAAACTTGTATTCATGCCAAATTTCCCTTAATACCATTCCATCCATTTATCGTTACTGCTTAATCACATCTTTAGGTCACAGGGTGCCCATCTTTACAGCATCAGGGCCAACCGTAAACAGGATGTCAGCCCATTTGAAGACCCTCTTACAGAGATGCACATCCTTGCTGGGCTAATTTGGGATGCGGAGAAAATCCACACAGATATGAGATGAATGGGAAAGCAAATGAAACTGAGACCTCTGGAACTGTGAGACAAAATTGCCAAATAGTGCACCCTTTGACTGAAACTAATTCTGCCAGTAATAATTAAATAATAAATAATTCTGCTATATTATATATATATATATTGTGGACGCGGCCCAGGCACAGACAGGCAGACATGTTGTTCATCACCACCACACGTTTATTTTACAACTAATATTTACAAATGAGTCCAGTGCACACACAAAACCCCCACATAGTCCTGGCCACACAATGCCTTCCTCTTCGGGCCACCTCCACTCTCTCTCCTGCTTTGTCCTGCTTCCACCCGACTCCAGCCTCGAATGAAGGGAGGCGGCCCCTTTTATTTCATCCCGGATGGGCTCCAGGTGTTTCCCGGCGCTCCTCCCTGGACACGCCCCAGTGTGGCGGAAGTGCCGGCTGTTCTCCTGGAAGCTCTCCGGGTGTCCCTGCTCCTCTTCCCCAGCACTTCCTGGTGTGGCGGAAGTGCTGAGGTCCAGGGTCCCCAAGGCATTGGGGATCCCCCTGGCGGTGACCACGGGTCCCTACAGGGTTGGGCTTCCAAGCCCCCTACACGTGGCCCCCAAAGCAACCAGGATGGCGGCCCCCAAGTGATCCAGGGTGGGCATAGACCCTCTTCCGGACCCTCAAGGTGTCCTGGCCGGGTCGTTGCCCCTGGCATCCCTGACAAAATATATATATGCATGTAGTCCCCAGGTTCCGGACATCTGACCTACGACATTCGAACGGGGCCGCAGCTGCGACACATGCACCTCAGTAACTGCTGCTCCGTCATCTTCGGCCTGGGGACACTGCAAGCGGTGGCTGGAGGGGTGCGATTTTGCTGCCCGTGCAGTGTAGCATCCCTCGGGCAGCTCCCGGCGGCAAGCGGTTTCACTGCCCGCCCACCACACACGGCTGCCCCATTCGTTCTTGGTGGGTGGCTGGTAATGCTGCAAGTGGTGACTCGGTTGTGGCTGAACGGAGGCCATTGAGGGTGAATGGGGCGGCAGGGGGTAGCATTGCAGTGTGCATCGGATGGCTGCGTATTGAATGGGGGCGATTCACTACCCGAATTTGGCCGCACTGTGTTCTTTCTCGGTGGGCGGACACAGCAGGCAGCATACTGTAGTGGAGGTGACTGTGAGGTGGGCTGGTGATGAACCGCCCGTTGATGCCCCCATTCATTCTCAATAGCAAGCCTGCTTGTACTGTTACACATATAGCAGGAAGCTGTCTCTTGTCAGTACATCAGACGTGTTGACGACGGGTGCCTTCCTGCTGTGATAGCGTATACAGTGCTGTGTAGAAGAGCTCATCTTAATCTTTTGTCTTCACCCTTCAAGAATGTCTCTGAAACACAAACCTGATGCAAGTGCTGATGATACAGTAAAGAAAAGAAAACTATCACCATTGAAAATAAAGTTGAAATCATAAAAAGGTCAGAGAGGCGAATCATTCATTGGCAGAGCACTTGGTTACAGTCGGTCAACAACAGCATTTATTAAATTTATGTACCTGTTCTGACTTACATACAAATTCAACTTAAGTACAAACCTACAGTCCCTATCTCGTACGTATATATATAATCTCTCTGTTATATAAAAAATCCTGGGACGAGACGAGACTTTTTCAGAGAGATACTTTCAAGTCCCCCGAGACGAAACTTTGTGCCAAGAGGTTTAACCACACCCGGGGCTGGAAATAAAAGACAAAGAGTAGATGACAAAGTAGAATGTCATAAAGAATTCAAAAACGTTGGCACAATACACATGCAGAGCAAGTTAGAGATAAGGAAAGTACTAAAATTCAAGGAGAGAAGAGGAGTGGAGGCAGCAGAGGAGAAGAGAAAAGAGAGGATTGTGAGCTATTTTTGGTGCTTTGTACAGTGTGAGTATTGTGCTGAAGAAGGAAAATAAATAGTGTGTGTTTTGGGACTTCTGTGAGTCCTGTGTCTGTCTGGGTCGGGCTGATCTTCCACAATAGATATATATATATATAGATATAGATATAAAATCCAACGTCTGTCTGTATGTCTGTCCACTTTTCACAACAGAACTACTTAACGGATTTAGATTGGTTTTTTTTCTATAATTTGCTTTAACATTCTGGTTGATTTTGCGCTAATTACATACTTTGGCTGTGGTACCGATATATTTGCACAAATCCGAGAGAGAGGCTGCAGGCCGAAGGGAGGGTGGTGAGACCCTCCTCACTCACACGCCAACCTCCGTTTGGGTCGCTCTACCTCTCACCACGTGTTGGAGTGTACCTTGCCTTCACTTAGCTAGTGGTACCTGTTTGTTCAGCAGACATTATCATCTACAGACTGTTAAGGAGTAACGTTTGATGTTTCTGAGAGAGAGAGATCAGACCTGCGTATGTTTTAGAGGGTAGCTGCTGATTGCCAGAGATATCATAGCCACGTGCTCTTCTCCCCACGTCGGGGATGCTCTCCTGTCAGAGCTGAACACAATCAGATACAGTGGCAACGTTTGCCGTTGGAGCGTACCTACCTTCTGCTTGGCCAGAATTACATTGTTTTCATTTTTTGTATTAATTTTTAAAGTTTGTCCTGTTTCACCACTATGTGGGTGGAGCTGTGGGAGACAGCTAGTCTGGTAATAAATCCAAGTCTTCACAGGAAGTAGTGCATGTAGATCTTTATATGTAATATTATCATGTAGAGGTATGAAAAATGGAGTGATGCCTCTGTGGCTAAGCATCTACAATGGTATCTAGAGGTTTTCCAGTTCAAATCCCATTACTGCCAGAAGGGATTCTATACTGTTTGGCTCTTCCGTAAGGCCCTTAACCTGAATAATGCTCCAGGGTGCTATACAATGGCTGACCCTGTGCTCTGCACCCCCAAAGGTCGTGCGAAAAGAAAATTTCCCCTCAGGGATTAACAGAGTATATCAAATGAAAAATCCTAAAAAAAAAATTCAGGGGATAATCTCAGTAATGTTAATCTTCTCAGGTCCACATAACATTTTGACGATGTTCTTAGAAAAAAGAAAATCAGCATTTTTGGAAATGCCTGCTGTGGTGGACTGAGAGCACCGATAAGCCGTAGAACTAAATAACGGGTTTAATTAACAACAAGAATTGGCTTCTGATTAAGGAATTGGTTGGAGTCTGAGGCGCCAACCTTGCCGGTTCTCTATTGGGTTACTTCACATCTCATTTCTGTTTGGGTGCCATTTATGGGAAAAATTAAGCAATTCAAGTCTTAAAAACTGTTAAAATGAAGGGAGAAGAAGTTAATTAAGATCAAAAAGTAGCCACTAATTACGAAAAGACTTGCAGCCACAGTAACTCTCCAGGACTGGAGCTGGAGACCTATGGCCTACAAAATAAGGCAGTCCCAAACATCACAAATCCAACGCAAGTTCATAACACAGGGCCAGAAGGTCAAAAATCCAGAAATATATCTACTAGCCATGTGCACCCAATTACGCGGCTGGCAGTCGTGAACTGGGCCCTTTGTCGCACAGCATTATGATTTTTTATAAGGGAAGCAAAATTACAAAAGAAAACCCTTGGATATTGATTCGATATGAACAGCCTACTCGGAATCACTGTCCGAATAGTAATTATGTGGTGGTGTAGGAGCATTTCTGCTTCTGTTCGTTCACAGTCCGTCTCGTTTTCACGACGCTGACGTTTCCTCTCACGATGTCTTCTCAACCTTTCTCCAATCTCGCAGGTTGCTTTGTGGCAATCCAAAGAGTAAGGAAATATACACGGAGCAATGGTTATAAAAGGGGGACACATAGGTATCCAGGCTCTTTAAAGCATAAATAGGGATCACTTCACTGACATGTGAGCAAGGCACCGTACAACTGTGAGACGCGCAGCACTCGCCGGCTACAACGTAACAATAATAATTTCCGGAACGTGCATAGGCATTGCATTAAGAATCTCCTCCAGGCTTATACTACTGAAGACTGTAGTACGCCAGTCACACCTCAAAACACAGACATTCAAACTAAACAAATTTGTGTACTTTAAATTAACTAAAGAGATCTTCATTTAGATCCTGATCTTTGTTTGTCTGCGAATTCCACACATGCCTAGACCACCTTCCAGTTTAGTACGTTGTTGTTGCTCACGGATGTCAACAATGTGCCGGAATAATGAAAGGGGTGGTGGACAGTGTTACGCTGGTTAGCTCCTGAGGCCTGGTTAGAGAATGAGATTGGCGAAGATAAAAGGTACGTGCCTACGTAACATATGAATGAAAGAAAGACAGTGGATAAAATGAAAGACAACGTAACAGCATGTTCCGGAAATTATTATTGTTATGTTGTAGCCGGAGAGTGTTGCGCGTCTCACAGTTGTACCGTGGCTTGCTCACATGTCAGATAAGTGATCCCTATTTATGCTTTAAAGAGCCTGGATACCTATGTGTCCCCCTTTTATAACCATTGCTTCATGTATATTGCCTTACTCTTTGGATTGCCACAAAGCAACCTGTGAGATTGGAGAAAGGTTGAGAAGACATCGTAAGAGGAAACGATGGTGTCGTGAAAACGAGACGGACTGTGAGCGGACAGAAACAGAAATGCTGCTACACCACCACATAATTACTATTCGGACAGTGATTAAGAGTAGGCTGTTCCTATCGAATCAATATCCAAGGGTTTTCTTTTGTAATTTTGCTTCCCTTATAAAAAATCATAATGCTGTGCAACAAAGGGCCCAGTTCACGACTGGCAGCCGCGTTTAAACAGGGAGCCCTTCACAGACAACTTTAACATGCACAACGTAGATGGGCGCACATGGCTAGTATATATATAAAAGCCGAGTAGAAACACAGAAACTCTCCAAGGCACCCAAGCGCATTTGAATAAACCACCAGAAAACGTGGGAGACCCTCTGGATTAATAGGCTGGAGGACAATTCTTGGTGGATATTGGCTGGTGGCGCCACCTCTTGGGGGATTGCCCACAAAACACACAGAACATAACTAAGACATTGACACAAATAATGAGCACTTTTACTGTAAACAAAAGAATCAAAACTGAACCAAAAGGATTGTTTTGTCTTGGTAGGGTATTATATTGCTCTACTTTCCCCTATTGTATTATTAATATGTAGCCTCTGTCAGAACGCCTCAAATCCCACAGGCTTACCACTGTTTATAAGGTATTATAGTACAGGGAGTCCTCGGATTACAACGTTTCAACATACAACGTTTTGAGTTTACAACATCCATCCATTCATTTACCAACCCGCTGAATCCAAATTGAGACATTAGCATCGTACTTACAGACTACGTGGGTGAACTAGTTTGGTCGCGGGCAGCGGAAGAATACGCAGTAACGCGGCGTATGAGTGAGGGAGTTGGCGAACTAGTTTTGTTATGCGCGGCAGAAGTGCTCCATTTGTGTTGCTTTGTTTGGTGACTTTTTGGCCCTTATCATGGCTCCTAAATGAAAGTCAGAGTCTTTAGATGGTAGTGCTTCGAAGAAAATGAAAACCATCACGATGGAAGTGAAATTAGACATTGTAAAGAGATCAGAAAGAATAAAGGTAAGGTATTTTTTTACACTCATTTTTTGTAATTTTTTCTTGTACAGTGTACAGTACAGTATATCTATGTCCATTTCCTTTTTCTGTGGCTTAGTTGTGTTTTTTTGTTCTAGATTATGACTTTTCAAATGTGTTAGGATAGGTAAGTGACTTAGGCTAGGGTGTGTTTCGACTTACACCAAAATTCGGGTTACATCACTGTTGTAGGAACGGAACTGTGTCGTAACCCAAGGACCTCCTGTATATAACTTCTCCCCACATTCCCTTCTACATCTATAACATCAGGCAATTAGGTATAGTAAAAGACAAGCAGGAGTTAAGTTACATATAAAATAATGTATTATTGATAATATTCATAAATAATAACAATATCCAAAGTACATTTGAATATTGGCAACCATACAACCTGATTAAATGGTGATGTGTAGTTCAGGCGGCACACAGACTTGTTTGTTACTTAAAAATGTCTCTAGTTTATTTGTGGTAAGCTTTCAGCCACATGTCTGTTCAATATGACTGCTGAGCTGTGCTGTCCATTGTGTTGTCTTCTTCATCAGTTGTTAATAAGAGAGATGCTTCTTCATCATCAGAGGTTAGTTAGAGAGATTGTGAGGTTAAGCAAATAAATTTATAGATGTCCTGTCCAACCCCTACAGCCAATAGGGCGTCGTAGTACTTAAAGGCTTCTGACACAAGCCAATTCCAAACAGCCATACTTCCGACCAATGGGGGAATAGAACATCTTAACACCTGCCACCCCAAAGCATATGTTAAGGTAACATGGCTTTCTTGCGGGGGTTGAAAGACTTTAGCAGAGAAACACTCGACAAAGTGATTTAAGGCACATCCTCCCCCTAACTCTGTCTTAACCTAAAGGGGGAGGGATAAAAATGAATGCTTCTCACTAATGTAACACTAAATTACATTGCTTTGCCTAAATTATAAATAAAGACATACAAAATATTTATCAAGTTATATGCAAAATCTTACATCACAACAAGGGCATAAACAAAGATCTGAACCCCAGTGAACAAAGAGCTAAAACATACAAATGGTGTGCTGCAACACTGTGTACAGATCGTATGACAATAAAGATATTTGATTCGACAAATCACTTTTTTGGCCCTGTGAAGGCCGAAGCCTGCCTGTGGAGTTTTAGGTCAAACTGCCATGTTCAGAAAATTGATGGATAGATGGATGGCTAGTATAATAGATACATGTTGACTGCTTAAAGAGAATGACGTGTAAATAGCAGATGGCTTTGACGGTGGACTGCTGATCAGGACATTTATTGCAACTACACTTCCAAAGAACGAAACTCTCTCCAGGTGCAAAATAAGCCGTTCAATTAAAGAATCAATTAGTAAGTAATTAAACACAGGAAGATAATGACATCACATAGGTATTACAGTCATTTTTAAAACCCAATAATTAAATACCTTTACACTAATAAGGGTGTTCATTACAGTTACGAAAAGCACTCACACACTCATCATGCAGTGTCCTCCTCTGTAGATTCGTGTTACTCGTCTTTGCTGTCCGGCTCATCTGTGCGCCCCCCGCCTTCACACTCCCCCCCTCCATCTGAAAGACTCTCTCTTTTCATGTCTTGTCAAACACTTGGATCTTTTAGTAAAAGGATGTTCTGTATCTTCTGTTTAAAATACAGAGCACTCTTATAGGTTTTTCAAAGTCACTTGGTGTGTCTTGCGGAAAGAAGTATTAATTTTCTGCACAAGTAAATGGAAAACAAAATGGGCATCAGCAAAACAGGACATGAAAGACTGGGGCAGCAATGAAGCCTGAATAGCTCTCTGGTGGTCTCAGCTGGTGAGAGGAAGACCCATTACATAGTGAGCAATAAGGAACAGGTTTCCCATTAGACTGACTGCTTTTCTTCCCGCTTTGATGAGAAAAATCTCTTCTTTTTTTTAACATCAGAGAATTAAAGGATGGAGTGATGAAAATAATAAAGACCTTTTGCATGCTCAAATGCTAAATATGTATTATTGGAGCATATGTGGTGCGGATGATGCGGACCCGACAGCTTTATTCTTCCTTTGCAATTAAGAACATTCATTTTGATGTGTTTTGGCTTTTGACTAACCTTAACCCCTTAAAACAGGAAAATGTCTCATCAAACTTCCTACTTTTTTAGATCTTTATTCTGTTGCTTGGTCAAATCTATAAAATTTAATTTTAAGAATGTTGCCAATGTTTAGAACAAGTTTTAATGAACCATAATTGAGTGTTTTGTACACTCAATTTAAAACACAGTTCTGATTGGGAGGCATGATGGTGCAGTGTCTAGCGCCTTCAACACCATCCAACCTCTGCTCCTTAGGGACAAGCTGACAGAGATGGGAGTAGATTCATACCTGGTGGTATGGATCATGGACTATCTTACAGACAGACCTCAGTATGTGCGTCTCGGGAACTGCAGGTCTGACATTGTGGTCAGCAACACAGGAGCGCCGCAGGACACTGTACTTTCTCCAGTCCTGTTCAGCCAACATACATCAGACTTCCAATACAACTCGGAGTCCTGCCACATGAAAAAGTTCGCTGACGACACTGCTATGGTGGGCTGCATCAGGAGTGGGCAGGAGGAGGAGTATAGGAACCTAATCAAGGACTTCATTAAATGGTGTGACTCAAACCACCTACAACTGAACACCAGCAAAACCAAGGAGCTGGTGGTGGATTTTAGGAGGCGCAGGACCCTCATGGACCCCGTAATCTTCAGAGGTGACTGTGCAGAGAGTGCAGACCTATAAATACTTGGGAGTGCGCCTGGATGAAAAATTGGACTGAACTGCTAATACTGATGCTCTGTGAAAGAGAGGACAGAGCCGACTATACTTCCTTAGAAGGTTGGCGTCCTTCAACATCTGCAATAAGATGCTGCAGATGTTCTATCAGACGGTTGTGGAGCGCCCTCTTCTACGCGGTGGTGTGCTGGGGAGGCAGCATAAAGAAGAGGGACTCCTCACGCCTGGACAAACTGGTGAGGAAGGCAGGCTCTATTGTAGACATGGAGCTGGGCAGTTTGACATCCATTATAGAGCGACGGGCGCTGAGCAGACTCCTGTCAATCATGGAGAATCCACTGCATCCACTGAACAGGATCATCTCCAGACAGAGGAGCAGCTTCAGTGACAGACTGCTGTCACCATCCTGCTCCACTGACTGACTGAGGAGATCATTCCTCCCCCACACTATGCGACTCTTCAGTTCCACCTTTGGGTGTGGTGGGGGGGTAAACGTTAACATTATACAAAGTTATTGTCTGTTATACCTTCATTGTTATCACTCTTTAATTGAATATTGTTCTTTATCAGTATGCTGCTGATGGAGTATGTGAATTTCCCCTTGGAATTAATAAACTATCTATCTATCTATCTATCTATCTATCTATCTATCTATCTATCTATCTATCTATCTATCTATCTATCTATCTATCTATCTATCTATCATATAGTACCTTTCATATCTATCTATCTATCTATCTATCTATCTATCTATCTATCTATCTATCTATCTATCTATCTAGTTGCTACTTTCGAGATCTATGGTGCTGATTTTGTATCCCGTGTCCACTCAATCTCTTGTGTGATTTGCATGTCCGTGTGCTTTATCCTCCCTCCCATTCCATCGACCTAGGGTCTGTATTCCAGGTCTTTAATGACTTCTTGGGCACGGCCATCACCAGTGAGTCTGTCTGCGAAGAGAGTGTTGACCTCATCGAGAGGTTTACTTACCTCAGAAGTGACATTCATGTCTCTGGTGACTCTTCCTGTGAAGTCAGTAGATGGATTGGGATAGCACGGGGGGTCATGATGTCATTGAAAAAGGGTTTGTGGAGCTCCCGATATCTATGAAAAAGGACAAAGGTCCAAGTCTTTAGAGTCCTATTTTTTCCTGTCTTGCTATATGGTTGTAAGACATGGACGCTATCCAGTGACCTGAGACGAAGACTGGACTCCTTTGGTACTGTCTCTTTGGAAAATCCTTGGGTACCGTTAGTTTGACTTTGTGTCGAATGAGCGGTTGCTCATGGAGTCCCGAATAAGGCACATTACCTGCATCGTGAGGAAGCGTCAGTTACGGCACTACGGCCATGTAGTTCGTTTCCCCGAGGGTGATCCAGCTCATTGTTGGGGACCTGAGTGGCTGGACCAGGCCAAGGGGTCGCCCACATAACACCTGGCTGCTGCAGATAGAAGGGTGGGTGGGACTGGACTGTGTGTCTGACCGGGGTATTGCCAACCAGGATCCTGAGCTGTTTCGTCGTGTAGTGGGTGCAGCAACATGCTGTACCAGTGCATGATCCCCAACTTGACTTGACATTCCATAAACATGCGGGTATGGAGAATGGCGAATCAAATCAAGTCCCTTGTGAGTGGAAGTGAATGTGTGGGCCAGAGTGGTCTTCTTTCTTGTGCTCATTGATGCAAGGATAAGATCAGGCACCCTGGGACCCTAAGCTTGACGAAGCAGGTTATGTTATGTCAATGTCATAATTCTAATCAGAACATACTGTAAGTGTAAGAGACAATCTTAGAAGGTTAATGCTTTAAGTTAAACTCATGCTAGTGTTTGTTTAATTTGAATAGAATTTAATTTTCTTTCATAGTCCTGGACAACGGTGTATCCTTTTACCCCTTCATACGAGATAGATATAATTAAGATAGAGTTTGTCAATTGTTGTTGTTTAGAACAGGGCCCAGTGCTAGCAGGGAATGAAAGAGCTATTTAACAATATGAAAACGGGATAAGCACACAGTTTTCTGACCGTTTAGAAATGGTTCAACTGTATAAGCAAACTTAAAGAAAGGAAACAAGAATTTTAAGCTTTAAACAGAACTTTTCTTTTCTTTGCTACATCAGTTTTTCACAATTTTGTCTGAATTGTTTTACTTTGAATTTTTATTAAAGTTTTTAAAATGAAGATATTTTGTCTGTGTGTGTGTGTCCTGCGATGGGCTGGTGCCCTGCCCAAGATTTGTTCCTGCCTGCACCCTGCCTTGGCTGGGATTGGCTCCAGCAGACCCCCTGTGACCCTGTGTTTGTATTCAGTGGGCAGGAAATGGATGGATGGATGGATGGATATTTTGTCTGTGGAATCATTTCATTGTGTCAAGCTTTGCCTGAATCCCATTTTGCATACTGGAGCTGCTGAACTTTGTTCATTTTAGCTACAATAAGAAATTGAACAAATGAAAGGAGATCATTTAGTCCATACGTCATTCTCACCAATGCAGTCTCTTTTCTTTTATGGTGAATTCTCTTGCCTATTTCTTGTGATCTGTGCTATCCCAGATACTGTAGATCTCTGGAGCTGTTGTCAACTTATTTAAAATGCACTTAAAGCTTGCTGAAAATGATGATTGTTAAGAACATAGAACATAAGAAAATTAGACAAATGATAAGCTGCCCCAATATATCATCCAGAAAGTTCTTACAGGTTGTTGTTTCTGCTTTTAGTCCATGTCTCAGTAGTTTGTTCCAGACTCCCACAACTCTTTGACTTAAGAAGTGCTTTCTTGCTTCCGTCCTAATTACACATCTCCTTAATTTCCACTGACATCCTCAAGTACGTGATGCACGCTTAAGATGAATTCTAATGGATCTAATTTATCAGTGGCTTTGATGATTTTAAAGGCCTGAATTTGGGTCCGTATACTTTTTGGTATTTGAAATTTTGATTCAGAAAATATCATTTAAAAAAGAAAAAGAGACACTTATTTGATTTTCAACATAAAAGGGAAAAACAAAAAATGCAAAACAATTACTTTTTTCCTTTTGTTCTTTCGCACATCAAGAATAGAAAAATGCAGGAAGCGAGAACGAGAAAGGGTCTGTGTACTTTTTGGTATTTGAAATTTTGTTTCAGAAAATATCATTTAAAAAAGAAACAGAGACACTTATTTGATTTTCAACTTAAGAGGGAAAAATGAAAAATACAAAGCAATTACTTTTTCCTTTTGTTCTTTCGCACATCAGAAAAGAAAAATGCAAGAAACAAGAACGAGAAAACGCCCTTTATTTATTTTGTCTGAACCGGAAGTTTTTGTAAAAAAACTTTGTGAGATGCAGATCGTGCGGCACGGCAGCAGCAGCAGCTGATCGAGGAAAGAGGAGTTTACTCCAAAGAGCAAAGTAGAGCAAAGTTTACTTTTGTACATCTGTGTCTGTTTGCTACACCTACTGTACACCTTCGGGCCTTTAGTAGAAGTTGGGATTTAGGATTGCAATCATATCTGGGATCACTAGTGGTAGAACAACCCTAAGAATTCCAGAAGATATTGCTACTTGTGGAAGTAGTGCAGGAAGTAATCCTGAAAGTTGTTCCCAAATTGGGCTTCTATATTGAATCCAGATATTTAACTCTTTCAGGGCTGATGTTGACTTTTGTCAAAATTCAGGGGTATAGGACGGTAATCGGCTGTAAACTGTGACAAAACTCGCCCTTACTTTTTAGTTTGACTCTCTTTGGTTGAAGGAAAGTTACGTAGCTGTGTTGATTTGACCTCGATTCCCTGCACATGCACGAGAAGTGAAGAACAAATAGCCTCTAAAATGGCAGCAACATCTAGCAAGACTAAAGCAAATTACTCTATGGACGTTTTACGTATTATTGCTGAATTAGACTCTGAGTTTTCAGGCTCTGAGTTTGATGCAAGTGATCTGGAGATGGAAAACGAAAGTGAAGTGCCAGCATCAGCCTATCAGTCTCCAGCTAATTGTGGTGCTGAACACGTTTGTGTAGCGGATACACCTACCTCAGTGTTCTCTTTATAGGACCACCACTTATGATGAAAAGAGGTAAAAACATATTGCGTCACTCTGCGACTACCACCATCGCCCACCTGCTGTGCGAAGACAGAGAGGTAGCCGGCCTGCCGTGCATTCCTGTTAGCCATCGAGCCACCTCCTTCGCTGCCATTGCTGCCAGAGATGCCGAACGGGCACCAACAGCAGCCACAGCACATAGCAACAGACATTTTATGTTGATTCATGTGTGAAACCAATGCATTGGGTTCTTTTCAGAAAACTGAGTTTTTTGGAAAAAATATTCAGCCCCCAAGGAGTTAAAATCCTCAAAGGCAATGATAAAGTAGATCCAGCAACATTCTTTAAACTTAAAAGTGAATCAGGTACTCAAAGGCATCAGTGGAAATTAAGGGGAAGTGCATTTAAAACTGAAGCTAGGAAGCACTTTGGAGCAAACTACCAAGACATGGAGTTAAGCAAAAATGAACCCTTTTATTGGCTAACTAGAAAGAGCTTTCGAGGCAACTCAGGCCCCTTCTTCAGGCACAATGTAATACAGAAATCTTAGCCTGGAGAGGTTGATTCATTTTTCACATCTGAGATGTCTCACTTACAGTTTTTCCAATGCTGTATCTCTCCTACTATCTATATAAATGCAGGGAACTCCATTTTCGGTATTAAATATTGCCTGAAGAAGGGGCCTGAGTTGCCTTGAAAACTCTTTCTAGTTAGCCAATAAAAGGGGTCATTTTTGCTTAACTTCTTGCCACATCCATAATGGCTAACACGGTACAACACCCTAGTACTACAGACATGGAGTTGAAGTAGAAACCTTAGCAACCTTTAAGGAGAATCTGGATGAGATATTAGGACAGCTTAGCTATGAGCAAAATAAACTGGCTTGATGGACTGAATGGTCTCCTCTGGTTTGTCACATTGCACATATTCTTATGTTTTAAAAATCCCATGTGGGTACAGTGTCAATGGGGTCATTATTGGAACGCTTACAGTGGAATTTTGACTTGCATGTGCCGATTAACATGTAAACAACATCAGCACTTTCCGATGATTTGAATTAGTGAGTATAACACCCTTACCCCAAAACCTGTTCACTGTGAATTGAGCTTGAGAAATCTACAGTACATAATACAGTATATATATATATATATATATATGAGTGTGTGCATTTATATTTATAAATATAATATAATAAATATGTATGCATGTATATATATATATATATATATATATATATATATATATATATATATATATATATATATATATATATATATATATATATATATATCTGTATATTTAAATTCCTAAGCCTACAAGTGCAACGATTTTATGTGACATTTTTATGTAATGTTTTTATGTGACATTTTTTGTCACGCTTTAAATCAGGCTTAATTTAAAACCTGCATATATAGGTTTGGTATCATTCTTTTCAGTATTTATCAAACTTTAATGTGATGTTGTTAGATTTTCAGGTTCTTATTCCATTCCAATTATAAACTAAAACTATCAAGACATCATGTCCCGCGGGATGAGAGTTTATGCCAAGATATTTAACCACACCTGGACCGGAAATAAAAGACAAAGACAGCTGCTGTACAGGGTTTTAAATATTTGAAGTGCTGTGTGAGATGCAGATCGTGCGGCACGGCAGCAGCAGCAGCTGATCGAGGAAAGAGGAGGTAAAAAAAACTGTATTTGTTTCCCATTGTATCACCGCTTAAGAGGGGGTTTTGGAGGAGCGAGCGTGTCTCCTTGGGGTGCGTTTTGGTCAGGTAATGTGCCACTGGCAGCAAACACTGGTCACTGGTGTGTAGACTCAACCATCATCATGATGTTGGAACAGTACTCAGACGTGATTTTAGAGAAGGCAAAACAAGGCCTATCATCGAAAATTATATCAGTAAATCACCAAATGTTAGCTGTTTCGCAGTAAGTAACAGCAATAACGTTCATAAAAGAACTGCTACATCCATGAAGCAAAGTTTGCAAAGCTCGTATTTTTACCTGAATGATGCGACTCAGTTTTTCTGCAGTCATGTCCTCGTCCCGGAGTGTCACTCTTTTACTGTTGTGAAAAACAAGGTAATGGTCCATCCTCTGCTGATGCCAGTGTAACTTCAAGGCCGTCGATAGATGTGTTGTGAGAAGGACTGTTCGCATGTGTTGTCAAAAATCGCACAGAAGAAGTACTTCTGGTTTCAGACAACAAAAATGCTTCTGCTTTGTTGTTTTGGAGCGATTACACTTTCATTATTTGAATCACAAATAAATCTAGAAAAGTATTTGTAATTTTAAGTATATGGCTACTATTTGTTACCATAGAATTAAAACATACCTTATTTTCCCTCGTTTTATTATTTAATCAAAAATCAAAATCTGAAAATTCCTTTCATTTTCATTTTTCTGTTTTTGCTTCTAAAATGAAATTTCAAATACCAGAAAGTACACGGACCCTCTGCTGATGCCATGCAGTGTAACTTCAAGGTCGTCGGTCGATGTGTTGTGAGGAGGACTGTTCGCACGTGTCGTCAAAAATTGTGCAAAAGAAGAAGTAGTTCCGGTTTCAGACAACGAAAATGCGTCTGTTTTGTTGTTTTGGAGCGATTACACTTTAATTATTTGAATCACAAAT
Source organism: Polypterus senegalus (assembly GCF_016835505.1). Classification (NCBI taxonomy): domain Eukaryota; kingdom Metazoa; phylum Chordata; class Cladistia; order Polypteriformes; family Polypteridae; genus Polypterus; species Polypterus senegalus. The sequence continues at coordinate 179,874,756 of NC_053160.1, read as the reverse complement.
AAATTGAGAAAAGAATGAATAATTTTAAGTTTATGACTGCTATGTGTTACCACAGAATTAAAAAATACCTTATTTTGTCTCATTTTATTCTTTAATCAAAAATCAAAATCTGAAAATTCCTTTCATTTTCGTTTTTTCGTTTTTGCTTCTAAAATGAAATTTCAAATACCAGAAAGTACACGGACCAATTAGGACCCCATGTGGGCTCCTCTGCTTGAAACTTAACAGGTTTAATTCTCTGAGCCTGTCGGATTAGGACATGTGCTTAAGTCCTGGAATGTGTCTCTGTTGGGGATGGTGTGCTTTTTCCCAATTTTACAAGCTTGTGAAGTCTGCAAAGTTTACTTTTGTACATCTGTGTCTGTTTGCTACACCTACTGTACACCTTCGGGCCTTTAGTAGAAGTTGGGATTTAGGATTGCAATCATATCTGGGATCACTAGTGGTAGAACAACCCTAAGAATTCCAGAAGATATTGCTACTTGTGGAAGTAGTGCAGGAAGTAATCCTGAAAGTTGTTCCCAAATTGGGCTTCTATATTGAATCCAGATATTTAACTCTTTCAGGGCTGATGTTGACTTTTGTCAAAATTCAGGGGTATAGGACGGTAATCGGCTGTAAACTGTGACAAAACTCGCCCTTACTTTTTAGTTTGACTCTCTTTGGTTGAAGGAAAGTTACGTAGCTGTGTTGATTTGACCTCGATTCCCTGCACATGCACAAGAAGTGAAGAACAAATAGCCTCTAAAATGGCAGCAACATCTAGCAAGTCTAAAGCAAAATACTCTATGGACGTTTTACGTATTATTGCTGAATTAGACTCTGAGTTTTCAGGCTCTGAGTTTGATGCAAGTGATCTGGAGATGGAAAACGAAAGTGAAGTGCCAGCATCAGCCTATCAGTCTCCAGCTAATTGTGGTGCTGAACACGTTTGTGTAGCGGATACACCTACCGCAGTGTTCTCTTTATAGGACCACCACTTAGGATGAAAAGAGGTAAAAACATATTGCGTCACTCTGCGACTACCACCATCGCCCACCTGCTGTGCGAAGACAGAGAGGTAGCCGGCCTGCCGTGCATTCCTGTTAGCCATCGAGCCACCTCCTTCACTGCCATTGCTGCCAGAGATGCCGAACGGGCACCAACAGCAGCCACAGCACATAGCAACAGACATTTTATGTTGATTCATGTGTGAAACCAATGCATTGGGTTCTTTTCAGAAAACTGAGTTTTTTGGAAAAAATATTCAGCCCCCAAGGAGTTAAAATCCTCAAAGGCAATGATAAAGTAGATCCAGCAACATTCTTTAAACTTAAAAGTGAATCAGGTACTCAAAGGCATCAGTGGAAATTAAGGGGAAGTGCATTTAAAACTGAAGCTAGGAAGCACTTTGGAGCAAACTACCAAGACATGGAGTTAAGCAAAAATGAACCCTTTTATTGGCTAACTAGAAAGAGCTTTCGAGGCAACTCAGGCCCCTTCTTCAGGCACAATGTAATACAGAAATCTTAGCCTGGAGAGGTTGATTCATTTTTCACATCTGAGATGCCTCACTTAAAGTTTTTCCAATGCTGTATCTCTCCTACTATCTATATAAATGCAGGGAACTCCATTTTCGGTATTAAATATTGCCTGAAGAAGGGGCCTGAGTTGCCTTGAAAACTCTTTCTAGTTAGCCAATAAAAGGGGTCATTTTTGCTTAACTTCTTGCCACATCCATAATGGCTAACACGGTACAACACCCTAGTACTACAGACATGGAGTTGAAGTAGAAACCTTAGCAACCTTTAAGGAGAATCTGGATGAGATATTAGGACAGCTTAGCTATGAGCAAAATAAACTGGCTTGATGGACTGAATGGTCTCCTCTGGTTTGTCACATTGCACATATTCTTATGTTTTAAAAATCCCATGTGGGTACAGTGTCAATGGGGTCATTATTGGAACGCTTACAGTGGAATTTTGACTTGCATGTGCCGATTAACATGTAAACAACATCAGCACTTTCCGATGATTTGAATTAGTGAGTATAACACCCTTACCCCAAAACCTGTTCACTGTGAATTGAGCTTGAGAAATCTACAGTACATAATACAGTATATATATATATATATGAGTGTGTGAATTTATATTTATAAATATAATATAATAAATATGTATGCATGTATATATATATATATATATATATATATATATATATATATATATATATATATATACTCTGTATATTTAAATTCCTAAGCCTACAAGTGCAACGATTTTATGTGACATTTTTATGTAATGTTTTTATGTGACATTTTTGTCACGCTTTAAATCAGGCTTAATTTAAAACCTGCATATATAGGTTTGGTATCATTCTTTTCAGTATTTATCAAACTTTAATGTGATGTTGTTAGATTTTCAGGTTCTTATTCCAT